>NC_084886.1:38407295-39014081 GCF_958979055.1 Alnus glutinosa
TTCCTCAGAGGCATGAATGGTGGAAGCTGGTCATACTCGTCCTCATCTTCTTCCTCAGAAACCGATAAATTCAACAACTCAGTATCTGAGTCTACATCATCACCTCCCTGATCACCAGAGAGTTTTGGATGCGCATGCGGCTGCAGGAGAGAAGCCAAGAAATAAGTTGGAGGTGGGAAGAGCCCAAATCGAAAAAGCTTTTGGTAATCAACTGTGTTTTGAGGTAGTAATATAGCAGTTGCTTCAGATAAGAACTTGATTGAGTAAAACATAAGTAATAAATGGGGTCTCCAAATAAGTCCATTGGGAAGCACTCTTTCCCCGGAACTGTTCTTTTGACACAATGGATGGTTCTCAACTAGGTACACTGGACACATGCAACTTCGATTCATCAATTGCTGATCACCAACTGCCTCATTGATGGACTTCTGAATAACATTGGATTGTTCACAAACAAATTTGTCGTAGCCAAGGGGTGACCTAGATTGTCCATCTGGGAGATCAGAAGCAGCATGAGTCAGAGTTACAACAGCATTTAACCATATCGATGAACCAAGAGAACTAGTAATTGACTTTAACAATGGAAAATCAATAAGCTCTCTATTCTGAGTGGTATCAAAACGATCTACGTAGAGGACAATGTCTGGAGGGAACTTCCTCAAAAACTTCTTGATCGATGCTAATATTTTCCAATTGATAGATTGTTCCATCGCAGAAGACCTAAAACCTGGTGTGTCAAGGAATCTTATCTTGATACCATGAATTGTTCCAACAATCTCTTTCACAGTTGTTGTGGTAGGTTCGAATGCACCAACCATCGCTTTTTCCTCACCAAAAATGGAATTAATAGTTGCACTCTTTCCCACACCAGTTTTGCCAAGCACCAGAACATTTAATGAGAAGTCTAAATCATCTTTACCCTCTGCTTCAAGTTGCATAGCCAGCCTCTTTGCGGTTGACTCAAGGCTAAATGTCTGACTAGAGTACCTCGTTGCATCCAGGACAAACCTATATAAAACTTTTGAAACTCTGAAATCTTCAGTCGAAATGTGTAGCCTCTGTACAAGCCTCAAGAATTTCACTCTTAGGAGTTGTATCTTCTCAATTTTCTTCTTTTCTTCTTCACTTAGGTTGTCCTCAAATTCACCCCCAGCTATTGGGCTGGGGCAATTTAGTCTAGGAGCAGGTCTCGGAGAATGGAATAAGGAATCTAAGCAAGTGGAATGCTCCTCTGAGTTAGCACCAGTTACTGCTTTCAGGGACGCCTCCAATGGAACAGAATTAAATAATTGCTTTCTTTCACCATCCCTATCTTCATCCACTTCCTCATCTGAGTCAATGACAATCTGTTCACCAACTCTTGAACGATCCTGAAGACCCTGCACTTCCTTATCAGAGGAAATTAGTCTCTGCTCAAATTCGTGCATCAATGTTTTGGCTGTTTCAGAGCTTCCCAAAATCAAACCTTGAGCATCTTCATCAGGCAGTGAACCTCTATTCCCTTCTAATACTCCTTTTATTGTGTCTGGATCAATATTTGCTTCATCTTTTTTCACTTGTTTCAGTTCATATGCCACATTGGAGCTCAGTATCACAGATTCAGAAGAATTAGAATGAGTAAGTTCATTTCCCTCAGGCCCATCGCTAAGGGATTCAACTTGGGTGGAAGCTGTGGCATCATGGAATCCAACTCCCAAGTCAATTCCGGGCTGCAATTTGCTTTCTATTTTCTCACTATGACTCCCGTTGTCAAGATCAAAACTTCCACTAACATCAAGTCTGCTGCTTCCACTGTTTTGGCTAAACATAGGTTCTTTTGCCACATATTTGAAACTTTCCTCCACTTCAGGACTCGATTCCAGGAGGTTAGGTTCCATGGTCGCAGCAAAACCATTTCTTACACTCTGCTTCTCTAGCTGAGTGACAACTCTATTTCCTTTACACAAATTGGAATGAATACAATCTTCAGTATCTGAGCTTAGTACATCACTTTCATTGATTGTAATAGAAGTTTCTTCCATCACTTCATTGGCCTCTTCAGCATCTGCCACTGTTTCCCTCTGGTTTGAGGATTTCATGGTTACCCCACCATCCTCGTTCAGTCCAACAATCTCTCGCTGCCCTCCATCCGCAGCATTCAATTCAATCTCCTCCTTGTCTACTCCTTTTTCTTCACCAGAATGCTTAGCATCCTCATCCAACTTCCCATTTTTCTCCATAACATACTCCCCATTTGCAATCAAAGACTCGACATTAGCCACCTCTGCAGCACCAAGACCCATGTCTTGACTCACTTCAGCCGATGCAGTATCCTCACCAGGCCTCTCCACAATCAATGCCTTCTCCATTCCAACACCCAAAACCCCATTTTGTGCTTCAACAACTTTATCAACCTCCACAACTTTGACCTCCAACGGAGGCTCAGATTGTTTGACAGTTATAGAATCCCTCCAGTCCACCAACTCATTCTTGTCAACGCCCAGTGCCGTAATTCTAGGAGAACCATCAATCTTCTCTAATACCTCAAAACCCGGAACTCTCACTGTGCCCAAAAACCCACTATCTTCATCAACTTCACCCACGATTTCCTCCTCCTCCTCCTCATCATCATCATCCATAGATAACTGAGCTTTGGGCATAATCCGGTTCAAGTTGGGACTATCCACCAAAACAGGCTCAACAACAGGGCCATATTCACCGCTCTCTTCCTCGTCTTCTATAGAACTTTCTAAGCTTCTCCTATCTGGGTATGCCACAAAAGGCCTCAAAGGTTCAAAATTTTCACTCACTTCCAAGGTTTCCTCATCCGGCTCTGCAACCAATGGCCTCTCCGACGCCGACTCAAACTCCTCCCCAGTCAGAAAGCGTTCGTCAGACTCATACCCATTGTAACCACCACCACCACTACTACTACTACTACTGGTACTAAACGTTTTGTGACCAACGGATTCAGAATCAGAATCAGAATCAAGGGTAGGAGGAGCTCGGATAGGAAGAGAACCTGTTGGCGCTGAGGATGAACTGGAAAGCGCGCGCTTATATGGGTAGGCCTGGACTACTAATGGGGTCGGTTGCGAGGCGTAAGAAGGGACATAAACCTTTGACTCCATGCCTCTCTGAGCTTTGATTTTTCCTGTTTCCAAACCCAACGAAAAACACAAGCAGAAGCCAAGGCAATATGTTGAACGGTCGGTAATACTTTTCTTGTCTTATTGGGGTTTTTCTTTTTCGTTTTGTGAGCTTTTTTATGCGCCGTTTTAGAGTTAGCACTGTTGGGAGTGGGGTTGAGTTTGGACCGTTCGTTCGGCTGGGGCTGGGTTTTGGCGTGGAGGTTGTGAGAGAGCCACACACGAGCCTCGTGGACCGTTGTGATTTGTGGGTTAGACTCGGATAATCCCTCTTGGTAGGATTCGGCGGATTTCGCTAAATTTATTATTGGACTACAACCTTACATGTCTCCTTCTCACCTTCTCTCTGCTGAAAACAAAACTCCTATCGAGTATTTCAAGCGAGACAAACCAATTATGACCACAGAAAACATAAAGTTATATTTTGGACAAAAATACATATTTTCACTCAAACTATTATTTAATTAGTCAATATTTTTCCTCCCAGCCCCAAATTATTAATTTGTGTCATTATCCCCCAATACTAACAAAAAGATAAAAATGATCTTAAATTTTTTCATAAGACAAACATGTCCTTATAAATTTTAAAATATATATATATATATATATATATATATATATATGAAAAGCCAGTTTTTTATTTATCTTTTTAACTTTTTTTAATTTTTAATTTTTTGTTTATTTTAGAATTTTTAGTTTTTTTAGTTTTTTTTTTTTTTTTTACATATAATTTTAAGAATTTTTCTAGTTTTATGAAGGGTATTTTTATCATTTTGAGTACATTGACATTTTTTGATAGTGCAAAAAGTGCATTGACAATTGAATGGCAGCTTAAATGGGATATATGTACTTTTTTTTTTATATTTTATATATACTCCCGGACAAATGTTATATTTATATATAAAACCGAAGTTGAGGCCGTATAGAAAGAACAAAGGTGATTTTCAACTAAGAGCATTTTCAATAAATTAGTCAAAACTTTACCTGAATTTTAGTTAGAGAATATTTTTTTTTTCTATTTTAGCTAGTCCCGTCGCAAAAGCACCACATATAAGACTCTTTCGATCTTTCTCTACTCTATTTAAATATTTTTTTTTCTTACTTGGCCTTTAAAACAAAGTATTCCATGAACCCTTTTATGTTTTGTAATGTCTTTCGAATATCAAAACCCTCTTTTACACTAGATCTCTCTTTTTTCTGTCCTAAATTCAACGAGTAACGTTTCTTGCACAGTTAGTTTTTCTTTTATTTTTATTTTTATTTAGGGATAATTGCACCGTTGGTCCCTGTAGTATACCATAATTATTTTTCACTCTCTATGGTTTAAAAAGTTCATGGGAGGTCCTTCTGATATGCAATAATTACAAATCGATCCCTGGCGTCAAATTCTGTTAAAATTTTTAATAGATTCCGTCAAATGTCACGTCAGTGCCACGTGTCGTCATCTTATTGGTGACACGTGGCGCTGACATGTCTAATTTTAATAAAATAATATAAATTTATTAAAAAATAAATAAAAAATACTTATTTTTTTTTAAAAACAAAAAAAAAAAAAAAAAACAAAAATGGGGAAAGGGGGTGGCCAAAGGGGTGGCCGCGCGCCACCCCCTGCAGCCACTGGGGGTGGCGCGCGGCCACCCCCAGTGGCTGGGGGCGGCCAGGCCACCCCTTCAGCTTTTTTTTTTTTTTTTTTTGAATTTTTTGAATTTTTTTTTTTATAAAAAAATAAGTATTTTTATTTATTTTTTAATAAATTTATATTTTTTTATTACGGTAGACACGTGTCGCCATCTTATTGGCGACACGTGGCGCTGACGTGGCATTTGACGGAATCTGTTAAAAATTTTAACAGAATTTGACGCCAGGGATCAATTTGTAATTATTGCATTTCACGAGGACCTCCCATGAACTTTTTAAACCATAGGGAGTGAAAAATAATTATGGTATACCACAGGGACCAACGGTGCAATTATCCCTTTTATTTATAAAAAAAAGTTTGTTGGGCATGCTTTGTGTACGAAGTGTGTACACAAAGTGTGCAAGAACATTACTCAAATTTAATATATTCTTTCTTTGCCTTTGAGCAATTGGTATGTCTATAGTACATTACAAGTCTTTGTTTTCCATTCTTCTGGTCAATAGACTCTATATTGCATAAAAATCTGGGAAGAAATGTGCTTGGTGTCGTTTATAATTTATATCTCTTGTAGTTTTGCTCTAAGTAATTCTACGAGTCATTTTTATGTCCCTTTAATAATAATGTGACTTTTAAAATTACTATTTAATCAAAATTCAATAGTGATCAATCAAGTAATTCTAGAAATCATACACATGTCCATCTAATAATGATGTAACTTTTTTTTTTTAAGAGAAAAACTCATATATTGCTCATCAAAAGAAGCCAGATTCGACTGTTACAATATGTTGGATATAAGAGGGAGGTTCCCCCATCCAAACATTATTAAGACTGAACTGAATGGAAGACTTGGCAAGCACATGAGCAGCTTGGTTTGCATTCCTGTTCGTATAACACACCTCTACATGATGGAAAGACTGCAATTGATCTCTTATAGAACCAATTATATGGCCAAATCTGCTCAAGCACTAGGTCACCTCATTAATCCCCAACACCACTATCTTTGAATCACCTTCCAACACAAAGTTAGAAAATCCCAAATCCCAGCAAAACACCGTTGCTCGCCACGCTCCTAGTGCCTCAGCTGTCGTTGGGTCTATAACATGGGGTATCACCATCGTCATAGCAGCAACACATTGCCCCATTTCATTCTGAATCACCACCATAATCCCCATCTGTTGACACTCTCGAGCTATAGCTATATCCCAATTCACCTTGACCATACCCGGCGAAGGTTTCTGCCAAGGCGTGTCAGTATTGTTCCTCAAGGTAGGCCTTGATGATGGGTTGCGATTAGCCTTACTGTACTCCTCAACATTCTAGGTAGCCTTAACAACCAGAGTTTTTGGAGTAGAGAAACTATCTTGGAAAACCAATTCATTTCGACGAAGACATATAAGTCGGGCTATTGTTAGAGCCTCAATGAACTCCTCATTCTCAAGAGTCAAACTTAGAAGCTTTAGAAGATCCAGCCTGTTAATTGGGGAGATCGCTAATTTCTGGATTCGCCAGCTACATTATTGCCAAACTGCAGTGGAGGAGGGGCACTCCCAAATGATGTGGCTTATAGTCTCAATAGCAGACTTGCATATAGGGCAACATGGATCATCACCAATGCATCTACTGACTAGGTTTGCCTTCGTTGGAAGCAGATTTGCTCCCACTTTCCAAGCAAAATTCTTCAACATTGCAAGCACCTTGAGATTCCAAATGATCTTCCAGATACCCTATTGTTCCCCAGCCCGTGAGCATTCTCCTCCTTCTTGCTCCCTCCTAGCCATCTCCATCTAGTAGGCACTCCTCACACTGAAGCAGCCGTGAGTAGTTCCTTTCCAAAAAAGTCTGTCTGGTTGGCTCATGGAGCTGCTCGGGAGGCCAAAAAATCTGTGCAGCAACAGCCTTAGTGAAAAGTGATTGGATCATATTAGTACCCCACCACCCGGTATTCCTGCTGATTAGTGACTGTACCAAAGCTTCTCTTGGCAATCCACTTTCTTCGGAAAAAACGGGATGAAAGGGTGGTTTTGGCAATCAGTGGTCTTCCCAAATCTCTGCCTTCTCTCCATTACCCACCCTCCATAGCAACCCCCTTTCCAAGACATCCCTTGCCTTAAAGATATTGCACCATGCATAAGAAGGGTTTCTCCCTAATGAAGCCTGCATAAACTCGCAGAAGGAAAAATATTTTTCCTTAAGAACTCTGGCCACCAAGGAGTCTGGTTGCTGGATAAGGCGCCATCCATGTTTCACCAGTAAAGCCAAATTGAATACCTCCACATCTTTGAACCCCATACCTCCTTTAGTTTTCGGATGTCCCATCTTTTTCCAACTTATCCAGTGATACTTCTTCTCCTTTTGCATATGCCCCCACCAGAAATTGCTCATGAGAGTATTAAGTTGTTTACATAAGGAAGTTGGGAGGAGGAACACCCTCATGCAGTAAGTGGGGATAGCCTGAATCACTGCCTTTAACAGAACTTCCTTACCCCCTTGAGATAGGAACTTTTCCTTCCACCCATCCACTTTCTTCTTCACTTTACATAGAATACTAGCCAAAGCCTCGTTCTTTGATCTGCCAATCAAATAGGGTAATCCCAGGTATGTGTCATAGCTATCCGAAGAAGAAATCCCCACTTAGGAGTATATAAAATCTCTGAAAGTTCTCCCTGTATTTCTACTAAAAAAAATGGCAGTTTTAGAACAATTAATTTGCTGACCAGAGGCACGTTCATACCTTTTAATCAATTCCATACTCGAGCACCATTCGTTGAAGTTAGCCCTGCAGAAAATAAGGCTATCATCTGCGAAGAAAATGTGAGTTAATCCTGGTGCCCCCCAACAGCTATTGGAATACCACTAATAGTCCCAATGGTCTCGGCTTTCTGCAAGAGAGAACTGAGACCTTATGCACAAAGGAGAAAGATGTAAGGGGAGAGGGGATCCCCCTGCCTAATCCCCCTAGTCGACCGAAAATTTTCTTGTGGAATCCCATTCACCAACACTGAGTATGACACTGATGACACACACTTCATTATCAAATCTATCCATACTTTCGCAAACCCCAACCTCCTCATTGTTGCTTCCAGATGACCCCACTCCACTCAATCGTATGCCTTGCTCATGTCCAATTTGATTGCCATGAACCCCTTTTTACCCCTCATTCTCGTAGGCATGGTGTGGAGTGCTTCATAAGCCACGATGACATTATCTGAGATCAACCGACCTGGAACGAAAGCACTTTGCTAAGGAGAGATGATTCCTAGCAACACCTTTTTAAGCCTATTTGCTAGCACCTTTGCAATGATCTTGTAAAGAACATTACAAAGGCTAATAGGACGATAATGAGTAACATCACCAGCTTGGGACAGTTTTGGGATTAAAGTAATAAATGTGGAATTCAGAGAGGGATCAAACAAACCTAAGTTCAGGAAATCTAGAACCACTTTCCTTACTGAATCACCTACTATTGCCCAATGTTGTTGGTAAAAGCAAACCCCAAACCCGTCCGGTCCTGGTGCTTTCAGAGGTTGCATCTGTGAGAGAGCATTGTACACTTCCTCAAGGAGAAAACGGCTTGTCAGGACATTGTTCATCTCTTGTGTGACCCGGGGTTACACCACTTCTAAGAGCTCCTGGAGACCCTCTGAACCAGTAGAAGAGAACAGGTTCTGAAAGTAGGATGAGAAGGCTCTTCCTATTTCTTCTTAGGATGTCCAGCAGTTGCCTTCAGTATCCTTAATTTTCTTAATGGTGTTGGACTTTCTTCTTTGATTGGCCCAAGCGTGGAAAAACTTTGTGCTTCGATCTCCATCCTTGTACTAATGTCATTTAGCACGCAGTCTCCACCTTATGTCCTCCATTTCCATGAGCTGGTTGAGCTCCTCCTGAAGCATTTTAATATTCTCCAAGTTCCCTTGGTGCTTATTCCTCTGTAATTGCTCCAAATTCCTAGTTAATCGGCTTATAGAAACATCCAGAGCGCCATACTTTGCCGAGCTCCAGCTGGTAAGGGCCTTACTGCATGAGTTCAGTTTTGACAAAACTCCTCCCATGGTAACCCTATCATCCCCGCCCCTGTCCCAAGCTTCTTTGATGACCTGGGCGCATTCCTCATCTACATTCCAATATGCTTCAAATTTGAACGATTTCGGTCTTCATTGCTTGGGAGGAGTGGAAGAGAACCGCAACCAAAGAGGTTTATGACCTGACGTGCGAGTGGCCAAGACCTCCACTTCAAAGAAAGGAAAATGGTTGGACCATCCAGGGGTTGCCAGAGCTCTGTTAAGACGTTCCTTAATAAACTCCAAAGAGTTCTTTTTATTGCTCCAGGTGTACTTAGAGCCAGAGAATCCCATGTCCCCTAGATTGCACTCCGACAAAGAATTCCTGAAACCTTCCAATTGCTGTTCCGGCCACCATAATCCCCCCACCTTCTCTGGTTGGACCATCCAGGGGTTGCCAGAGCTCTGTTAAGACGTTCCTTAATAAACTCCAAAGAGTTCCTTTTATTGCTCCAGGTGTACTTAGAGCTAGAGAATCCCATGTCCCCCAGATTGCACTCCGACAAAGAATTCCTGAAACCTTCCAATTGCTGTTCCGACCGCCATAATTCCCCCACCTTCTCCGAATTGTCCACAATCTCATTGAAATCACCGATGCAAAGCCATTCCTGGGGAGATAACGAACTCAAGTGTCTCAAGAGGTTCCAAGAATCTGGCCACTTATTTCGATTTGGATCGCCATAGAATCCAGTGAACTTCCAGGAATTATCCGATCCTTCCAAACTGATCTGAGCACAAATATGTCGGGTAGAATAATTCAGGACCTCAACTTCCCTTGAATTCATCCAAAAGAAAGCCAAACCCCCTCCTATACCTACAGGCTCCACCGTAAACAACCCTTCAAACCCAAGAGATACTCGTAAAGTTTGCATCTTCAAATTCCTCAAACGTGTTTCCATAAGAAATAGAAATGTGGGCTTCTTCTCCTTCACCAGTCGGCGAAGATCACGAACTGATCGAGGTCGCCCAAGACCTCGACAGTTCCAGCTCAGAAGACTCATGATGAAAAGGGGGGTTGCTCCGCAGCCACCGCCAAACCAAGATATGGCCCATTTCCATCAGAATCAGACTTTCTCTCTTTACGAGGAAGGGAAACCAACCTGTGATCCCCGCTGAATCTGAGTGCCTGCATTTCTCCTGTAGCACCTTGGTAACTTCCTTTCTTGTGGACTCCGGCTGAGAGCTTCGAGCAACTCTCTTCCAGTGGGTAAGACGGACCCCATCTGAACTCTTATTTGGGCTTCCTCGATTTGCAATAGGCTCAGGGTCCCCTGCCTCTTCACTTTGAGCGTTTGATCCCCCACCCTGCATTTTCCCCTTCTAAAAAGTATTTTGATCACCTTTGGGAGAGCTTCTAGGACCAATGATTTTTTACGTGGAACATACTTTTTGCATGGGGCAGGTTTTTTGGCACGTGGATTGGGCCTGGTGTCCTTCCCTAAAAAAGAAGATCCACCTGAGATGGGCTTTTCCTTTTCGTTGTGGACTTTTTCCACATAGCTTGGGCCCCCCACAAAAGTGGTTGGCCTAGACTTGTTTGAAAAAATATTCGTTTGATCCTCTAGTGGCAACGCACTCCTGCTACTTATGTCGCTCTTTGTCTTTGACGCATCTTCCCAAGATTGTTTTCCTTCTGAAAATCTCCTTTCCTTTCCTGAGGCCGACCAGCTGGACCGTTGAAAATTGGCCTGGATCCTCCTTCCAGATTTTTCGGCTGCGTTGGTGTACCATAATGATCATTTCCTTTTGCATTTTTGCTTTCCTTTCTGGGAACCTCATCCGCCTGAAACTCCCTCTTCTGCGTTTCGTCAGTTGATTACTTCGGTCTCTCTGGACGGATTCCTTCTAAACCCCGCCCAAAATCATCTGCACGCAGCCATGCTCCCCATGCCGGCGATCCTTCATTATATAACTTTTAAAATCACCATTGGACTTGTAATCGATCAATATTGAATTTTTTGATCAAATGATGATATTAAAAATCACATCATTATTAGAAGGACATATGTATGACGTCTAGAATTACTCTGATCAATCACAAGTCCAATAGTAATTTTAAAACTACATCATTATTGAAGAGACACAAAAAAAACTTTTAACATTATTTGTCTCGTCTTGCTATCAGTCCAAGATATATATATATATATATATACAGTGGCAGACCCAAGTAATTGACATTGCAGGGGCCAATAAATATAATTTAAAATAGAAATTGAATAATTCGTAACACAATGTGTATCACAAAAGTAAATTATAAAAATTCATTATAAAAATTCATTATAAATATGTGCCAAAATTAATATATTGGCAACAAAAACATGTTGGCACTAGTACAAAAAGACAGAAATATAAAGTGTTCAAAAACCTAGTTTACGTCCTTTTAGAGAAACAAAATCATCAAGTATCGAATCTAAATTGAAGCTCTCAGCAATTTCCCTTTCAATATACACAACTAAACTATTTGCAAGAAATTCATCTTCCATTTTGTTGCGAAGTCTTGTTTTAACAATTTTCATAGCTGAGAAGGCTCGTTCGATAGTCGCTGTAGACACTGGAAGAGTCAAAACAAGACGAATCAATCTATCAATAAGATAGTATGTCTTTGATTTTCCTGTCTATACCAATCCTTGACATAATTCTGTAACGGAAGACAAATTTTGCAACTTCAAATCATTATGCACATCAAGTTCAAAATACTTCAACTGGAATCCCAAATTAATTTTCTTCTGCTCAGAAAAATCAAAAAGATAATACACCTCTGTAAACTACATATATCATCAATTTTAAATGATTTATAACCATCCTTTGGATCCAAAGCTAAGCTAAGTGTCAAAAGTTTGATTGCCCTTTCACTAAACCTACAATTAAGCTCTTGTAGTTGAAAGTCTATAGCAGCATTGAATATGTCAAAATGATAATGATGCTCCACTGTAATGTGATTTCGTTGATTATGACATCGACCTTCAATATAACGAGTACTTAAGTCTGGGATGTCAATTTCAAATTTCCTGGAGAAAGAGACAACACTCTCAAGCAATTTCTCCCAATCATCATCTCTCAGCTTTTGGATAATTTTGTTTTGCAGTAGAAACTGAATTAATAGCATTCAAAATGTCTTGAGATTTTTGCTGCAAAGCTTGACAAAGAACATCAGTGATACCCATGATTTCCTTCATCAAATGTAAAATAAAAATGAATTCGAAGGATGTAACAATTTTATAAGCAGCATTAGCATCTCCCCGTTGAGAGTAATTAGCTCATTCTCTTCTAATTATTTCAAGCACCGAACAAGTAGCATCAAACATACTTATTAGGCTGCAAATAGAATTATAATGAGAACCCCAACGAGTATCACCAGCTCGTTTCAAAGTGCCAATTTGGTTAGCTCATTTTCCAGTTTCAAGATCACCAATAGCTCGCATATGTGCAATTTTTTCTGCTTGAGCAGCTTGTAGTTGATCGTGACGTTTACATGAAGCACCAACCATATTGATAATGAAATTCAAATTTGTGAAGAACTCATGAACATAAACCACTTCTCTAGATGCAGCAACTAATGCTAATTGCAATCGGTGAGTAAAACAATGAACATAGTATGCATAAGGACAATCATTAAGAAATAATGCCTGCAATCCTTTTCATTCACCACGCATATTGCTAGCACCGTCATATCCTTGTCCACGAATATTTTGAATGTCAAGTTCATGATGAGAAAGAACATCAGATATTTTATTCTTGAGAGTCAATGCCGATGTCTCAAAGAACAGCGTCTTTGATTCTGCAAGGAGAAGCGTCTTCGTCTTCTACCCCAAAAGATAAAACAAGCCCGTAGGCTAAAAGAAAGATAAAACTCCGCAGAGTATTTGAGAGAGAATTCTCTGATTTTATAACAATTCAATTGATTCTGAGTTTTACATAATAAGCAAGCTTATTTATAGAAGATAAATACTTGTAGAAAAAGTAAACCTATCCCTAGTAGTAAAAGTAAACCTTTCCTAATACCAATAGTAAACCTTATTCTAGTAGTAAAAGTAAAACTTATTCTAAAAGGAAAAGAAATACATAAAGCAAATCTAGTCCTAATGAGTAAAGGAAATAAAATCTTAATTCTAATAAGGAAATAAAATAAAATAAACTATTGGTTTGACGATCAAGTCTTTCCTTTTGTATTTCCATTGTCTGCAAACAGGTAAACTTCTAATCAAACGGCTCTGTTTCAATATTATTTTTGGCAACTCTTCTATTTTCGTTTAAACCGAAAATATTATTAAATTCCGTCCTACATCAAAAGGGAACATTTTTAATAGTGCATTTGGAGAAAGCAGTACTATTCCCTTCCCCTTCCTTGAATCTTGTATCTTGCCTCGCATCAAGGCAGCTTTGTATCATCTCTTCTTCGAATCAATATAATCAAGTATGTTTATTACTTCGTCTTTCTCTTCACTATATGATTCTCCTTTATATTATGTTTTTGAATTATTTTGTTAAATTATTTTAAATCATTATCTTTCATCATCTTCTTTCATTATCTTCATAATACTCATTATCTTCATTATTATACTGTCTTCCTCTTAGTGCTATCACCTGGGTGAGTTTATGGTATCAGAGCCAAGGGTGAGTAGAGAGAGGGTTCAGAGTTTGCGATAATATTCCGAGTCGTAGGTGGTCGGTCCGAACTGCTAGCGTTGGTTTAGCGTGAGTCCGTTGGTCAGCCCGGTTAGCCAGGAGAGCGTTTAGGGTGGTCCCGGCAGTGGTCCCGATAGAGTTCGAATTGATTATTGAAAACTTAGAGTATTAAAACAAATGATGGATTCGTTCTTTTTGAATTGGAAATTCTTTGCTTGAGTATACCTCCATATCCTATTTCTGAGGCATCAGTTTCAACAATTTTGAAAGTATTAGGAGAAGGAAGACCTAGACAAGGAAGGACTTTGACATGTTTTTTAACCTGTTTAACAACTTCTGTGTGTTGATTAGATCAAGGAGGAGGATCTTTTTGTAGTCGTTGATAAAGGGGTTTACAAATGATTCTAAGATTTTCATAATAATCAGAAATATAATTTAAGCTTCCTAGAAATCTTTGTAACTGATTTTTGTCTTTTATTTCATCAGGAAATTTATCCGCAAATTGTAATGACCTATTTATGGGGGTAATGGTATTTTGAACAATATTATGACCAAGAAAACGAATATTATTCTGAAATAAACTAATTTTAGTAGGTGAAACTACTAATCCATTATTCTTTATGATTTGGACAAAAGTATGTAAATGTTTCCAATGTTGTTCTATTGATTTGGAGAAAATTAAGACATCATCAATGTATACAATAGAGAAATTGGAAAAAGGAGTGAAAATATCATTCATAATATTTTGAAATTCACTAGGAGCATTTTTTAATCCAAAAGGCATGACATTCCATTCATAATGTCCAAAAGGAACTGTAAAAGCAGTTTTATATCTATCATTTTCATCTATTTGAATTTGCCAAAATCCACTCTTCATATCAAATTTTGAAAATACAGTAGCATCATATAATCTTGAAAGTAAATCTTTTTTATTGGATATCTTATCCATTTTAAGGCTTCATTCAAAGGTTTATAATTTATAACTAATCTAGGGACTCCTCCTTCCACCATTCATCAAACCATAAACGTAATTTTTTGATTTCATGAATTTTATCAAAGGTAAAAAACCAAGAATGTTGATAACGATTATTCTGAAAGAAAAAGGTATTATACCAAGCTTTTTGATAATCAAAATAATTATAAGTTTGAGGAACAAAGGGTTGAGTAAATCTTTTTCCCTGCCAAGGGTTATGACTCCACTGAGCAGGAGAAAGAACATTTTTAATAGTGCATTTGGAGAAAGCAATCCTTTTATGATCAGGATCATATTTGCAAGGGGTGTGTGATAGAAGGACTGATCCAGAGTCAACAAGTATGAATTCATAAAATTTTTTATTCTTATTTTGGTCTTCTGGCAGAAAATCCCATCCTGGTGGGAAGACTTTTGTGACTAATTCCCTAACATTTGGATGATTTAGAAGGTAAAGGAGGAAAATTTCCTAAGACAGTAAACTTATTCTGAGTTGGGACAACATTTGATGGGGAAGTGAAAGAAGGGGTGCACCGATTGAGGCGGTGGCCGGCTGGCCTGGTAGGTACCATTTCTAGGTGACATAACCGCGCTTGGCGTGGCCTTATGATCCAGTAGTTTATGGTATCAGAGCCAGTTGTCCTGTGCTGTTAATACAGGCATATCATCCATGGGAACTCTCGCTTGTGACTGCGATCACCGAAGCAAGACTCTCCGACCATGGGTGACGGTGCACCGATTGAGGCGGTGGCCGGCTGGCCTGGTAGGTACCATTTCTAGGTGACATAACCGCGCTTGGTGTGGCCTTATGATCCAGTAGTTTATGAAAAACAGGTTTAAAGTAACAAGTCTTAATGATGATAAAAATATGAATAATACTACACAACAAGATAATAATCCTTTAACTAATGAAATTAGTCCTTTACCTAATGAAATTATTCATAAAAAATATACTCCTGATAAAGAATATACTCCTAATGAATCATTAAGCCTAATACATAAAGAATCACAATTAGTTACTTCTCCTCTTAAATTAATTACTTCTTCTTTTAAAGCTAGTCCTAGTAATAATAATAATAATATTATATTACAAACTAATTTTCCAAATACTTGTATAAAAGATTTTAATGACAAATCAAGCAGAATTGAAAATCATATAAATCCATTAACAATTAAAAATCAAGAAAAAAAAACTGAAAGACTTTTATTATATGAAACTCCTCCGAATTTACGATTTTCTTTTAAAATAAATAATACAGAATTATTAGAAGAAATTCCTAAAATTCCAGATCAAGAAAATAAAAATCATGTGTCTACATCAAATCATAATAAAATTTCACAAGAAGAATTAGAAACAGAATTAGATACAGAATTAGTCATTGATAAGTTACGATCTAAAGATCTAGATCTAAATAGAATAATTTTAGAAAAAAGAAATGACAGTGGATTAATACCTAGGAATAAATATAAGAAAAAATATGTAATACATACTTTTATAATTCATGATTATTATTCTATAATTCATAATTGGTATCTTAAACCTCCTGATATACAATTTGAAGAATTAGGAATAAAAGCTAAATTAAATGCAAGAATTGCTTATATAGCTAATGCTCTATATAATTGGAATATAAATGATTTATCAGATTATGAAATTTCAGATATCTTACATGATATAATGATAATAACGAATATTGTTTATAAATGTCCTAATAAATCAGATTATCAAATATCTAATATTGTTTCAAATCAATCTATAAAAGATGTTTTAAGATATAAGAAAAATATTTATAAAAATTTGAAACATTTAAAAAACCTTTCTTCAAATTTTAAGTGGTATAAGGATGTATTTCTCCCAGAATTATTAATCAGAATAAATAAAAGAAACTCTTATTGGAAAGAAAGATTTATAGATTATTTTACCCTTAAGGTTAAAGAAAAATTTAATAATTGTTACAATGATTATATGAGTTTTACATATAGAAGAATTATTAATGCAATAAAACATATAGAATTAAATTTATGTATAATCTATGATTTAAGATTAACAAATCATTTTAAGGATAAGAAATATGACAAAAAAGAATTAGGATCTTTTTATCAAAATGGTTTTCTAAATTGTTTTATTTCTTTAATAGTATCATCCATTAAGTATAAGTTTCATAAAAAGAAGAGATAATATTCCGAGTCGTAGGTGGTCGGTCCGAACTGCTAGCGTTGGTTTAGCGTGAGTCCGTTGGTCAGCCTGGTTAGCCAGGAGAGCGTTTAGGGTGGTCCCGGCAGTGGTCCCGATAGAGTTCGAATTGATTATTGAAAACTTAGAGTATTAAAACAAATGATGGATTCGTTCTTTAGGAGCTCTTCCTCTAGGTCTCATAGGCCTTCTTTAGTTGATAGTAATAATGGGAATGTCATAAATAATGAAGAGAATTGGGTTATGAAAGATTTTGAAATTATGATGAAAATTAGAGATGAGTTAAATAGAAAGTATGAAATAAACAAAGATAAATTAAGAAAAGATTTCATGTCTCCTGAATATGATGATAAGAGAAAATGGTTTTTTAATAAATTTTCACAAATAGAACAGAATGATATAAGAACCAAATGGTATAATCATATGAATGAATTAAGAACAGATATATATTTCTTCCCCTAGTTTGAGCATAATTATGAAAAGATTAACATTAAAGAAGATAATATTAGTAAAATTGAAAAAACTCAAGAAGTATACTCTTCTAACCTTCCTTCTGAATCTATAACTTCTATACATTTAGAATCACAAATAATTGTTTTTCCTCTTAAAGTAACAAGTCTTAATGATGATAAAAATATGAATAATACTACACAACAAGATAATAATCCTTTAACTAATGAAATTAGTCCTTTACCTAATGAAATTATTCATAAAAAAGATACTCATGATAAAGAATATACTCCTAATGAATCATTAAGCCTAATACATAAAGAATCACAATTAGTTACTTCTCCTCTTAAATTAATTACTTCTTCTTTTAAAGCTAGTCCTAGTAATAATAATAATATTATATTACAAAATAATTTTCCAAATACTTGTATAAAAGATTTTAATGACAAATCAAGCAGAATTGAAAATCATATAAATCCATTAACAATTAAAAATCAAGAAAAAGAAACTGAAAGACTTTTATTATATGAAACTCCTCCGAATTTACGATTTTCTTTTAAAATAAATAATACAGAATTATTAGAAGAAATTCCTAAAATTCCAGATCAAGAGAATAAAAATCATGTGTCTACATCAAATCATAATAAAATTTCACAAGAAGAATTAGTCATTGATAAGTTACGATCTAAAGATCTAGATCTAAATAGAATAATTTTAGAAAATAGAAATGATAGTGGATTAATACCTAGGAATAAATATAAGAAAAAATATGTAACACATACTTTTATAATTCATGATTATTATTCTATAATTCATAATTGGTATCTTAAACCTCCTGATATACAATTTGAAGAATTAGGAATAAAAGCTAAATTAAATGCAAGAATTGCTTATATAGCTAATGCTCTATATAATTGGAATATAAATGATTTATCAGATTATGAAATTTCAGATATCTTACATGATATAATGATAATAACGAATATTGTTTATAAATGTCCTAATAAATCAGATTATCAAATATCTAATATTGTTTCAAATCAATCTATAAAAGATGTTTTAAGATATAAGAAAAATATTTATAAAAATTTGAAACATTTAAAAAACATTTCTTCAAAATTTAAGTGGTATAAGGATGTATTTCTCCCAGAATTATTAATCAGAATAAATAAAAGAAACTCTTATTGGAAATAAAGATTTATAGATTATTTTACCCTTAAGGTTAAAGAAAAATTTAATAATTGTTGCAATGATTATATGAGTTTTACATATAGAAGAATTATTAATGCAATAAAACATATAGAATTAAATTTATGTATAATCTATGATTTAAGATTAACAAATCATTTTAAGGATAAGAAATATGACAAAAAAGAATTAGGATCTTTTTATCAAAATGGTTTTCTAAATTGTTTTATTTCTTTAATAGTATCATCCATTAAGTATAAGTTTCATAAAAAGAAGATAAGATCATACAAACCTTATAAGATAAAAAGCTTAAAGAGTTTTCAGTATAATGATAGACAACCTATACATTATAAATATAATCAAAATAGTCATAATTGCAAAATAAAAAATAAAATTAAAAAACTTATATCCCAACTCTTAGATGTATTATCTAAACCTGAAAAATTATTACAAATTGATAATAACAATATTATATTTCAAAATGATGAATATTCTAATAATAAAATAAGATTATGTTTCTATAATAATAAGAATATGTGTAGAAAAGATATAAATACTTTAACAAGAAAAGAAAGAATAATATTGGAATTAATAAACCAAATTGAAGATCCAGAAACAAAAATAAAATACTTATATCAAATTATTCAAAAAGAAAAAATTATTGCTAATAACATAAATTATAATCTTATTAATGTTTCTAATAGATCTAAACAAGAAAAATATTTTACTACAAGTCAAGATTTAAAATTTGAAATAAATAATATAATACAAGATGATAAAATCAAAAATCATATACAAGATAATAAAATCAAAGATCATGATAATATCAAACAAAATTCAGTAATTAAAGAATTATTTATTAATCTTATAGATAGAATAATCTTTCAAAAATGTTATGTTACTTTAATAATTAATGCTGAATTTCAAACTACAACCATAGCATTATTAGATTCAAGTGCAGATATGAATTATATTCAAAAAGGAATTATACCCAATATCCATATATGTAATAATGGAATATGTGTTAAAATATATTTTAAGATTACCATTATTTTAGTAAAAGATATTACTTCTAGAATAATAATAAGGAATCTTTCTTTTATAAAAACAGAAAAAAGAATTAGTACTGAAATTATGAGAAAGAAAATCTTATTCAGATTTATTTTACTAATAATAAAAGAAGATATTAATGATATTTCCAAACAAATAATGTTCTTAAAACAAAAACATAAAAGAATAAAAGAACAATTAAATGATCATTTATTACAACAAAGAATTAAAAGTTTTCAAAGAAAAATAGAATCAGAAATTTGTGCTAATATTTCAAAAGCTTTTGGGTATAATAAGAATCATGTTATTCAATTACTTTATGAATCAAATTTTGATAAGAAAAAGATACTAACAAAAATTAGGCCTATTCAAGTGAATCAAGAATTATTAAATTATTGTAATAAAGAAATTAAAAATTTACTACAAAAATGTCTAAAACGAAAAAGTAAATTATCTTGGAATTATTCAGCTTTTTATGTTCAGAAAAATGTTGATTTAAAAAATTTAAAATGGATAAGGTATCCAATTCTTAATAAAAGAAATTTAATTTCCAGATTAAATGATGCTACTATATTTTCAAAATTTAATAGGAAAAGTAGATTTTGGCAAATCCAAATAAGTGAAAATGATAAAATTGCTTTTATAATATCCTTCAAACATTATGAACGAAATGATATGTCATTTGAATTTGAATTAAAAAATGCTCTCAGAAAATTTAGAAATGATATGAATAATATTTTCACATCTTTTACCAACTTTTCCATAAATGATGTTTTAATCCTCTTCAAACAAAATTGGAAACATTTACATGCTTTTGTCCAAATCATAAATAATAATGGATTGATAATTTCACCAACTAAAATTAACTTATCTTTGAATAATAATCATTTCCTTGGTCATAATATTGTTAAGAATATTTTCATAAATAAATCATTGCAAATTCTTGATGAAATAAAAGACGAGAATCAGTTACAAAGATTTCTGGAAAGCTTAAATAATATTTCTGATTATTATAAGAATTTTAGAATCAATTGCAAATCTCATTATCAGAGATTAAAAAAGAATTATCCTCTTTGGTCAAATCAACATTCAGAAATCATTAGACATGTCAAAATCCTCACATGCCTAGGTTTCTTTTCCTCTAATACTTTTAGAATTATTGAAACCAATGTTCCAAAAATAGGTAGAGAATATTATGTCTATGTAGTTTGTTATCATTTTGGTATATGGTATACTCCACAAAATTATAGTATTATCAAAAAAGAAATTTTAGTAATTTTATTTCAAAATGATCTTTTAAATCAAGAATTTATTATCTGTGTTGAGTATGAAGAATTTCCAGCGGAAATTCCACAAAATCCTAAGCGCCTAACTCCAGCGAAGAAAGGAAAGGCTAAGGTGAATAAGTATGAAGAATTTCCAGCGGAAATTCTGCAGAAAATTCCTCAACAATATGTTAATAATATAGCTTCTAAGCAAATATTTACAAAATTTAAAGCCATTTTAACCTCTTTAAATTATTTTGATTTTAAAATTGAATATATAAAAAGAGAATCAAATAGTATCCCTGATTTCTTAACCCATGATCTTTTTTAAGGGAAAATGAATAAGCCAGATAGATCAAAAATTCAAAATCCTGGTGATTATGCTATTAATAAGCGATCATCTCAGGATAATCAGAATAATCCTTCTTTCACTTCCCCATCAAATGTTGTCCCAACTCATAATAAGTTTACTGTCTTAGGAAATTTTCCTCCTTTACCTTCTAAATCATCCACTTTTGCCCAGACAACATCATCTTCCTCAAAGGATCATTCCTCTTCAAAATCAGATAGTATAAGTTCTCCTTGTCCCGCACCAATAATACCCACCTTTGCCCAACCATCCCAAATATTGCATAAATACAAAACAGTCCAGCCAAAATTATTTCCTATTGAATTGGAGTATCAGCATATGAAGAATGCCAAAGAATTAGTAACAAAAGTGTTCCCACCAGGATAGGATTTTATGCCAGAAGAGAAAAATAAATCTGAAAAATTTTATGAATTCATTCTAGTAGATTCTGGATCAGTCATCTTATCTCATACTCCTTGTAAATTTGACCCAGATCTTAAAAGAATTGTCTTTTCTAAATGTACTATAAAAAATGTGCCTTCACCAGCCCAGTGGAATTATAACCCTTGGCAGGGCAGAAAATTTTCACAACCCTTTCATCCCCAAACTTATAATTATTTTGATTATCAAAAAGCTTGGTATAATACCTTCTATCTTCAGAATGATCGTTACCAACACTCTTGGTTTTTTATCTTTGACAAAATTCATCCAGTCCAATCATTACCATTATGGTTTGAATATTGGTGGAAGCTCTTTGGAGCAGAAACTGGTATTTTACCACCTCCTCTTCACAACAAATTTTTAGATTATTCTAAGACTCATCCTTCTCCATCTCCTTTCAATAATTTTCCCCCAGAACTTTATTTCTTTCTTCATTTTAATATTCCTTGGATAATGTCTTGGGATTATAATTTCTTTTCCCCAAAAAATAATCCTCAGTCTCCCAATAATAAAATCAGATACATTGTCCGCACTACTGCAGTAAAATGGTGGGATAGATATACTTATGATGATATTATTACAAGAATTAATAAATTATGCACGGAACAATTCCTAGCCTCAAATCAGTTTCTTTTGAAGAAGAACATCAATCAGGTCAAATTAGCCTCCTCCAGTTCAAAGCATGAGTTTAAAAAGCATTTGCTCGAAACTCTATCTCAATTATCAGATGATGAAGATGAAAATGAAGATGAACCAGTATTAGCAGGATATGCTCAAGACCCTTATGCAGATTATGCAGACTTAGCATTATGAAGACTTAATGAATCAGAAGACTTTTTGAAGAATCATTTATAGATTATGCAGACTTAGCATTATGAAGACTTAATGAATCAAGAGACTTTTTGAAGAATCATTTATGAAGATGCATTATGACAGATGTATTATGGCAACCTAATTATATGAAGACTTTTGAAGACTCATTAATGGAATGAAGACTTATAAATCAGACTTTATGAATTATCAGCTACCAGCCGCCACAAAAGACAAGCAACTTTATTATGGCATCAAGACTTTTGGGATCATTGTCGGAATTCATGTATCAGCCGCCACAAAAGACAAAACAATCAATTATTCCTCAGGAATCAGTTCATGGAATCAGTTCATGTATCAGCCAGTACAGAAGACTCAAGAATTATTGATCACAAGACCAAAGAATTATTGGTGCTTTACTATTCGGAAGGCACGCAGAACGTTGAATTATTGCCGTTCAGAATTATTACTTTTACTGTTTAAAAGATATGCCGAATAATTTCTACTGTTTATATCTGTAGTTTTTCCTATAAAAATGCATGTAAGTTATGTTTAGAAGGCATAGCATTTTTGAGAGGTTCACAAGCTTTCAGAAAGAAGCCATCAGCCTTTCTAAGCCTTTAGCCTTTCTATCCTTTTGTATCAGTACTATCAGTACTATTCCCTTCCCCTTCCTTGAATCTTGTATCTTGCCTCGCATCAAGGCAGCTTTGTATCATCTCTTCTTCGAATCAATATAATCAAGTATGTTTATTACTTCGTCTTTCTCTTCACTATATGATTCTCCTTTATATTATGTTTTTGAATTATTTTGTTAAATTATTTTAAATCATTATCTTTCATCATCTTCTTTCATTATCTTCATAATACTCATTATCTTCATTATTATACTGTCTTCCTCTTAGTGCTATCACCTGGGTGAGTTTATGGTATCAGAGCCAGTTGTCTTGTGCTGTTAATACAGGCATATCATCCATGGGAACTCTCGCTTGTGACTGCGATCACCGAAGCAAGACTCTCCGACCATGGGTGACGGTGCACCGATTGAGGCGGTGGAGGAATAATTGATTGTTTTGTCTTTTGTGGCGGCTGATACATGAATTCCATAAGTATTTTATTTTTGTTTATGGATCTTCAATTTGGTTTATTAATTCCAATATTATTCTTTCTTCTCTTGTTAAAGTATTTATATCTTTTCTACACATATTCTTATTATTATAGAAACATAATCTTATTTTATTATTAGAATATTCATCATTTTGAAATATAATATTGTTATTATCAATTTGTAATAATTTTTCAGGTTTAGATAATACATCTAAGAGTTGGGATATAAGTTTTTTAATTTTATTTTTTATTTTGCAATTATGACTATTTTGATTATATTTATAATGTATAGGTTGTCTATCATTATACTGAAAACTCTTTAAGCTTTTTATCTTATAAGGTTTGTATGATCTTATCTTCTTTTTATGAAACTTATACTTAATGGATGATACTATTAAAGAAATAAAACAATTTAGAAAACCATTTTGATAAAAAGATCCTAATTCTTTTTTGTCATATTTCTTATCCTTAAAATGATTTGTTAATCTTAAATCATAGATTATACATAAATTTAATTCTATATGTTTTATTGCATTAATAATTCTTCTATATGTAAAACTCATATAATCATTGTAACAATTATTAAATTTTTCTTTAACCTTAAGGGTAAAATAATCTATAAATCTTTCTTTCCAATAAGAGTTTCTTTTATTTATTCTGATTAATAATTCTGGGAGAAATACATCCTTATACCACTTAAAATTTGAAGAAAGGTTTTTTAAATGTTTCAAATTTTTATAAATATTTTTCTTATATCTTAAAACATCTTTTATAGATTGATTTGAAACAATATTAGATATTTGACTCTAAACATAACTTACAAGCCTTTTATAGGCGAAAAGAAAAGGAAAATAAACAGTAGAAAATATTCTACATATCTTTTGAACAGTAGGTTAGGTAATAATTTGACATAATTCCGGACTGACATAATTCTGGACAGCAGCAATAATTCAATGTATCACGTGCCTTCTGAACAGTGAAGCACCAATAATTCTTGAGTAGATAATGCTTCGCGTACCTTCCGAAAAGTAAAGCACCAATAATTCTTTGGTCTTGTGATCAATAATTCTTGAGTCTTCTGACTGATTCAAAGTAGCAATAATTCTTGAACTAGTAGCAATAATTCTTGAACTGTTTCCTGAGCAAAATTAATTATTTTGTCTTTTGTGACGGCTGATACATGAATTCCGACAATGATCCAAAATGTCTTGATGCCATAATAAAGTTGTCATAATGCATCTAAATGATTCACTTCAAAAGTCAAATGATTCACTTCAAAAGTCTTCTGATTCATAAAGTCTTCATAATTCTAATACGGCTCATAATGCATCTTCATAAATGATTCTTCAAAAGTCTTTTGGTTCATAAAGTCTTCATAATGCTAAATCTGCATAATCTACATAAGGATCTTGAAAATCTGCATAAGGGTCTTGAGCATATCCTGCTAATACTGGTTCATCTTCATCTTCATCATCTGATAATTGAGATAATGTTTAGAATCAGCCAAAAGAACATTCTTTAGAAAGCATAAATTCTAGTCCAATTTCCCAACCTTCACAAATTTTGCATAAGTATAAATCATACCAGCCAAAATTATTTCATGTTGAACCTGAATACCAACATATGAAAAATGCTAGGGAATTAGTCACAAAAGTCTTCCCATCCTAAATTTGTGAAGGTTGGGAAATTGGACTAGAATTCATGCTTTCTGAAGAATGTTCTTTTGGCTGATTCTAAACATTATCTCAATTATCAGATGATGAAGATGAAGATGAACCAGTATTAGCAGGATATGCTCAAGACCCTTATGCAGATTTTCAAGATCCTTATGCAGATTATGCAGATTTAGCATTATGAAGACTTTATGAACCAAAAGACTTTTGAAGAATCATTTATGAAGATGCATTATGAGCCGTATTAGAATTATGAAGACTTTATGAATCAAAAGACTTTTGAAGTGAATCATTTGACTTTTGAAGTGAATCATTTAGATGCATTATGACAACTTTATTATGGCATCAAGACTTTTTGGATCATTGTCGGAATTCATGTATCAGCCGTCACAAAAGACAAAATAATTAATTTTGCTCAGGAAACAGTTCAAGAATTATTGCTACTAGTTCAAGAATTATTGCTACTTTGAATCAGTCAGAAGACTCAAGAATTATTGATCACAAGACCAAAGAATTATTGGTGCTTTACTTTTCGGAAGGTACGCGGAGCATTATCTACTCAAGAATTATTGGTGCTTCACTGTTCAGAAGGCACGTGATACATTGAATTATTGCTGCTATCCAGAATTATGTCAGTCCGGAATTATGTCAAATTATTACCTAACCTACTGTTCAAAAGATATGTAGAATATTTTCTACTGTTTATTTTCCTTTGTAATTATTCCTGGTCTCTCTTCCTGGATCATTAATATATCCTGAAGTCATTTTGTTTATATCTAAATTTTTGAATTGAGATTGTAATTTATCTATGTATGATTCAGTATCAGTATTATTTGTTTCTTTATGATTATTTTTTATGGTCAGAATTTCTTTATGATTTGAGGTAGAAGCATGATTTTTTATTTTTAAAGTATCTAATCTTTTAGAAATTTCTTCTAATAATTATGTATTATCTTTTTTAAAAGAAATTTGCAAATTATGAGGAGTTTCATATGGTATGAATAAAGGTCTTTCAAGAGCTCTTCCTCTAGGTCTCATAGGCCTTCTTTAGTTGATAGTAATAATGGGAATGTCATAAATAATGAAGAGAAAGATTATGAACTAAATAAAAATTATAATATAAATAAGGAAAAATTAAGAAAAGACTTTATGTCTCCCGAATATGATGATAAGAGAGAATGGTTTTTTAATACATTTTCAAAATATTTACAAAATCAAATAAGAAATAAATGGTATAATCATATGAATGAATTAGGAACTGATATATATTTCTTTCCTTGGTTTGAACAAAATTATGCAATGAAGCCTTAAAATGGATAAGATATCCAATTCCCAATAAAAAAGATTTACTTTCAAGATTATATGATGCTACTGTATTTTCAAAATTTGATATGAAGAGTGGATTTTGGCAAATTCAAATAGATGAAAATGATAGATATAAAACTGCTTTTACAGTTCCTTTTGGACATTATGAATGGAATGTCATGCCTTTTGGATTAAAAAATGCTTCTAGTGAATTTCAAAATATTATGAATGATATTTTCACTCATTTTTCCAATTTCTCTATTGTATACATTGATGATGTCTTAATTTTCTCCAAATCAATAGAACAACATTGGAAACATTTACATACTTTTGTCCAAATCATAAAGAATAATGGATTAGTAGTTTCACCTACTAAAATTAGTTTATTTCAGAATAATATTCGTTTTCTTGGTCATAATATTGTTCAAAATACCATTACCCCCATAAATAGGTCATTACAATTTGCGGATAAATTTCCTGATGAAATAAAAGACAAAAATCAGTTACAAAGATTTCTAGGAAGCTTAAATTATATTTCTGATTATTATGAAAATCTTAGAATCATTTGTAAACCCCTTTATCAACGACTACAAAAGGATCCTCCTCCTTGGTCTAATCAACACACAGAAGTTGTTAAACAGGTTAAAAAACATGTCAAAGTCCTTCCTCAATCGGTGCACCGTCACCCATGGTCGGAGAGTCTTGTTTCGGTGATCGCAGTCACAAGCGAGAGTTCCCATGGATGATATGCCTGTATTAACAGCATAGGACAACTGGCTTTGATACCATAAACTCACCCAGGTGATAGCACTAAGAGGAAGACAGTATAATAATGAAGATAATGAGTATTATGAAGATAATGAAAGAAGATGATGAAAGATAATGATTTAAAATAATTTAACAAAATAATTCAAAAACATAAGATAAAGGAGAATCATATAGTGAAGAGAAAGACGAAGTAATAAACATACTTGGTATTTTACCACCTCCTCTTCACAACAAATTTTTAGATTATTCTAAGACTCATCCTTCTCCATCTCCTTTCAATAATTTTCCCCCAGAACTTTATTTCTTTCTTCATTTTAATATTCCTTGGATAATGTCTTGGGATTATAATTTCTTTTCCCAAAAAAATAATCCTCAGTCTCCCAATAATAAAATCAGATACATTGTCTGCACTACTGCAGTAAAATGGTGGGATAGATATACTTATGATGATATTATTACAAGAATTAATAAATTATGCACGGAACAATTCCTAGCCTCAAATCAGTTTCTTTTGAAGAAGAACATCAATCAGGCCAAATTAGCCTCCTCCAGTTCACAAATTATAAAACTGATGTTGCTGGGAATTTTATAATGAATGAGCATAATCAACCAATAAAAGATGCTGTTAATACTTTAATATTTGCAATTACAAAACATTTTGTAGGAGATCCTTCAGTATATCGAGAAAATATTTATGATAGTTTAGAACATTTAAAATGCCCTACTTTAACAGATTTTAGATGGTATAAAGATGTTTTCCTTTCAAGAGTATTAATCAGAACAGATAATAGAGCCCCATATTGGAAAAAAAAATTCATAGGAGGATTACCCAAATATTTTGCTCATAAGGTTAGGGAAAAACTGAATAATGATGGACACAATGATTATACGAGTCTTACGTATGGAGAAATAATTAATGCAATCAAACATATAGGATTGAATTTATGTAATGATTTAAGACTAACAAATCGGTTAAAAAAGGATATGAAATATGCCAAAAAAGAATTAGGATCTTTTTGTGAACAATATGGTTTTCACCCTTTACTAGCACCATCTACTAGACATAAGCATAAAAAATATAATCATAAGAAAATCAAATCTTATAAACCTCATAAGAAATATTATGAATCAAAAAACTCTAATAATTTTAGGCCAAATAAATTCAAGCATAAAAAACAACCTGTTTGAATCATGTTTAGTGTTATCATCATTTTTGATTTTATCATCCTGTATAATCTTTTTTGTATGCTGTTCTTCTGATTGTAATGTTATAATTTCTTGTATTAATTGTTCATTAGAGATCTTGAAATTATATTTTAATTCTTTAATCTCTTGTTTTATGTTATTTATTTCAAATTTTAAATCTGGACCTGTAGTAGGATGTTTCTCTTGTTTAAATCTTTTAGGGACATCAATAAGATTATAATTTATGTCATTAGCAATAATTTTCTCTTTTTGAATGATTTCAGATAAGTATTTTATTTTTGTTTCTGGGTCTTCAATTTGATTTATTAATTCTAATATTATTCTCTCTTCTTTTGTTATAGTATTTATATCTTTTCTACACACATTCTTATTATTATAGAAACATAATCTTATTTCATCATTTTGAGATATAATATTGTTATTATTAATTTGTAATAATTCTTCAGATTCAAATAAGAGAAATGATCCCTACACTCATTTCTCACAACAGCCCCACAACAAGCTGACGTGGCTGGTAGTATTTTATTATTTTTTTACAAAAAGAAAACAAAACAAAACAAAAAAAGTAATAAAATATTACCAGCCACGTCAGCTTGTTGTGGGGCTGTTGTGAGAAATGAGTGTAGGGATCATTTCTCTTCAAATAATATATCTAGGAGTTGGGATTTAGCTTTAAGTTTTTTAATTTTATTTTTTATTTTGCAATTATGACTATTTTGATTATATTTATAATGTATAGGTTGTCTATCATTATACTGAAAACTTTTTAAGCTTTTTATCTTATAAGGTTTGTATGATCTTATCTTCTTTTTATAAAACTTATACTTAATGGATGATACTATTAAAGAAATAAAACAATTTAGAAAACCAATTTGATAAAAAGATCCTAATTCTTTTTTGTCATATTTCTTATCCTTAAAATGATTTGTTAATCTTAAATCATAGATTATACATAAATTTAATTCTATATGTTTTATTGCATTAATAATTCTTCTATATGTAAAACTCATATAATCATTGTAACGTTTTTCCCTAACCTTATGAGCAAAATATTTGGGTAATCCTCCTATGAATTTTTCTTTCCAATATGGGGCTCTATTATCTGTTATATATATATATATATATATATAAGTGTGCTCTTAAGCATCGCTAGGTCTTCTTATAGTCAACAATTGCTTGGATGGAATACATTAGTGGATCCCGCTTCTAAGCCTCTCTCTCCTATTTAGTTCTGACACATGTCGTTTCTCCAAATTTCCCCACTGCCAAAGTGTTGTGTAGAAAAACAAATCATGGGACTTAATCCCACATCGGCTAATGAGTGAGAGCATAGTGTGCTCTTAAAGCATTGTCGAGTTCTCTTCCAATCAACAATCGATGCCAAATCCTTTTCTAATTAGCAATTGTTTGAATAGAGTATTTTAGTAGATTTTGCTTCTAAGTCTCTCTCCTATTTAGTAATGGATTAATAACCTCTTAGCGCCAAACGGCCATCATGTCCTTAAGTCAACTACAAAATTATCCACTTAAGTTGGACCTATGATTCTTGATTTTCTCCTTAATATGCTCATCATAATGAAAAAAAAAAAAAAAAAAAAGGGAAATAAGAAATTGGTCCCTATTTAAAAAACCATCCATCGGTTTATAAAATAAAATCATGCATTTTCACCCTTTAAAAAATCAGTCAATCCCTTTAGTTTTTTTCGTCCAAATTGCCAATAAAATATCTGTCATGTTAGTGCTTAATAAAGTGTGTATGTCATATCTATTTATAAAATTTCAATTATATCTAATAACAATAGAAAAAATAAAAAAGAGTTAAATGTGGAGCCATCTTTAAGCCCTAGTATAAAGATGGATGTTGCAACCTCTACCCACCACCTAAAAAGAGGAGGGGTGGAGAACCCTCCACCCCATGCAAAGGTTGTGACACGACTTCCACTCCCTTACAAAGGAGGTAGGTAAAGATTCCCTCTACCCCCTCTAGCAGAGGACCACTTCTGCTAGAGGAGGAGGTGGCTCTACTCCCTTCACACTTTTTTTTTATTATTTTTATTTTTTATTTTTTATTTTTTTTATGTTACCGGATATAATTAAAATATGATACACAAACTTTTTGTACATCTTATGTATATCTCTTTTTTAAATTAAGCATTTGATCTGTATCGCCCCCATATAAATCTTACAAATTCAATGGTTGATTTAAAAAAGAAATCCGAAAAGATAATTTCTCTAATTGAAATTTTATACAAATTATAGGTATGATATGTCCTATTTATTGCATGGCAATTGGTGACTAAATGGTTTGCTAACGTGGCAAATATTTCGTCAATAATATGGATATAAAAAGTTGACAGATATACTAAAGGCACGTTTGACATGCATAATGGACATTTGTAATGGAATAATTATTCTCATTCATTTTGTTTGATTGCATGCTATGCATGCATTGTAATGACTATTCCCCTAAATTAACATATAACTATTCATCTTAAAATAAATAAATAAATGAGAGGAATAGTTATTGATTGAGAAATATAATGAGTTTTCCAAAAAAACCCATCATTTTTTTGTTATGCAAACCTAATATATATTTTAAACAAAAAATGAAGGAATTTTTTTTTAAAACATTCTATGGGTGGCCGACCAATCCAATAGAACATTGAGGATGGTCAGACCGTCGTCGATGCCATTCAGAGTAGCCGCAACCACCCCCTATATCAGGGGTAGTCGTGACCACTCCCCAATTGTCATTAAGGGTGGCCACGACCACCCTTGGTGTGCTGCCAAGGTGGCCAGCCATCCCTTGGGATGGTTGGCAACCAAAAAATTATTTAATTTTTTTAATATATATTCTTTTATAAATTTTGGGCATTTTAATAATTTTGATTTAATTTCAGTAAGAGAATCATGTGTTGCCACCAAATTAAAAAATATAAATAATTATTCCATATACTAATGTGCCATCATTATTTAAAGGATAAAAATGAAAGGACTAATTATTCTGTATTTTGAAACCCATAAACCATTTTTTCTTATAAGAAAACAGGACAAAGTTTTCCTCCAAAGTGAGTTGGAAGAAGATCTTACAATCTAATTTATAAAAATGACATGTGTCATTTAAGCATGTGAAAAACACATGCTTTTTGAATAATATGGACAAAGTTGGAATAAATTTTATTAAAATAATATGTGCATCTCAATTTTTCTTTTTTCTTTTTTTTAAAAAAGAAAATTAAGTCATTTTTATAAATTGGGTTTGAAGAAGTTTCTCTAACCCAATTTTGAGGAAATATCCATCCGACAAAATAAGTGTAAGAAATTATTTTGTATTTAAAAGTAATGTTCTTTACTCTGACATAAAACTAAATCTAATATAAGTTATGGATAATAATTACCTATCTTTCATATACAATGAGAAGATTATTTATAGATTGAAACTGTTTAAATAAATCTATAACTAATAATATTGGAAAATGCTTGTTGTACACACTTATTCTATTTTATTTTTTTTGAAGCATACACACACTTATTAGAACCACACTATATCATTAGAGGGGCTTATTTTTTATCGACTAAAGTATTTAAATTATTATTAATTTTTGCTTTGTTATATCATAACATATTTAAGTTTTAATAAGTTTCATTAATAGATCATCACAGATAATGTGGCTCTTAAAATTACCATAAATTGTCTCTTTTATTGAGTAATGCTACACATTATTCTTTTTGTCCTTCTAAAATTGATGTGGCTCTTAAAATCACCATTAAATCAAATTTTAAGAGTAATATATTAAAAATTAATAATAATTTTAAAATTCACATCAATTTTAAAAGATAAAAAATAAGACAATGAAACAATTCATAGCATTACTCCCCACTATCATAGCTTCTCCCATAAAAAATTCTTAAAAACTATTGATTTTCTCTGTTTACACTTTACATGTTATTCATCGTACGCTTGGCAATTTAGCAGAAGTGAGGCTTACTTAACACTCAGTTAGCGTGGAGCAGCGGTGTTGATCCTCCATAAGCAATGGCGGGTGCGCGTATTGCCGCCCTCTCGTCCCTCACACCTTCCATTAACCCCACCGCCACAACGCCCACGAAACCGCTTGTGTTAGCTTGTCTTCCAAAACCCACCAAGAGAAAAAACTATCTCCGCCCCAAAATCCTCAAAACCCTTCCTAAACTCCCCCCAAACCCCATAATTCCTATCCTATCCCCCGAAACCGAAACCCCTCTCGAACCCCACCTCGATTCCGAGTCTCCAGCCGACGAAACCTTCGGTGATAACTGCGCCGCTGATAAGGTCGAGGAATTCCGAGTATCCGAGACATCGGCAGAACATGATGGCGTCGTCGGTAAATTTTCGTCCAAGTCTGTCCTAAAATACGGTGCATATTTGGTTGGGATATTTGTGTTTCAAACATTCTGTGCTGTTTGGGTACTGGGAAATGCCAATTCTGAGAGAAAAGAAAGGAATTTGGATAATTCGGATTTGGGTATTGGTGAAAACAATAAAGGGAAATTTTTGTTGAGCGAAAATGGAATTGGGTATGTGCAAGACGATGAGTTGGAGAGAAAAATTGAAGAGATTAGAGCAATGGCTAGGGAGGCGCGGAGGAGTGAGGCGAAGGCGGTGAAGGAAGATGTTGAGGGTGATGATGACGTTGGCGAAGAAAGCGCGGTTTCTAGGCATAGAGATGGCATTGAGAAGGAGATTGGTGCAAGATTGATCAAGTTGCAGAAGAAGTTGAATTCCACTCCGGAGGGGTTACCGGGGTTGTTTGTTAATTATTTGGGGATGTCTGGGAAGGGGGAAGATAGGGTGAGTAGGGATAGTTCGGATTCGAATGAGGCGAATGGGATGTTGATGTTTAAGAAAAAGTCTAAGTTTAGAAGCCCTTCAACGAAGCGGGTTGATCGTCCTAAGGGTTTTGGAGGCACCAGAGATCGTAACACAAAAAAGAGTGGTTCGGGTAGGGTTGGTACAATGAGTCGAAATGGAAGTGTTGGTGATGATGGTGTGGAATTGTTGGACCTTGAAATGCAGGTGGGCCAACAGCATAGTGACTATCAGGAAAGGGGGAGGGCGGATTTGGAAAAGGAAATGGGATTTGGAAATGCCGAACAGAGAAATGGTAATGTTACTAAATTGCCAGGTGATTGCGTGCCTTGTATAGTTTTGCTTAGTTGTTGCTTGTCTGCTTAAATTTTTGTTTACATAGTGGTTTAGCAAATAGCAGTCTTCTACTTTTGTTTTTGAATTTTATTATTGATTGGATATCACAACGAAGTTACTTGGTAGTATAAGTGAAAAAAATTCAATATATCAAAGCTGTGATCATAACTAATTTCGTTAGTTTGTTAAAATTGTCAACTGCAAAACCAAAAGTAATTATTAAGATTCACGGTGACCATCTTTTACTTCCTGGATTATCTTTAATCAATCAAATCCAAAGTAAACATGTATTATATTTAATATATTCTTGAATTAATGGTTAAGTTTTTAGGTGTCTTCCAGGAGACTGGTCTAGAGAGGCCTTCAGTTGAATTAGTAAATTCACAACAATCGGTAAAGTTGGGGACTCATCATTCTCAGAGATTCGCTAATGGAAAACCTGAAACTACCACCACTTCTGATAAGCATGCTGTTTTGAGTATAAATCGCAGTTCAAAACAAAGAGAAGTTGGAGATGAAACGCTGGCCAACAAATTCAGAGAAAAGCAACCAAAAAATGAGACTGATTTCTGGTGGTCAAGTCTTCCTTATGTTCTAGTATGTAACCAAAACGTTTTGTGTTTACTATTCTCCCAATAACTTAATATCTACATGATTGTGTTGTTGTTGCAGATGTGAGATCCATATTGTTTAGTGTTTTCTTGTCTGGACTGTATCAACTTGACTAAACAATCTTGACCAATGTCTTCTCAAGACTACCTGAATTAATTCCACTCATTCAAAGCCATCATTTTAGTTGAGCTCATTTTATAGACAATATTTTATTGGATTGCCTAACTTCTTTTTTTTCACATATAAAACTTGATAATTGTTTGTTTATCACACAACACTCTAGAAAATATCATCCTCTTCAATCATTTTCTTGTTATGGATGAGAACAAGATGGGTGTATTGCTCTCTTGGGGTATTTCTTGACTTTGCAATTTAACTTTCCTATCATTTGCCTACATTTTGACAACACTTCAAATTTCACATATTCTGTAAGATTGTTTTTTGTATAAGTTTGGACCATATGCATCTTTTGATACTCCCCATAGAATTGGAGTGTTGTTAAGTAAAATGATACCATTAGCAGACAGCATAAACAACATGAACAACATACACTCTAGGACCTTCTCTTGGAATATGGCCAATCAGTTAACTTACCAGGAATGCATATATAGGCTTAATGCTGACTCTTGATGTATACCTATTATGACATGAGAATGACGTGTTTTCATCTTTATTTGCTTAGATCTTTCTTAATGCTATGTTACATATATCCTATATGATTTTAGAGTAATACTACTCTTTACGCTAGATTTTCAAACCGGTTGATGTGTCGTATTTTAAGTGTCTAACATTTTTGTTTTTTCTATTGGCTAACATATGAAGCTATACTTAAAACACGTCACATCAGCTGGTGTGAAATTGGTGTAAAAATCTAGCGTGAAGAGTAGCCTTACTCATGATTTTAATATGTCCTACCGTCAACTTTCATTTGGAGTGTCTTAATTAATAATAAGCATTTTTGTTCATCTCCAACTAACCATCAAGTTGGTATTTATCCAATTCCAGGTTATTGTGATCCGTAGGGGTTCTGAGCATGAAGGACAAGGAGGACTGTACACCTTAAAGACTGCTTCTCAGGCCCAGGAACAGAGTAGCTCTTCCTATACTGTTGCTTTCGAGGATCAAGTTGATGCCAAAAACTTCTGTTTTCTACTGGAATCATTTTTTGAAGAACTGGGCAATTTTAGTGCTGACATTGTTCCTTTATCAATAAAGGTAAACATCCTTTTCTTGATTACATGAGTATTTGACCTGACCTTTGCATATTGCATGTACACCCACATATGCGAGAAAATATTTGTGTGGCCGAACCAAGCATATGGGTTCAAAGGGTTCCACCCATGTCACACTTTATTTTTAAAGTGAAAATGTCCAAAACACAATTTGTGGGGGTGTGTAGCACCTTACAAGTGTCCCTATCATGTTTTAGAGTAGGTTATGATAATCCCTAGATGCCATTACTTTAAGCTGTTGAGACATCAGTTTTAACATGAGAAAGAACAATTACTGCAGGAACTTCATGAAGCAGCAGAAGCAAATGCCATGAAGGTAATTGTTGTGAAGAAGAGGCAGCTTCAGCTCTATGCTGGCCAACCATTTGCTGATGTTGAGATGGCTTTGCACTCTTTGGTTGAAGAAGATTAGAGTGCCTGTACGCCAAATTCAAGATAGAATGTGGACACTGTTTCTCATCATTGCGCGCACCATTACAAACAACCATTAGGGTCCAGGTCTCTTCAATCTCTAAATTTAACCAGAAGGTCCTGGTTGGTGCATACAGCCATTATCCTCTATCAATGCATTATTTCGTGGTGGTTGTGGAATATGCGAAGGATTTTGTATACCTTGGGTGGTAAAGTTTTGATAGTGGCAATTCTGCAAAAGGAATTAAGTGGGAAAAGATAGCCCTGCAGTTATTATACTACTGGGAACACTATTTGTTCGTATAGCACATTATTCAACTTTTCACTTTAGTTATAGTGGCTTTTTGTTGTAGACAACTTAGAATTTGATAACTTATGTAGGTGGCTGACGGAAGAAAGAAGTGCAACTCAGGAATCAGTTTTGAAAATTACATGAATCACTAGCAGAGTAACTTTCGGCATCAAGTTGCCTGTTGTATTCACTCACCCAACAGAGAGAATCTTTGGTTGAAATTAAAGTTGGGCTGAGAAACTAGTTTTTAGTATTAGTCCAAATTTACCTATTGCAATTCTTCGAATTCATATAAGATCCAAGATTTTATTTTCTTACTTTCTGCATCTTCCCAAGAACTACGTGGATGCAACAAGAACTACATAATAAATATCCGTCTCAACATTTTCCTCATGTAGGAACCATGTAAAGCCAGCATTTACATCAAATAAATGTTCCCATCTTCACCTTCATTATGAGGGAAAGAAGAAACTACATCTACTGCCGTCGGCCCGCCACACTAAGCCCTATTGAGAAGGGACAATTTTGACCATGGACTGAGCCTGAACGGGCGGTAAATTAGACTGGCAGAAGCTTTGCCATGCCTCCTGCTTCTGCTCTTCATTTTTAGTAAAAGCCTCATATACTGAAATCACAACACTTCTCGCAGCTTCTCTCGCCTCCGGCAGTCTATCATTCAACAAATCTGCAGCCATTTGAACCAATGCAACCAACCCAAACTCTTTCATTCCCTCCAGCCCCTGCCATTAACACCACACCAATTATCATCTGTGCCCAAAAATTCTTACCAGTTAAAAAAGAAAGAGTAATGCTATTCTTCACACCTATTTATCACACAAATTACATGTCGGCTAACGTGACATGTTTTAAGTGGCTTTCCATTTTAAAGGAAAATCACCTAAAACATATCACTTTAGTAAATGTAAAATAGATGTGAAGAGTAGCATTGCTCAAAAAAGAATCCTAGCTTAATGTTAGTGGCAAAATTACCATCTTTGAGACACAGTTTGAGATAGAAACAACAGCCTTGGCTCTGATTCTAGGGTTGGCATGGCTGGCATATGCCCGGAGCTTATTGAGTAGATGCAGAGGATTCATTGACCCTACCATTGCGCTTAGTGCCTTGTCTGCTTCTTCACACACAAACCGTTTGTCTTGAGACGCTTTCAGAAGCAATTGCAGCAGCTGTGGACCCACCACACAATCCAAACAGTTAATCATAACACCATCATATGATAACGAAATGAGTCCCATCACATGATTAGGAATGTACAAGCGGTTGTGGTAAGAGGTTAGCAATAATTGTCTCTAATCGCCAACCGTAAGCACCTAAAGTGGTTATCAAATTTTTCATAAGCACAATTTAAAATAATTGCCGACGGTTAATGAAACTCATAGCCGTACCGCATAACCATCTTTTAGAAATGAGTCTTTTATGCCTATTATAGTGTTTTTGACCTGAACCTCTTTTTATAGTATATTTTAGGTGATTTTAGGCATATTTTTAATAATTATTATGCTTCCAAAAGTAACAGAGCTCAATATTATTATTATTATTATTTTATGAACAAAATTAAACGTACCAAAACGAGATCGATTTAAATATATATATATATATATATATATATATAAGGGTAGATAGTTAGCGGTTATTAACCGCCCAGCTTGTACATCCTTACACATGATTTTCTTAGTTATCAAAGGCACAAACAATTTTTTTTTTTTTAATATTAAAAAAAAAAAGAGAGAGTCCGTACCAAGGGGTCAAATGCATCGGAGGGGAAGGAGTCGAGCAACTTGTCACCAAAGGCCTTAAAAATATCAGATGAAGCCATAATAGAGGTCTTGCACAAAGCACTTCTTGGATTCTTCATGGCCTTCACCAGCACCAACATTACTTTTTCTCTGTTCACATCATACATGTAAGCAGATCTCAATACTTCCACCAAAGAAAATGTATTGCAATACATTCTTTTTCCCACAGACTATGGATAAAAAAAAAAACAAAAACAAGGAGAGATCTCTTACAAAAGCGGAAGCAAGAGAGTGGAATGATAAAGTGCAAACCGCCTGGCGTTATTCAGTGACTCACAGACTTTCATCCAATCCTTTGAATCTAACCCTTCAATCAAGCTCTGCATTTCAGACAAATTAAAGCTAATTTAGCACATGAAAAAAAAAAATCGAGTAAAACAGTAAATGGGTTTCCTCAAAATGACAACTTTGAAAGAATTTATTTATGAAAAAAAAAAAAAACATTTCTACGAGTAGGATGCCCAAATGACCCTTCTGAAACAGAGGACTCACTTGGATCTTGGATTCAGGATCTTGTATGGCCTTCAGATTCTCAGACAAAACATAATCAACGGTGGCATCTGCAGATGGTGGCAATGGTGCCTTGTTTTCGTCCGTCACAGAAGAATCAGAATGTTTTTGGATTGGAACCACGACTTTTGCTTGCTTTTTGGGTCTTTCTGGTGTTGTTGGGAGAGCATTATCAATGGGTCTCAGCGCCATTATGAAAGAGAGCGAATGAGCGATAGAAAGAATACAGGGGATTGATAGGAAGGACGAGTTTGATTTAAAGGGCTCCCCAGGGTGGGGCTCTGATTCAAACAGGGAAAGTATATATCAAACTACCTCTAGCGTAAAATATCTTACTTTCTTGTTTTAAAATTCAAATTTTGTAAAAGTTTTGAAAAAGAGACGTTGGAGACTTTCGGTAACGGTCACTTTATAAATCGGAGTGGATACTCTGCACTCTGTATTAGGACGCGTGGCATAATGATTTTGACTATGGTGTTGTGCTTGAAAAATCAAGGGCCCTCGACACTAATCTTTTTTTTTTTTTTTTTTTCCTCTCTTTGGACAGCCTTGATCTTTACCTTCTTCTCAATCTCGTCCATTATATTGGTCACTTAACCAAAAAATTACGGAGGAAGGTGAGGACTGAGGAGCATGATCATTTGTTTGTGTCGAGAGTAATTCTAAAATATTCTGTTCTTATTTCACTTTTACTTTTCTGGATTGATGTATCATTACTTATAAAACAATGCCCATTAGCAATTTTACATCAGCCTAATAAAATGATTGTAGAATATGAAATTAAATATGTAGTATTACTCTCGTGCTAACAAGGATTAATCCAAGGGTTCATTAAGAGTGTCGTATCAACATTATTAAACAATTGTAGGATAAAAATATAGTATCTAGCATTACTCTAAAAACCTACAACATTGTACAAAGTTGGCTTTTTCACTTGTATTGGACATGGTTTTTTTAAAAAAAAAAAAAAAATTTGAAGGTTTTTTTTTAAAAAAAATTGATTCCCAAGTAATGTTTCATCATCCCATGACATCACTTGAGAACCAACTTTTAGGAAAAAAATTTGGGAAGTGTAGCATTTCTCATAATCAAATACATGATAAGTTCTGACAAAAATAAAAAAAGAAAAATGATAAGTTAAACACACTCCTTAGTTCTTTCCTATTTTCAACACAAGAATATATAGAAGAATTTAAACCATTTCTCGAGTTGTTTAAGCATTCTATTTTTATCACAAGATTATACAGAAGAATTTAGACACTTTCTTCATTTGTCTATGCCAATATGCCATACTTTCATTTTTGTTTTTTCAAATTTGGCTAGGATGTAGCACATTGTTGATTTCAGTAGAATACTATAAAACAGAGCATTATATTCTCACTTATTTTGAACCTTTCCCTTCGGCATAGGAAAAAGGGGGGGATTTCAAATGTTCCTTACATAGTCCCACATAATGGAAAATCGACCTTTTACTACTTTCCAAATTCAAATCCATGAATAAGAACGATGAAAAGATAAAGCATATTTCTGTCATGAACTCGTTTCCCAATGGTATCTTTACAGCATCCAATTACAAAACCTCACTAGAGCACAGAAAAAAGTACCCCATAAAAAGGGGGGGGGGGGGGGGGGGGGAAGATGCTTAACATCGTATCACCCCAGTTACTAACCCTTGTCCATGTGAAAGAAAAATAACATGATTGCACTTGACATGGTTTCAAATACTATGGCTGAAAAATAGCAGTCCCAGTCTCATTTTTTTACGCTCTCCTTCAGCATTCAGAACCCACCTAAAGGAATATAAGATAACAATGTCATACAAAGTCGATCCAGTTCCATTACAATTAAGCAAGCAAAATCTTATCCGTGTTGTTCCCCTATAAATAATTTTTTAATCATATAAATGACATGGTTGAAAGAGAATCGTGCATGTGCTGCTATGAGAGCTGAAATTTAATCGTCAGTTTGAAGGGCAGCCTAAAAAAATAGCCAGGTCTGCCATGTTTATGAGAAATCACTGTATTGCATACTAATAATCACGTACAAGTATAACTCACTAATAATTTCCTATAGCTTTTACCTTCCGACAGTATTTGTATGAAAAAATAGACCAGAAGATGGTCAAAACATCAATAATACTAGGCCAAAAATAGCATGAGATTACCTCAAGACAATTAGGGGGATTCAATGAATAGACTATATGTGTAAGCATCCCTCAAACGAGGCTCCATGTTATCCAAGGATATTCAAAGATGTGCTTCTATGCAATCCATACATGAATTGCATCCTGCTTAATAACCAGAGCACTGAAAAGTGAAGCATTATCCAATCTCACAACAAGCCCATGCCCATGGGTCCACATAAATTTTGAAGCAGTATAAATGAACTGAAGGTCCTGATGTCATTCTTGGCATATTCACCATGTTTGACATGCAATTCTCATGCCTGAAGCCATAAATCATCAATCAAAAGGTTACTAGGGAAATCTAAGAAATGCTGACAAAGGTTTCAGACCATGCATGATTCAATCATATGTTCCCTCGTAAAATATTGATACAAAAATTCGAAGCAGGCCTGGAGAAACCATTAAAATGTGCACTTGCGTCAGTGAGTAGAATCATGGGTGTAAGACTCAACAATCAGGCAACTCAACTTTTGCTACTAAGGCTTATTAGTGTATGTTTCTGCACTATCCCCCTCCACTCCTCACTGAAGGTACTTCCCTTTCTAACAAATGATATTTGTTTTATACACCTATACAGGGTTTGAGTGGTTTTGGGGGGATCTGGGTTGATGGAGAATTGAACAACCAAAAATCAAGCCATGATAGAAGTTAGGAACTTGACTTATGCATGCTGCTTCCTGTTTCATCTTAGCATCCTATGTTTTGAACTTGTGAAAACTTTACCCAATTAAGGCATTGCCTCTGAATCAAAAATGAATTAGGACTTATGGGAAGGATGCCATGATGTTGCCTGTGTAAGGCTTATTGCAAGCAGAGATTCATTTGTGCGTCTAACTTCACTAGCTACTAATCAGAGAAGAGATTACCTCTGACAGGAGCATCTTCAGCCCTATGAAGGAATTTATGCAATGAAGAATCTTCATGAACAGAACTCTCTCTCTTCCACAAATTGCTCCATTGGCAAGATGAGAAAGAAACCTTATGGCATCACCACTTACTGAGTAAACCACAGACTCTGAATCTTCCAGTAACTTGCAAAATCTAACCCCCCACCCCAGACATTACCAGGATCTTGCAGCATGTTGAGACTTTGCCGTTTCCCTCAACACCGCACCCACAACTGCTGCTTGCTCAAGGCATTCAGCCTTATGCAATGCATCTAGAAGAACAACACACGTTTTGGTATGAATTTTACAACCTTTGGATCGAGTCTCCTCAAAAAGTGCATATGCATCGATTGCTCTATTACAATTGCTTAGTCCTTCTATCATAGCATTATAACTAGCAGAATCTGGTATACCCCCACTTGCCTTAAACCTCTCAAAAAGCCTATTAGCGTCTGCTATATTTCCAGCCTTTGCAAGTCCTGAGATCATGGTGGTATAGGTGATTGTGTTGGGCTTCAAACCATGCTTCTGCAACTCTTGCCAGAACACAAAGGCCTTATTAAATTTTCTAACCCTACAAAGTCCGTTTATGAGAATGCTGTAAGTTATGTGGTTGGGAGTACATTTCAAGTCTTTCAATGACTGAAAGCAGACAAGGGCTTCATCAATCTCCTCCGCTTTCACTAGTGCATCAAGCAAGCAATTCCAGGTGTATACATTGGGAGTCAAACCTTTCTGCATCAACTCTTCCAAGATTAGATATGCTTCATCAATTCTACCCACCTTTCCGAACCCATCAATAAGACTACTATATATCACCACATTTAACTCTATTCCTTTAGACTTTGCTTCTTCAAAGAGCATGTATGCTTCATCAAGCCTGTCAATCTTCGCAAGCCCATCAATGACGGAGCCATATGTAACCACAGTTGGTTGGTGTCCCTTCGTCGTCATTTCCTCCAACAGTTGATATGCTTTGTTAACCTTACCAGACTTGCAGAATCCATCAATTACAATGTTGTAAGCACGGGTGTCCAAAACACAGCCTTGCTCCTTCATTGCATAGAACAACTCGTAGGTTTCCTTTGCAAAACCTGCTTTCACAAGGCCACGAATTAGGATTGAATAGCTCCAAACATCCGGAACAAGTCCTCGAGCCTTTATCTCCTCAAACAAAGCCCTGCCTTTCTCGATTTCTCCAGCTTTGAAAACACAATCCATGTAGGTATTAAGCAGCATCAGGTCAGGAGAACAGCCCCCATGTACCATTTCTTTGTATATCTTGTGACCATCCTCCTTCCTGCCACACTTGAAGAAGTTCCTAATAAGTGATGTATATACAATAGCATTTGGAATCTGATTAGAATCTAACATCTTTTCGTATAGCCTGTAGGCATCATCCACTCTGCCACGTCTGCCCAAGCCATCAATAAGAGAACAAAATGTCACAGCATCCGGGGTGCAAACTTTATGATCCATTCCTTCAAATATAGAACAAGCTTCATCCAGTTTTTGAGCTTTGCAAAGTCGATCTATCATTATATTGACAGTCACAACATTAGGAAACAAGCCAGCTCCTTCCATGGCATCCTGAATGCCCAGAGCAGCTTCAAGATTTCCTGCCTTGCAAAGCATTTCTATTAGAATATTATAGGTTGAAAGGTTGGGCGACGCATCTTTCTTCATCTCCTCGAAGATCTGTAATGCCTCCTCTACTCTCCCCTTCTTCCCAAGGCAAGTAAGAATGCAATTATATGCAATCACACTCGGAATGCATCCCTTTTGTTTTTGCCTCTCAAGTAAACTATACGCTTCATCAAACTTTCCAACTGAACCATAACCCATGATCATGGTGTTATAAGCATATGCACAAGGGACTTTCCTGCCGCTATCCATCTGTTCAAATAGCTCCACAGCTTCCTCCAGCCTATCAGCTTTGCAGAGAACCCCTATCAGGGTAGTATATGTCACATCGTCGGGCATTAAGCCATGTGCTTTCATCTCATGGAAGAATTTCCAGGCCATATCCACCTTCCCAACCTTACCAAAACAATCTATGCAGACATTATAAAGAACAATGTCAGCATCAAAAGCGTTGCTCTTCATCTCATCCAACAGAGAGAGAGCAGCATCAACCCGGCCCCCCCTGGCGAATACACGAATAAGAGTTGTAAATAAATGCACACTTACTTCATAACCTAGCTCCTGCATTTGGTGAAAAAGAGTGAGCATGAGGTCAGATTCATGAACTGCAGCCAGAGCACCAATCAGATTTGTGTAAGCCGAAAATGCAGGGCGGAATTTAAACTTCCTCATGGTTTGTATTAGATCAAAAGCTTCTCTAAGATTTTGTGACTTGATGCAGCTTACCACTAGCTCGACATATGTAAAATTAGATGGACCAAATCCTGCAATACTCATTTCTTCCAGAATCTCTTCCAAGCAATCAAACTTTCTAGTCCTAGCCATAACCATGAGAAGCGAATTGTATGCATCAGGACAATGTGCCTGGTCAGTTTTTCTCTCGGCCCACCGAAAATAATTTACTGCTAGATTAACATTCTTTAGCCTTCTCAAGACTCCAATAACTAGCTCTGGTTGAGGTTTTTCATCTAACACAGATAGAGCATTCTCCAGGGTGGGTCCCCATGGACCACTATCCAAGATATGGCACACATCATCCACTACTTGTCTAACACCCTCAACTTTTCTTGAATTTTCTCGATTAGCCCCATCCATAAAGGGAACAACTTTCCCATCCAGCTCAGAAGAAGGCCCATCAAACAAGGACGAGAACTTCTTAGAAAAGGTGTAAATGTGACAGCACTTCAAATCAATTTGATAGATTAATGCTGCAGCACCACAAAATAAGCAGCTGAATGTCAAATTATATGAAGATGAGACAAGCTAATGATAATCTAAAAACTGCAGCCCAAGGTCTCCCTTTGGGGACAAACAACCATTAGGAAGCACCCTATGGTTGGCTGACAGCTCCCAAATTTGACCCGTTAGATGGTCATGACAACTAATTCCCCTTCCTAGTATAATCAACAAAGCCTACAAAATGTCCAAATATCAATAAACTCCACCTTGTTTAGCTACTAGAGTAGGTCATATGGATCATTTCTAACCATTTAGCCCAACAATTGATTGATAAACACGTAACGGAAAGTTAAAATAAACATCACAGAAAACATCTAACAATGAAGACTTACATAAAGAGAATCCCCAAAACTACCCAACTATAGAGAACCTAGCAGAGTCAGCCTTACCTTGGTTCCTTAAGAGCGTCTCCGATATCTGCATGTCAGGGCTTCTCCGATACCCTTTGAAGTCTGGATCCACAATAAGAAATCAACAACATAAGCTATGTCATAGAAAAGCCACCAAAAGGAGAACACAGAGTAACTGATACTCTAAAACATTGCATACAGATTTCAACATTGAAGCATATAAACACATACATTTTACATTCACACAAAGCAAAAATCCGCAGAACAATAGCGAGTATCACTACTGACAAGAACATAACATATCATAAAGAATTAACGATGAAGCAACATTTCCACAACTTTAACTGACAAATACTTTGAAAAAAACAAAAATCACACAAGGGTTAACAGAATCTTATGTAGTTGTGTGAATTAAACTACCAAGAAATCCCAACAATGACCAGAAAAGAGAAAACTTTTATGAATAGAAAACCACTAACATTTTTTTTTTATTATTATTATTGGTAAGTTACAGACACACCCTTGGTGACTTGAACCCACAACCTCACCCTCCACCTTGCTAGAAAGGGAGGAAAGCTCATTGTTAATAGAAAGCCACTAACACTATGCGACACTAAGCAAAGGATATATAACCTAATAGTGATAAACATAATGAAGAACTCAACCTTGAAAACCCGACTTGCAATGGGATCTTGTTTCCATATTGAACTTGTTTTGCCCTTATAAATAAGATGTAGATGCCTTATGTCAAACCCATCAAAGAGTAAATTCAGTAAATTGCTAGAAGCAATTTGTGGAGCCCGACGAAGCGGTCAATTTATCCCTTTAGTTTTTATATTTTCTTATATTCAATCGGGTTCCTATCATCTGGTACCAGAGCAGTTCATTTTGGGGTGTTTTACTAAACGGTGCAGTGAGCCATCGTTTCGAGTGGGTTACCTGGGCAGAGGCCGTGCAAAAGATGCGTTTCTCTCCGCGGTACGTCGTGTTGTCGATTGCTGTCAGGTTGGTGAGGGTGCTGCTCCGTGGTCCAGTGCGGTGGCGGACGGTGGAGTTGAGTGCTGACGGCTGCGTGCACTGGGCTATTGCGTGTGGTGTTCCAGGTGAAGTGGGTTGCAATCTGAACGTGGTTTATTTGAGGAAGAAAGGTGGGGTTTGGCTGCACCACCAGGTTTGTTCTTATTCCAGTGCAAGAATGTGTTTATTTGAGTACAAGAACTCTAATTATTCTAGTTTTGATATTAGAACTGTACTTGTTTGGTTGCCAGATTATGATAACCCTTGCGCAGTTAATGGTATTCTGAAAATAGCTTATTCCGTGTATTGGTAAATAAAAAAACCTTTGTTTGCCTAAACACGCAACCAGAAGCAACTGCTAGGAATTTTCGATTTAATAGTTTACATCATGGCCTCCACTAGCAATCCACCACACAAGGATGAGACACCACTTGAGACACAGTTTGACTCGAGGTTTGTGAATCAATTGAAGGAGCTTATTAATGAATTCATCACGCAAGCCCTTCGAGATTAGGAGTGCAATGCGGGATCATCTGCACCCCAAATCGCACTTGTAACATGTTTTCATGGAGATCATGGTCATGGCTTTCTACACATGAAAATGGATATTTCTTGGTGGGATGAAGGTAATCCATCCAGCTGGGTGTCAATAGTGGAGCAGTTTTTTCCTTTCCATGGGACGCTAGAAGTAGGGCTGTAAACGAGCCGGCTGGGCTCGAGGTTCCGCTTGATACCCGTCCGGTTAAGTCCGATCCGAACTCGAGCTCGACACTATTCAAACCCCGCTCGTTACTGTTGAAACCCGCTCGATTAGTTAATAATATATACTCGACTCGCTCAATATAACTCGATAGGGGCTCATGAGCTCGACCCGTCAAGAGCTCAACCTACCCAGCTCGTTTAAGGCTCGACCAAGCCGACATACAACTATAACTATAGAAACATATGATCTACATATTATCATTGGATATGTTACATAACCTACATACGTAACAATGTGATTCATGTAATCATAAATTTATTAAATTACGTTGTTAGCATAATAGTATTATAATCAACAATGTGTTTATTTAAAATCACAATTCACAAATTTAATATTATCATAACTCATAGTTACATTATAAATTTATAATGTAACTAACTTAGTATTACATAATCACTCAGTTCATATATTATAATATAAAATTTAATAAGTGAATAACTTACTAAATATATACTAGACTAGAAAACATAATAATATAAGTAATAAGAGAGTTTGATAATATGTAACTATGTTACTAGTTAGTGTATGAGTGTAAGTCGTGTGACATTATATACAAACTATATAGTTTAACATTAACTATTAGTTAATATATTATATATACATTAATGACTAATCTATAACTTATTAATGCTTTATAAATTTTTTAGTAACTCTTGCAGTTTTGGAATATTTTCCTCAAGTTTTGGAATCCGGTCTGTGGAGTTTTCGCACTCCTTTTCTAACTCATTGATCTTTGATAAATCCTTCAATGGAAAGCGTAAAGTTGAAAAAGAAATGTGTGTTTGGTTCAATTAGACAAATATCTTCATCACCTTTTCAAGTTTATTATCAAGTTTCTTGATATTTTGCTTTATGTGCTTAAAATCTTTCCGGTATTTGACATCCTGGCTTTCAATCTCATTAAACTCTTCCTTACAACTTCTGAGTTAATTATCTTTAATTTCCTTTAAGACTTTCTCCTCATCCAGCAAGAACTTTTGTAGTTTTGGAATATTTTCCTCAAGTTTTGGAATCAGGTTTGTGGAGTTCTCGCACTCCTTTTATAACTCAATGAACTTTGATGAAAGACTTAAATGGAAAGTGAGAAGTTGAAAAAGAAATGTGTGTTCGGTTCAATTAGACAAATATCTTCCTCACCTTTTCAAGTTTATCATCAAGTTTCTTGGTCTTTTGCTTCATGTGCTTCAAATCTTTCCGATATTTGACATCATGCCTTTCAATCTCCTTAAACTCTTCCTTACAACTTCCAAGTTGATTATCCTTAATACTAGAACTTCGGATAAGAGAGATGATCAAATCATATATTCATATGAATTATAGATCATATCAATATGACAGTATATCATTATCAATGTATCATATACTATAATACTAATATAATTATATACACATTACTAGATACATAACAATGTGATATATGTAATTCCAATTTCAGTTAATAGTATAAATGTATAATAGGCTTAATAGTATTATAATTAACGATGTGTAATGTGTTTGTTTATAATTACAAATTAAATAATATCATAAATACATAATTAAATTAACTTATATACTAATACATTAATACTAATATACTAAGTTACTAACATTAGGTGATAGGTAATAACTACATCTACATTAAAACCGTAATCCTTTAAACTTTAGTCTTTAACTAATAAGTAATAACTATATCATGTCCTTTAAAAAAAAAAAACCACTTCATAGATTTATTAGATTCATATGTACGAATATACAATTATATAAATGTATAATGTAGATAATATGTATATTGGTATTTTAAAAAAAATATATTAACAAAAAAAAAAACACATATAACTCATAAGTTATAACTTATCTTATGAAATGATTTTTTTTTTTTTTAAAAAAATATTATTAATTCATTAGACTAGCCTTTGTTAAATTGTTTGTTTTTTTTGTTTTTTATTTTATTAATTCTAATAATAAATAATTTATTAGACATTTAGACAATTTTTTTTAAGTAACATTTAGACAAATTAGACTAGACTCTTTTTTTTTCTTTTTTTTTCATATATAAAATAATTAAAAAAAAAAAAAAAAAAGAGTTAGGAAGAGTCTAGAATCCAAAAAAACGAAGAGGGAAATTTTTTTCCCCCAAAATTTGAAGCGGCCAGCACGATTCCTGAAATTTCAAACTGCAACGCCCGTAGTCGTCCGATTAAAAGTGGAATAAATTGGGATCGTTGGATTTGAATGTGGATGACAGCTATAACGCATGACTGAGGTGGTCTTAATCCGGTGTTGCGCATGACCGCATGTCCACATGAGCTCACCACTTCAATGACCAGATTTGAGTTTAAAAAAATAGTAATCCTAATCAACGGTCATGATCATTTCTACTGCAGAGATGACACCGATTTCAGCCAAAGACACACCGTCATGCACGCAGAGGATCATTTTTTTTTTTAACCTACGCATTTTCTCGAAACAGTCACACACTGACAACCCATAATTTTTACTGTTCATTCACCATCACCAATGCTTGATCTAGGCCGTTGATTTTATCAAATAAGCAATCGAATGGTGAGAAATGGGAAAATGTTGTTAAATGCGTATCAAAAAACCCTATCGTCACTCGATTCAGCCAGTGATCATTAATGGCAGATCAGACGAAAATTGAATGCTCTCATTTAATTTTCTCAACGACCCGTTCCACAAGTTTCTCCATCCGCTATTGATGAACGATCAAGGAGAAAATCCAATGGCAAATATGCCGTTCTAGTTTTCCATTTCGTTCCATTTCATTTTTGTTTTTCAATCTCATCGAGTTCAAACCAAAAAATGGTACAAGGCGATGATCCACCTGCCATCCCATCCCATCCTGTCAATCCCGATCACTCCAAAGGCTACCAAGCCTCACCTCTCGCAGCCAGAATCCCTAATTGTTCTGATGGATGTGCTACCACTACTAGACTCTCTGCCTTTGTGAGTGTTTTACATTATTTTTTGTTGTTTTTTCTTTCTCTAATCCACCCATATGATATATCATACTCGCTCTTGCTTACTGCTTTTTGTGTTTTCATTTAGTTGTTCATTCTTGCACTCTGGGTTTGTGATTTGAGTTTTGAGTACTTGAAGGTTGAAGCTGGCTACATCTACGTCTACAAGTATAGATCTTGGCCCTCTTGCGTATGTAATCTTGGTCTCATTGGAGTTTCTTATTTACATTTTACTTTTTAGTTTTATTTACTTATCAAAACATTAGTTAATGTTTGGATTTGTTTCACATTTCAGGTGACAGAATCACAGATTAGTTTTCAAATCTGCAAGATACAAACCCTATTAGAAATTAGAACAATATCTAGCCAGAGGTTTGTTAGAAGGCTGTAATTTGTTATGATGGGCTTTGTTTGAGTAATTGTGTTGTTTAAAATTATATGTTTTGCTTTATTAGAAAGGGATTTGTTTGAGTAACTGTGTTGTTTAAAAATATATGCTTTGCTTTGTTAGAAATCTGTAATATGTATGATGTCATTTGTTTGAATAACTAAGTTGTTTAAAAATATAGGCTTTACTTAGTTAGAAATCTGTAATCTGTTATGCTGGCCTCTGTTTGATTAACTGAGTTGTTTAAAAAATTATGCTCTGCTTAGTTAGAAATCTGTAATCTATTATGCTGGGATTTGTTTGAGTAAATGAGTTCTTTAAGAAGTTATGCTCTGCTTTTTTAGAAATCTGTAATCTGTTATACTGGCCTTTGTTTGAGTAATTAAGTTGTTTAAAATTAAAATTATGCTCTGCTTTGTTAGAAATCTGTAATCTATTATGCTGGGATTTGTTTAACTGAGTTGTTTAAAACAATATGCTTTGCTTTGTTAGAAATCTGTTATCTATGTTAGGAAGGTATAATATATTGTGCTTTGCTTTGTTTAAGTATATAATTTGCCATATTGTTTGAGTAACTGAGTTCATTTAAAAATTATGTTTTGCTTTGTTAGAAATCTGTAATCTATGTTAGGAAGGTATAATATATTATGCTTTGCTTTGTTTGAGTATATAATCTGTCATGTTTGTTCGAGTAACTGAGTTCCTTTAAAAAATTATGCTTTACTTTGTTAGAAATCTGTAATCTATATTAGAAATCTATAATATATTATACTTTGCTTAGTTTGAGTATATAATCTACCATGTTGTTTGAGTATATATCCTGCCATTCTGCCATGTTGTTGGACAGTTTGAGGTTTGACTGGTTAGGCCTTAACCCCAATGGATTCCCGTGTTCTTCTTATGCTTGTAAACCTTGGCCTTGCCAAGCAAAGTCAGCCTAAACCCTAATAGTCCTATAACAGCCCTGAAATTTGACATAATCTTTAGTTAACAGCCCTAGTTTTGTTATAAAAATAAAATTTTAATAGTTGTTTACAACTTATAACAACACATGGAGGACAAAAGTCAGCCTAGGGAAGTCAATGAAGTTGTATTAGTCAATGAAGTAGACTTAGGTGATGATACAACTGCTCATTCCATTACCACCGGAGTTGATGGCAGTGGAAATGCACCAGACCATCCAGTAATTGTTGATACTCCTCATTTGGATCCCCAAACTATATGTACTCCTAGTCCTACTGATTCTCACACTTTGGGTAGTGCTCCTACTCCTGGTGATGTTAGTACTAGTACTAGTGCATATGAGAAGAAACAGAGGCAAATGACTTATAAAGTTTGAGATGACTTCTCTCAAATTGAAGTATTAGGTGTAAAAAAATCTCAGTGTAATTGGTGTAAAAGGCTATTTGCTGTTTCCAAATTCAGTTTTACCTCAACACTTGGTAGCATATAGTATCTTGTGTGAAGTATGTGAAGTCTAACAGTAAGAAGCAAAAGGTTCTAACATATGATCATGGTCAGCTAGGTGGGGGGGCTGTGTTAACAAATTTTTCTTATAATGAGAAGAGGGTTAGGGGACTTGCTGCTCACATGGTGCTCTTCCAAGAGTACCCTTTTAACATGATGGAACATGAACTTTTTAACAAGTTTATGAAAGCATGCACGTCCCATTGGAAAAAGATTAGTCGTGCAACTTTGAAAAGTGATTGCATGGCTACATACCTTAGTGAGAAGAAGAAGATTAAAGCAATGCTTGGTGGGGTTGAGAAGGTAAACATAACAACTGATATATGGACATCTTCACAGAGGGTGTCATATATGGTTGTTACTTGCCATTTTGTGGATTCGGATTGGTTCCTCCAAAAGATAATTTTGAACTTTTTTAATGTACCTCATTCTCATAGTGGTGTTGTTATTGCAGATGCCTTTAGGAAGTGTTTCATAGAATGGGGCATTGAGGATAAAGTATTAACAATAACAGTTGATAATGCAAGAGCAAATGATTCTGCCATTAGAATCATTAAAGATGATTTTGAGTTGAGGAATAAGTTGGCTGTTAGGAGTCGGTTATTCCATGTGGGATGTTGTGCGCATTGATGTGTGTTTTAATGAGTACTTGCAAGCGCACGAATCGTTTGCAATATAGTGTGTGCAAGTGCGAGGTCGAATCCACATGGAAATGGTCAAATGTTGGTATCTTGTTTAATCAACTTCATTTTAACATAGTTCCAAAGGTTTGAGGATTGATTCAAGAGTAAAAGACTAAACAAAAGAGATGAAATGAAATGCGCAAATTAAAAGGAACTAAGGCTAAGGAATCTACCAAACCAAATCCAACAACTCACACTTCTTGGTTTCTACTTGAACACCCAAAGAACATTAAGCTTAGGATGTCATTCAAGTTTATCAACCACATATTCTAGAACCATTAAATGAATCCAACTCAAAGATAAATCACAAAGAGTACCCATTTGAAATCAAATCATCCAATGTATCCATTCAATGAACAAATCACAATGGACATTATCATTCAAGCTGATAAAACAATGTATCCATCGGTTGAAACACATTAAATGTCATATATCTACCAACAACCACATTCATTGCAAAAGATAAAGCATTTAAATGAATGGAACTTGAATAACAAATATGATATATCATCAAATGTGCAAGTATTATAACAAGAGTGTGAGTGTCATCAATGGAAATGTTTCATCCTCAACCTTAGTTGAGGTTACTAGCATTCCATGACTAAGAACACCACAAGAAAATGAAAAACAACCATGGAAATAAAAGGAAAGCTTTACAAAAAGAAAGTGTCTAAGAACAAAAGCTACTGGAATACACTACAAAATGCACGAAATTAAACCTAGCTACTGTTCTCTGAACTCTCCCAACAAGGAGGTATGTCTATGGCTTTTATAGAAGGAAATTAGGGCTAGAAACCCATGTAAAATGACTCCTCTAACCCCCTTTAGGGTTCCTCTCTTGCTAGAGACAACCAAGGTCATGCAACCAGCGTGTTCTGCTGCGAAAATGGAGAAGCTCCTGATTGGGTGTTCTGGCGCGCTTCTGCAAAAGTAAGTTCTGGGAAATTTCGATCGATCGATTTCGGGCAAAATTCGATCGATCGACTTTTAAGTTCGATCGATCGAGTTCTTCAGAACTTCCGAATTTTCCAAAAAATTCCACATGAATTTTGCCATTCCTCACTTATTAACCTACAAAACATAAAAACACAAAAACTAACCAAAGCATCAGAAAATAACAAGGCTAAAGGTCTAACTTATGTAACTCAAGGGGTCCAAATACAGAATATTTGGCATTCATCACGCATCTGACAAATTTGTTGGTGCAATTAGGGCTTGCTGAAATCGGAAACATTGATGATTATGTTAGGCAGGGAATAAAGTATGTGGTTGCTTCAGAGGGAAGGTTGAAATAGTTTAGTGAAATAGCTAAACGTTTGCATTTGCCATCTAAGAAACTGGTTCTAGATGTCCCCACACGTTGGAACAACATCTACTTGATGCTGGTCACTGCAGTAGGGTTCAAAGAAGTGTTTTCAAGATATCATCAAGTTGATTAAGCATTTTAGTGGGTTGTGAGTTCGGAACAGTGGGAGAAAGTTGAGAATGAAAATTAGGTTTTGTCGATTTTTAATGAAGTTACAAACATGGTATCAGGAAGTGATTATCCTAACTCAAATATGTTTCTACTTGAGGTATGGAGAACGAAGGAAATTCTGAATTTGAAGTGTGTTGATAGGCATGACTACATTAGATCAATGACAGGTAAAATGCCTCAGAAATTTGATAAGTATTAGGGGGAATGCAATTTGTTGATGTCCATAGTTGTTGTCTTGGATCCGAGGTACAAGATGAAGTTGATCAATTTTTGTTTTCTTCTTATTTACCCTGAATTTGAGTCTTCACAACACATAGAGAATGCGCTAGCCATTCTGCATGAGTTGTTTGAAGTGTATGTCACTGCCCATGATTCTTTTGTTTTGAAACAAAGTGCTAGTGAGCAGGTTGCAGTTTTTTCAAAAAGTGTTTCTACCCCACATGTTCCTAGAGTTTCCATAGGTCGATCAAGGTATCGAGATCATGTTAGAACTACTGATGTCATTCGGTCTCTTAAATCAAATTTGGATATCTGTCTTGAAGAGGATGTGTACATAGGCGAGAATGATGACAATGGTGAAGATATGGATACAGAATTTGAGGCTTTGGCATGGTGGAAGTTCAATGCCTTAAAATACCACATCTTGTCTAAGATGGCAAAGGACATTCTAACTGTACCCATCACCACAGTTGCTTTTGAATCTTCATTCAGTGCAGGTGGTAAGGTCATTGAACCACACCGAGCATCCTTATCAACTGAAACCGTTCAAATGCTATTGTGTGGCTCCGATTGGGTGAGAGGAATCCATGGTCTCAAGAAAAAAACCTCAAAAATTGTAAGTGGCATTTTAAGCACATAATTTGCATGAAATTACATGTGTTTATCACTGATTATTGTTTAGGTATAAACTAACTTTATTAACTATCTTTATGCTTCTTTTTGTAGAAACTGGTTAAAGTTGAATTGCCATCATCTCCTTGAATTTGATTAAGATATTCAGACATTATTAACTTTATATGTTTATTTTTTGTTAAGTATGTAATATGAACTGTTGGACAATCTGTTTAAACTTGAATTGCTGCCTGCTGGACAATCTGTTTAACCTAAGCTAATATACCTTTTGTCCCTTTTTGTTGGAGAAGTTGGTATGACTTATGTCATGAGTCATAGGGTATGTCTTAACTCTTAATTGATATCTATAGTCTGTCTAGACAAATCTCCCTTGACATGTTATCAAGGTTAAAAGAACTTCGAGTAAATATGCAAGAAAGTAAAAATTGTTAACAATTCTTCTTATCTTAGTGCAGTGTGGTTTTGTGGCATTTGGCAAGTGGCAGCTCGGATTGTTTTTAACTTTTTGTTTTCAAATTGTTAATATGTCTTAATTTAAGTTGTCTTTTAGTCCTTTACTCCTTCATGTAAACCTGATCTCTTTGTAAATTTGATCTCTTTCTATTTTATACCCTTTCTGTTGGAGAAGTTGCAGTTGGTATGTATAGTTTGTCTAGACAATCTTAAATGATAAATCTCCCTTGGCATGTTTATCAAGGTAAACAAAGCTTTGACTAAATATGTAAGGGAGTAAAAATAGTTTAACAATTTTTTTTTGTCTTAGTTCAGTGTGGTCCTTTGACTTCTGTGGGTTGTGGCATTTGGCAAGTGGCAACTCATATTATTTTTAACATTTTACATGCTGCAATTGTGTTGTAATTTCAATTGTTTTGTAGACTTGTAGTCCTTTTTTTAATTTTGATCTCTTTGTATTTAGGTAAAATTTAATCGCTTTCAGACTCTATGTAAATCTGATCTCTTTGTAATTTATATGTTGTAATTTAAGTTGTAGGTAGATGCTACTTGTTTTATTTTTTGATTCATAGCTTTAGATGAATCATGTATGTAGTTTGTAAATTGTAAATATCAAATATGTAATGTATACTAATCTTAGTAGTCTGTTTTATAGTTCTGTTTTTTTTTTTTTTTTTTTTTTCAATTGTTTTTGAACTAAACAAGCCCTAATTGGGCTGAGCTGCCCAATTAGGGCTTTACAGGCCGAGCCTTGAATCCGAAGCTCAGGCTCGGATCAAACCTGAAACAAAGTTCTGGGTTTGATCCGAGCTCAAGTCAACTCGAGCGAGTCGAGTACTGTAACGCCCCGCCTTTTACAAAAAGGCGTAAGTGAATTTTTTTTTCGATTTCCACATGACATTACTACAACATCAGAGTTATAATATAGCGGCGGAATATCTATATTGTTGTCTAATAGACTTAACATAATTAACACATTAGAGCTTCTAATAAAAATACTTCGAAATGGATTAAAGAGAGTAATTAAATAATTACACAGAAAATAGTACTTGTGTCACATACGACACAGATAATTTACAACTAACATATTTCTAGTACCATTATTACAAACCAATAGAAATATAATTTTTTTTTTTTTTTTATGAATATTAACATAAAGAACCATAACATAGTAGTCCACAAAATGGGAGACAACCTAGCCCCAAGCACCGCCATCAGGATCCACCTAAGAGTCTAGTTAATCCTGATACTCCTCATTCTCATACCTGTATTAATAAATAATATAGAAAGAAACAGTAACCCAAAAATACCTAAGTGAATTCGTTATTTCCAATAATATAATGAATGCTAATTTATTTATAAATGCAACACAATGTAATATAGCTCTATGATTATATGTATATGCAATTTATGGCTTATGGTCATGAGTCATAGTCATAGATTGAATATACATACATTTATAAAGCAATGTTATGACATTTTTATATGCAATGACTTAATTATACACTTCTGCACTCCTCTCATAATGGAACCAACGGTTCGGATTAGCGTGTTGTGTGTGCCAACGATCCCGGGAGCCAAAGGTCCCCCTCACTTAAAGCTTATTTGTTTGTTGGTGGAAGCTAAAGGTCCCAGCAGACCAAGAGCCAAAGGTCTCACTGGCAGCCACCATCCTCTGGTTGCATACTAGCTTTGTTATTAATCAGATTAGTTAAAATAAAAAATATGTAAAATCACATGCGCAAACAAATAAATAAATAATTGTTCATAATATTAAAGAAAAGTCTACCAGCATCACTCTCAGTAAGTATAAAGATACTTACAACCCTTTTATGCAGTCTCTTAGCTTGTTATCTGCAGTAATGATATTTATATACACAAGGTGTTAATATTATTACTCATAGATCCTAATTTCTATTTAAATAGGTAATATTATCTTTTTTTCCTTTGAAAACTATTTCTCCTAAGTTTACTATAATTTTCAATTAAAGGAATCCAACATATAAACACTAAAAACCCTATCAACATTATTCAAAGATTTTTCTCTAAAAAAGAATTATTAGAAACACCAATAAAATCCCTTAATCCATAGTTAAAAATCATTTTCAACGTAATATTAAAATCTAATCGGCTAATACACGGCTACACCACCGAAAACCATCACCCACTGCCAACATCAAAAACCACAAAATCATCCTATCGATTTTTTTTTTACCCAAAATAGGAAATATCATGTCCCAAAACTACATGGATATTGGCTAAGACAACAACAAACACCAATTATCTCCAGAAGTAATCACAACTCAAAACCAATATCCATTTGGTCACAGCATCAATCCCACATATACAACCCAAAACGTAGCCCAGTCCACACAACCAAAACAACAAGAAAATACTTAATTTCATAACATAACACCAGCCGGCCGATCACCAAACAAGCAAAGAATACAGACTGACAAGGGAAAACAACACCACCACAACTTTCGGTCAAAATAGGGGACACACACACATGCCCACACACAGCCAGAACCGAGAAGAACATCACAGAAATATCCAATCAATAATCAACCAAAAATCATCAATCTAAATATTAAGCTAATCACAATAAATTATCCTTTAGAACCACAGGAAAAACACAACACAACCGCCGAAAAATCATCACACCATTGACCCTCATGCCCTCTAACCACCGGAGATGGGTTTTGGCCAACGACCCATGGCCGTGGGTCTTTGGGTCTCACTATCGGAGCCTCTTCGCTTCACCGAAAGTCACCCACAAAAAGACCTATGGAGGATCCCACCGAAAAATCGTCGGAATGGAGCTCTTTGGCCGTCCCTTAGGCCTCGGGTCTCTCTCAATGTTTCACGAGTTAATGGGTTCTCACAGGTTCATATCTCTGAATCTCTCCCTCAAAATCTCTCTCAATCTTAGCCTCTCAAGTCTCGTTCTTGGTCTCTCTGTGTGGGTCACAGAGAAGAGAGGGAAGAAGAATAGAAAGAAGAAGAAGAAGGGAAAAGAAAAGGTGTGGTTCTCTCTCTCCTTGTTTCACTCAGGCAGAATCGAGAAAAAGAAGAACAAAGAAAAGAAGAGAAAAAGAAGAACAAAGAAGAAGCTCAGTGAATTACACTGAGAGGTGCAATTTATAAAGGAGATGGAAGTGTTTGTTATATAGAAGGAGGAACATGCAGCTCAAGTTTGATTACGTTTGCTTGCTGACGTTTCAAAACTTACGAATCAAGTTTTGTCTATAGATGTTTTTCACATTGGGTCTTTCTCATTTAATATTTCACTAGGGTATAATTTTAAACTCATTTTGAGTCTAGTTAGTTTCATAATTAATTTTTTTTTAAAAAACATTATTACACTGCTAATATTATTATACCAAATAATATCATAACAAATAATATTTATGCACAATAATAAATATTACACATCAATTAATATTATAATAACACCAATCGAACTAGTAATATTATTATACTAATAATATTATTATGATTTAACTACTGAATATTCAAGTCTGTCTATTTAATTATTCTGTGATATTATTAGAGTCTAATAATAGTCCATTTTTATCAAGTTAGAGTTTATAAAACTAATGAATATTTATTTTCATAAATATCGGAGTCATTTAAATTCTAATTCAAGACGCTCAATTCTAGGGTTTAAAATTTGGGGCGCTACATCTCGGATCGACTCGGAAAGCCCGGCTTAGTAGTCCCGAGCTTGATCCTGAGTTGGAGTATTACTCCAACGAGTCTAGTTCGGACAAAGGATTCTAAGCCCGGCTCAAGCTCGGGATCAGCTCGTTTTGAAGCCCCTTAAAACGAGCCAGTCTAGGATTGCCAAAACTCGACTCGGACCGGCTCGTTTACAGCCCTAGATAGAAGTATCTATAGTAAACATTGCAGCAATCCATCTTGAATGCAAAGACTTCCAATGGTATGACCGGTTTGAGGTATACCATGAGATGTCCATTTGGGTGGAGTTTGTGGAAGGGCTTTTTGTACGGTTCGACCCCTATGTGTTTGAGAACGTCAATGGTGAATTAGCTAAGATTTGACAAGCCTCCTCAAACAGCGAATGCTAAGGCCGATTTGAGTCATTGGCCAATCGTACCCATGATTGGTCTAAGAGACAAATGATCGTAGGGTGTACACCACCCTAGATGGGCGGTTTTGGGCTCCTAGTTGCCTCCATCTCCACCCTAGACAAAGGGCAATTTTTAAACACCATTCTGCCCATCCAGGGCGGGCAGATATTGCCCCTCCTTGCCCACAAGCGGGCAATTATTACTCCCTAACCGCTCATACACATCCATCTGGAGCGAATATGAGCAGCATGGGTTATTACTATACAATGCAAAATAAATCATTACTGCCAATATATATATTTTTTTTCACTACAATAGGTACAATAAAAAAACATAATGTTGAACAGAACATAGGAAATGCGACTTCATTTCTTCTTTCAATTTCATGCTAAAATAGCATTATAAAAAAGCACAGACCTAATAGTTGATTCAGTGAAAAGTTGAAAACCATAAAAATAAAGATAAGAAAATAAAGGAAGTTTAAGGAAACAAAGAGAAAGAAGAAAAAAAACGAGCATGCAAAAAGAAAGATACGTTGGAAAGACAAATGCTCATTGGAAAGACAAAATGGTTGGAAGAAACGTGAAATGTCAAAAAAGTAATAAATGAAATGTAGGAAAGCGTGGTAGATGAGCTAGGATTTAGAAGGTGAGCTAGACAAGTAATTTTATACGTACATTAAGTGTTTATCAAGTATCTGTAAAAAAATGAGGTGACATTTAAAATTACAATTTGATCAAAATTATCATTTGATTAATCACACACTCAATGGTGATTTTGAAAGTCACCTCATTTTTTTATGGACACTTAATGTACATGTAGAATTACTCGAGCTGGACAGCGTGAAGAGAGGGCTACGTGTCAGTATGTGTATGGTTGAGCTGAAGTTTACATGTAAAAACTTGTGATTGATGATTCGCGTGTGAATTGCTTGATTAAATGTACAGGGATCGCATTGGACTTAATTGGGTGAAGTATCACGTGGGCTTTAGCCTAACAGAATGGGTCAAAGTAGTTGGAGTGGTTATGGGTTAATTTAGTGTATAAATAGCTAGTCTTTCAATTGTATACCATTGTGAATTCTTGAGTCCAATTTTAGTTTGTATGGAAGTTGGCTCATCCTCAAAATAGCCAATTTCATTTTAGTTAGAACCTTTCCCATATTTCTTTCAAATTCAAATTGTCAATTTCATCAATTCATCAACCAAATACATTATGAAAATAGATATAAAAAATATAACTATGTTATAAAAGTGGTACTTGAGCAACAATCTTAGATGAAACAAGATTCAATCAACTTGCAAAAAATGTTTTTGCATTGAGGAAACAATAGGAGCAGCAAAAAAAGCAATAAAGCAACATCAACAAAATTTGATGCTATCATACAATAGATAAATGGGTTATCAGTGAGTGGCAATAATTAATCAAAAACTTAGTTAACCGATTCCAATTTACAGGGGGGGGATAACCTAGAATGTTGGAAAACAGGTGCTTATTGGTGCACGTATAACATAATATAACATAATTCATGGGGGAAAGGAATACAAGAACAGAACAGATGGAGGAAGAGCATAACAACATACACACAAAGTCAGTAGTTATTGAATTTTCTAAGTTTAAAAGGTATGACCCCTCGAGTTGGTTGTATAAAGTCAAACAGTTCTTTAATTCATAGAACCCAACTCCAACATAGGATTATGCTTGCTTCTTTTCATATGGAAGGCAAAGTATTAATATGGCTTCAAGACTTGGAGGAATTTGGGTCTTTTACAAGTTGGGAGGCTTTTACTCAAGCCATATTGGTTAGATTTGACTCTTGTTCTTATGATGACCCAATGGAATCATTGACTAAATTAAGACAATAGTATAGTGTGGAGGAATATAAATGTAAATTTGAAGCATTATCAAATAGGTTTAGAGGTCTTTCGGAGGCCTATAAACTTAGTTGTTTCCTAAGTGGCCTAATGGAATAAACTAGGCGGGCGAGCCATCCCGTGTGGGGCCGAGGGTGGAGGAGAGCCACCCCTCTTCCCCTTTATTTTCTTAAGAATGACATGTGTTATCATTCTATTGGTGCTGATGTGGCACATTAACGAAATCTGTCAAGTGTTTTTTTACAGAATTTGATTGTAAAGACTAAATTGTTATTTTAGCTTGCCCCGAGGACCTCTAAATTATTTTTTATACAACATAGAGCAATTTGTAATTTATGCCGACTAAATGGTCTGGTTTTGCATTTATATATAAAAAAAATGTATTAATCCACCCCCTTGGTTTTTTTTTTTTTTTTTTTTTTTTTTTTTTTTTTTTAAAAAAAATTGTTTAGTTTAGTTTTTTTTATTTTAGTTTTAAAGAGAATAAGGGTATTGATGTGTTTTAAAATAAGTACTCGCAAGTGCACGAATCGTTATGCAATATAGCGTATTGCAAGTGCGAGGTCGATTCCACAGGGAATTGTGTTGCGGAAATTAATCTCTATTCAAATTAATCCTATTTTAACCTAGTTCCAAATTTAGGGTTTTTGTTAAAAGATAATATAAACAAAAATAATTAAAATAAAGGGGTCTAGGGTTTTGGAATCCACACTCACCAAATCATATCAACCTAATCTCATGCTCATCACACTTATTCGAGGTTGTCACGTATAAATCTTAGGTATGCTCTACATTGCTTCAAAAATCATTTAGATCATTCAATGATTTCGTTCATAGCACAAATCACAAAGAGTACCAATTGAAATCCAAACATCCAATGTATCATTCAATCACAATGGATATCTTCATTCGAACCGATAAAACAATGTATTAGTCAAACGAGGCACAATGAATGTCCAATGTTTTGATAGATGAAAAACCAAGCAACCGATTTAATGAAACTTATTCCACATCATCACTTGTATCCGGAAACCACAAGAGATATCAAAATATCATTTCAAGAAAATCGAAGTAGAACAATGAGAAATCAAACCCATAAACTCAAATAGCATGAACAAGCAAGAAACTCGGTTTCTCTTCAATGGTGAGGTTTCATCCTCAACCCCAAACGAAAATATTAGCTACACATGATAAAATAACTACAACTTAAAACATTATAAGCATAAAAATCAAAGAGTTGCAAAAGGAAAGAAATAAGCTACAAGAAGAAGAGAAGCAAGAAGTTATGTACAAAGAGGCTCATGCCTCCTCTTCCTTTCCTTGATTTTCAGCCTTGGTCTCCTTTTATAGCCAAGTGGTTTGAGTGGAATGGGTGAGTGGGTGTATGAGTGGAGAGATGAGTGGTGAGTGTTTTATGGAATGAGTGGTGAATGTTTTATGGAATGAGTGGTGAGTGTTTTATGGAATGAGTGGTGAGTGTTTTATGGAATGATGTTGAGTGGAAAAAAAAGGTGATTAAGTGGCTGAGAATGTGGAGAAAAACGAGTATTGGCTCTAGCTTTGGGGAGACAAGGGATGAAGCAAAAGAAAAATAATAAGAGAGATGGTTCCGGATTTTCGGGATGATCCGACGACTGAAATTCAAACAGCCATATCTTTTTCCACGCATCTCCGAATTGGCTGAAAATTGTTGCATTGGAAAGCTGACATCTTGAACTTCAATTTAGACCTAAGAAACTCCCAAAACGGATATCTTTTGGTCCTGTTATGATCAGTCTAAATGTACTGGTCTGCTGCATCCGAATTTCCTTGTATTTTGCTTGAATTGTATCATTTCTCTCTTATTGTCCTACAAAATATAAAAACACTAAAACTAACCAAAGCATTAGAAAATAACAAAGCTAAAGGTTTAACTAATGTAAATTAAGGGGTCCAAATACACAATATTTGGTACTCATCAGGTATTATGGAAATATAATAAAAAAGTGACATTTTTGACACACTTTGGTAGTTTGATGGGTCACTTTAGCATACTTGTCACTTCATGGGGCTATTTTAAAAATGGCTTTCAGGATTTTTATTTTGTTTTTATTTTTCCCTTATTTATTGATAAGTTATAGACACACTCGATGGGACTTCAGCCCATGACCTCCACCCTCCACATTGATACAATTGGAGGAAAGCTCATTGGTAATAGAAAACCACTAACATTGCGTGACATTCAGAGACTGTTTGGAATTGCGTTTGAAAATAAGCTTTTATCTACTGAGATTTTGTCTGTGAACTTTTGTCAAAAGTTCTACCATTGAAAAGCTATTTACCTGTTTGGTAACTGCATATCTTAAATATTTTTTGGATGTTATTCATGTTTGGTAACTAAACTAAAAAGTGCTTTTAGTTGCAAAAATAGTAATAAAGGACATGTAATGTTTTTCTTTTTCTTTTTTCCCCCATTTTATATGAATCTTTTTACATAAAAATAGTTCATGTGAACTTTTTTAATTGTTTAATAGCGCTTAATTTCATACTTTTAGCTTACATGTCCAACATTTTATCTTTTTGTACCTTAAAATATGAGAGATGATACACATCCATCTCTTGCTCATATTTTACACACTTTTTTTTTTTTGTAAATCTATTATTAAATCTGTGGGACTACATATTGGTCCCATATATTCAATGGTGAATTTGCCAATTTTTTATATAGAAATGGACAAGAAATGGGCCCAAGATGAAAACCAAACATTTCTTTTAAAATATTGTCCATAATAAAAAGTGTTGATTCAAAACATCAAAACCTATGTAAGAAAAAAAGTCAACATTTTTTTTTTTTTTTTGTACATGTGTGTAATAAAAAGTAAGAGTAATGCTATAAGAAGTACAGAAGGCCCTTGAGGGTGGCTCGACCACCCCATAGCCAAAATGAGGTTTTTTGTTCTTGAAATTATTATTATTATTTTATTTAAAAAAAAAAAAGTTTAGGTAAATTTATTATTTTATGCATCATACGTGGCATTAAAAGAATATGTATCAAATGTGATATACGACCACGTACGATGATATTTTGACTTGGCTAAAATATGTAGCAATTGAGATAGGTGTCACCATTTTAAGGGGGTGATATGGATGGACATAAAAGAAAAATTGGACCAAACCTGAACGAAAGTATCAAATGGGTATTTCGATTAACGCCAGGTACCATCTGTGATACTTTTTGAAACGAGACAGTTGTTTGATTATGACCCTTACCGCATGTACTAATAAGGTATTTAACCCTAATATTAAAGTAGTTTGACAATAGAAGATATGATATGAAATTCGTGTAGTAAAGGTTGAACCCAAAACATATTCACTAGAAATTCGGTGGGACTAGATTGAGCGATGCCAACCCAAGGAAGACGGAAGCGAGAGAGAATGAGAGCGCGCGAAGATGAATATAAAATGGGAAGACTTTCTTGCTCCTCAAAAAGAGAGGAGTTGACGCAGCAGGAATTCAAAACAAACAAAAAATTAAAATAAATCTACGTTAATTTATAGTCTCACCAAATTAACGAAGATGAAAGAACAAACCAGCGTCTCATCAGCTTTGGCAGCGTCTCACCACCAGAGAATAGATGAGTCACACCTCAAAGAAACAAACATAATTTTCATTCACAATCAATTGTCTTATTACAAGAGAATATTATGCTTAAATAGACACTCTAACTCTAACCCTAAGCCTAATGTGATTGACTTTGGGCCAAGGGTCAAGCCCACTTTTAAAATGACAAATAACTTAGACTAACATGACTGACTTTGGGCCAAGCCCATTATTAAATAACTTAAACTTTGGGTCAAGCCCCTAATTGAATACAATTAAACAAATAATTTAAAACTTACTAAATAATCTACTTATTATTGTCTCGTCCTGCATCATTCTCCCCTTCTTCGAAAAGAACTTGTCCTCGAGATTAGATGACAATGCTTTGGACCAAGCCCAATTCCTCAAGTCTTGAAAAGAATGTGAATGGGTTGCTACTGACGTGGGCTTCAACGTGGACCTGATGAATTGTTGCTGTATGGACCTTCAAAATTGCAAAACTAAAAAGTTTAGGATAAGCCCAATAGCTTTCAATTGACACATTTTTTTCCTTTTTTTTTTCTTTATTTTTATTGACCAAGACCTCGGACTCAGAGTCTTGCTCTTCCTCTTTCTGCTTTGATCGGATGATGCAGGACAAGACAAGAATAAATAGATTATTTAGTCAGTTTTAAATTATTTATTTAATTGTATTCAATTAGGGGATTGACCCAAAGTTTAATTTATTTAATAATGGACTTGGCCCAAAGTCAGTCATGTTAGTCTAAGTTATTTGTCATTTTAAAAGTGGGCTTGACCCTTGGCCCAAAGTCAATCACATTAGGGTTAGGGTTAGAGTTAGAGTGTCTATTTAAGCCTAATATTCTCTTGTAATAAGACAGTTGATGATGAATGAAAATTATGTTTGTTTCTTTGAGGTGTGACTCCTCTTAGTTCTTGGTGGTGAGACGCTACCAAGGCCAGTGAAACGCTAGTTTGTTCTTTCATCTTTGTTAATTTGGTGAGACTCTGAATTAACGTAGATTTATTTTATTTTATGTTATTTTGTTATTCATGGTATCAGAGCATTTGTGATTGTTTTCTATCAACAATTGCGAGATCCAATTCTTGTATCTGTCATGAGTCAATGGCTCCATCGTTGCACTTCATACAGGTATAATCAGTACCCCCAACCCCCATCTAGTTACGATTACAAAACTATCCTTCTGAGGAACATAGCTAATCCCTCCACCACCACCAACCACCACCATGAAACAGAAAATCACACAAAGCCCCAAAGCCTAAACCTTGCACCCAATCTGGTACCATCACAGGCCATCTCTCTACAAACCACACCAGATTCCACCACCACAGAGCAGACAAAGGAAGCCAAAAATCAAACAAAGCCACAAAGCCTAAACCATGTGTTGAACCAGGTACGCCTTTGCACTGTACGACTCGATGATGGTATCACAAACATGGAGCGGTACATCTGTTCTAGGAAACCGACAATCACTGCCGTTCATAAACCACACAAACCATCCAAGCCACTACCGACGAACAACCAAGCGTTCGGTCTGTCACTCGCTCCGCCACCCCTCATCCCCACAAATCACACAAATACCAAACCCCCAAACAAAACCCCATCAGACATGCCATCACAGACCATCTCCCTACAAACTACACAAGACTCCACTACCATAAAGCCGAACCCAACCAAAGCGACAAATCCCCAATCTTTTAGCACACCCGATACTGGCAATACCCAAATCCTACTAGCCCTTGATCTCCACACAACTAAACACCCCAAATCCAACCTTTTTCGAAGATCTAGTAGCAACACCAATCACCCACACCCATTCAGCATCCTCTGTTGTTCAAGAACAAGACGAAACCAAAGCCCAAATTCAAAAAGAAATCCCATCCGAAAATTCTGAACCATCACCGTTGATACCTACACCGCAAAACCCGCAACCACCGCTAATACCCAAATCCATACCCATCGTTGAGCAAACCAAACATTCAGGAACTCTCACCCCCGGCTGCAGATCTAAACCTTTACTGCCGTGTTGTACAAAATCCGAATGGAGCTTCTAGAAGCCTCTATCTCGTTTGGCTTACAGGGAAGGGAAAGGACCGAGTTTTATTATGCTTGATTCATGAGGCGATGAACAGGGACTTTGGTTATTATGATTGGTTCAAAAAGAGGAAGAAGAAGAGAATAAAAGTGGTCCAAGAGGAAGAGGAGCCGGTCAAAGCAAAAAAGAGGAGCCGGTCAAAGTAGAAAGAAAAAGAGCAAGACTCTGAGTCCGAGGTCTTGGTCAATAAAAAAAAGGAAAAAAAAGGTGTCAATTGAAAGCTATTGGGCTTATCCTAAGCTTTTTAGTTTTGCAATTTTGAAGGTCCATACAACAACAGTTCATTAGGTCCACGTTGAAGACCACGTCAGCAGCAATCCATTCACATTCTTTTCAAGACTTGAGGAATTGGGCTTGGTCCAAATTGACGCAGCAGGAATTCAAAACAAACAAAAAATTAAAATAAATCTACGTTAATTTAAAGTCTCACCAAATTAACGAAGATGAAAGAACAAACCAGCGTTTCACTGGCTTTGGCAGCGTCTCACCACCATATAATAGAGGAGTCACACCTCAAAGAAACAAACATTATTTTTCATTCATCATCAAATGTCTTATTACAAGAGAATATTATGCTTAAATAGACACTTTAACTCTAACCATAACCCTAATGTGATTGACTTTGGGCCAATGATCAAGCCCACTTTTAAAATGACAGATAACTTAGACTAACATGATTGACTTTGGGCCAAACCCATTATTAAATAACTTAAACTTTGGGTCAAGCCCCTAATTGATCTACAATTAAACAAATAATTTAAAACTGACTAAATAATCTATTTATTCTTGTCTCGTCCTGCATCAGGAGTGGGTTTGACAAAAGCTAGAATTGAGAGCGTGATGCAAGCTCGTTGCAATTTGCAAATAGGGTTTTATCAGATTTAGCTAAACTATGGCGAAAAGGAAAATTTGAGGAGCTCGTTAAGAATGTTCTAAGGTATAGTAATGCTTTTATCCTACAATTATTTTATAGATGTGGCAGTCTGATAGTCTCAACCAATCGAATTAGTCTTTATTTAAAAAATAAAAATAAAAAATTAAGGGTTGATTAGCTGTATCACATCAATATTATGAGATGAAAATGTACTTTTTAGCATTAAGAGACTTACTCTTAGATTAATACTATAAAGTAAATTTTTATCCCACAATATTAGTCATTGTTAGGATTTTGATATAAAAAATATTGAATTGATAAATACTAAATCAATAAAAAAAATATATATAACAAAAGATTAACCTTTTAATTTTTAAAGCCACGTTTTAAAAATAAGGGAAAACTACAATTTACCCCCCTGAAGTTTACACCAATTTGCAATTTTGGTACTAATGTTTAGATTGCTTCAATTGCACCCAAGAAAGTTGCAAAAATTTGCAATCCACCCCCTTCCGTCCAATTGCTCCGTCTGATGAGACGGAAATGCACCCATGTGCACGACACATGACATTTTTAGACATAAGTTGACAAAAATGACCTCATTTATTACAAAAATGCATCGTTTTGGTAAAAAAAAAAAAAAAAAAACTAAACTCCACGTACGTCCTCGTCTTCTTCGTCCAACTGCAACATCCATGCAAACTCACCACCGTCAAGTCTGCACAGAGTTGGCAGTTACACTTAACCGGTTGGTGGTTAGACTTACAATCATGATGGGCAGTGGGTAAATTGAAAACGTGTTGAATGGTATCATGGTATGGTTCAATAGAAGCTGTATTATATATTCAAGGGAAGGTCTTTAGAATCCTTCATTCTTCGGTAGAAGAAGCTCGTTCCTTCTATTCTTCTGCATCAGATCTTCTCTCTCTTTCTACTTCAAAAAAAGAAGAAAAATATCTTCTCTTTCTTTCTCTCTACTCATTATGAGTGGGACTGGTGGGGAAGAGAAAGGGTGGTTGAGGCATCTATATAGACCCTCCTACAAGTTCAAGTTGAATGTTCCACGGCATTTATATAGACCTTCCTTCCTTTTCTGCACTCACGAGTAATCCTATCTTCTCTTCGCCTTTTCTTTCGAGTCTATTTTGGTTAATTATATGCTTTGTTAGTGTTTTCTTGGGAAAATGAAGGAAAGCGTAGGAAACCCTTTGTTGCTCATTACCATCCTTTCTTCAAACCCATTTCTGTTCAAACTCAACTAAGAGAAACATCTTATCCCCTCCTGTGATATACAGAAAGTTACTCATATTCTTGCCACCTCACCCATCCTCAATTCTATACCCACGTTGCTCAGCTTCCCGGCCCATTAAAATTCCTCTGTTCACCCCTGTTTTACCCAACCAAAACAGAGGCCACTTACTGCAGCATTCAAGCCTTCAATCTGGTCCTGGTCTAAGTTCTATTGTTTTTATCTCTTTGTTTTTTGTGAGACTGGAAATAGTTTGTGAAGAAAACTATCGACATGTGCCACTGAAACAAGGCACAACCCATTATTGGGGACCTACAAGTGTTGAGCGATGGTGATGGTGAGCAAAAGCACATAGGCTCTACTTTTGTTTTGTATAAAATATATAGATATACTTACTGTTTCACCGACAGCAATACCAACTCTTTTTTCAACAACAATGATAAAGAAAGATAACTCAGAGCCATGTTGATGGAAATATTATGATCTCTACTCCTTTGTTGTGCATGAACGGCAGCTGTTGAAACATCTGCATTGCCACTGCTCTACGCAGAATTACCTCACTACCTGATGCTTGCCGTGTGGGCTAGCAAATGTTTCAACAGTTGCCAGCCTGCCATTCATGCACAACACTAGAGGTAATTCCACATATAGCCGTGACCAAAGCTAATGTCCCTAAGCATTACCCAAATCTTCGGTCGTAGATTCCTAGTATATGAAACGTACGCACATAAAAAGAGTTGGGGACTTCTTCGTGTCAATGTCTCAAAGTCCACTTTTTCCCCTTCTAAATAATTAAGTTGATGTTTCTTGATATCTGTCCCTCATATTTGGCCTTTTCCATAGCATTCATAGCTAGTTTTCTTCAACTATGTTATCTTGGCTTTCTGGGTCTTCATTGTTTCATTGGTTTTAAGTAGCCATGAAAGCTTTGGCAGAAACGTGAGGGCATTTTCTTGCCCCGTAATGATTATACGTGAAAATGCTGCACCTTCCATTTTCATGACTTTGTTTATTAAATTAAAAAACAATTTGGACGTTGAAAAGGCTGCAAAACCAGCCTCAGACACCATGCCAAGCTAGCCACACGAAACATATCAGTGCAGACAAGCCTACAGGCTACAAGTCTTCCATCTTCTCTCATTTTCAGATTTCTTGGTCTTGTATTTTTTCTTTCTGTAACTTGTACTACTTTCTGTACCTTGTACTTGTTCCTCTTATTTTATTTCCTTGTAACTAATACACACCTCAACATATATGGAATGGAGGACCCGATCCTTGCATGTTTTTTCAGCAAACATACTTTCAGTTCCTTTATTCATATTACTATTCACCTATGTTTTCATGTTCTTAAACAAAGCTTTATTCCAAGCTTCCAAAAAGATAATGAGAAAGCCTTCTGCATAAGACTCACCAACTATATAAACAGTTATACATTGTTTATAAATTAATCCACAACCCATTATTAGAACGGTTATGGAGGGTACCAAAACATCACGCAAGGACGCCGCCTTCTCGTCCAAGCCAATGCCCGCAAGCTGCTTTCGTGTAAGCTGGTTCAGCTGGAGGCACCAGGAGAAGATCGAGATATTTGCGTGAAAAGAAAAAGGAAGAAGATGACGAGTTCAAGGGTTAAAAAAACGTTGTGTTTTAAATAGAAAGGAGGGCATCTTGGTCAAGTTTCGTCCAAAAAATGCACGTGCCACGCACGTGGTTGGAGTTCCGTCACTTCAAACGGCAGTTTCGGACGGAAGGGGGTGGATTGCAAATTTTTGCAACTTTGTTAGGTGTAATTGAAGCAATCTAAACATTGGTGCCAGAATTGCAAAATGGTGTATACTTTAGGGGGTAAATTGTAGTTTTCCCTAAAAATAATAAATAGTAGAGGACACTTAGCATGCAAGAGATTCAAGCCTGAAGACACGCAGTATCCACCTTCATTCTAGGACCTTCTTCCTCAAATGGCTCTGATCCGCACCTGACCTCCATTTCCAATACCAATCAGAAGTCCCCAAACGGCAAGTCGTGTTGACGATGGAGCCCCAGTACTCGAAGCCGGCCCGCGCGTACGGGCCCCAGCTGAAAATGACTATCCCGCCGTCGCAATCACAGTCCGACAACGACCGGACCAGCGGTGAGCTGCGCGCGCTGGACTGCAACCTCGCTTCGCTCTGCGACCACATCCAGGTCGAGGGCTTCAACTCGGGTTCCTTCTCCGACGTCGTCGTCCACTCCATGGGCTCCACCTACCACCTCCATCGCCTCATTCTCTCTCGCAGCTCCTACTTCAGGTTCGTTTGAACCCCATTTTCACTTGGTTTTATCGTAATTTGGGCAATTAGGTTGGCCTTGGTTGTGATTTTGGAAAAATGTGGATTTTTGTGCTTGTTTTGTTGTCATTGGTTGTGCAATTTGTTGTAGATGTTGGAGAAAATGTGAGCTTTTAGGGTTTTCGTTGATGTTACGTGGAAAATGTGAATAATTTGGTGAAAAATCTCTGCCCCTTTTTGTTAGTAAAATATAAATAGCTCTAGGTGGTACTGTAGGGTTCTTGAAGTATTGACTATATTTTGGATTTATACAAATGCTCCCTCGTGGTAATTGTTCTATTGTAATTCTTATGAAATTTGGTTGGACTTGCTTGTAAATGTTGGAGAAAAAAAAAGTGAAATTTTAGGTTTTTAGCTACTTTTGAGGAGAGATATGTGAATAATTTGGAGAAATATCTCTGCCCTTTAAAACTTAGTGAAATATATAGCTTTAGGTGGTACTCTAGGATACTAGAAGTATGATTATGTTTTGGAGGTAATACTCATGAAATGGTGGAAAAAGGGAATTAGACAAAGGGAAAGCATGGAGGATAAAAAATATAAAACCTAAAAAAAATTCACGAAAAAAGAAGAAGAAAGAATGGAGGATAAATAGGTTGTAGAAAAGAAATGGATTTTAGCTGGACGATTCCATGTATTGGCACTTAAGAGTCATAACAGGAATTAGCATTCAGTAGAAAGTTGAAGCAATCACTTCTTCATACAAGTTTTTGTTTGCTTCATGGCTTTGAATTAGGATCCTTTATATTTTATAAGGTAATTCTACATTGAAGTTTCAAAAATCATAACACTTGTATTTAATTAAATGGTTCAGATTTTTGTCGATCTGATCTTAGCATTTAAGATGTGATTAGATAGAGCATCGACTGGCTAGTTGGAAAAGGTTATACCTCTCCAAGGGTGGTAGAGTCACCCTTATTAAGAGTACCCTCGCCAATTTGCCTAATTATTTTTTGTCTCTGTTTCCTATCTCGAGGAGTGTTGTTACTCGCATTGAAAAGTTACAACGGAATTTTCTATGGGGTGGGATGAGTGAAGAGTTCAAATATCACTTGGTGAGTTGGTTGAAGGTTTATACCCCAATTTCTAAAGGGGGGCTAGGTTTTAGGAACTTGTTGATGTTCAACCGCGCTTTGTTAGGAAAATGGTTATGGCGGTTTGGAATTGAGAGAGATGCTTGATGTAGAGTTGCGGTGGACTCCAAGTTTGGAAGTTTGTGGGGTGGGTGGTGCTCCCATGAGCCTGTAGGTGCCTTTGGAGTGGGGTTGTGGAAGAACATCAGGAAAGGGTGGGAGACTTTATCTGGTTTTGCTAGATTTGAGGTGGGGGATGGGGTTATGACAAAATTTTGGCACGATTTGTGGTGCGGGGATACGGTTCTGAAGGAAGTTTTTCCTGATCTCTTTGGTATTGCTCGAGTGAAGGGTGCCTCAGTTACGGATAATATGGAAGTTTTGGGCGGTTCTACTCAGTGGAACATGAGCTTTGTTAGAGAGGCGCATGATTGGGAAGTGAGTGTCTTTGCTTCCTTCTTCCAGATGTTGCATTTAGCCATGGTGAGTAGAGATCGTGCACATAGGCTCTGGTGGGTCTCTTCCAAGAAATGTTTGTTCAAGGCCAAGTCATTCTTCAGCTCCTTGGCTTGCTCTAAAGGTAGACGCTTTCCTTGGAAGAGTGTGGCAGACTCAAGCTCCTTCGAGAGTGGTTTTTTTTCCATGGTCGGCAGCCCTAGGCAAGATCCTTACTGTGGACAATTTTAAGAAGAGGCATATCATCATCGTGGACAGGTGTTGCTTGTGCAAGAGAGATGTGGAATTTGTGGACCACCGTCTTCTTCACTGTGATGTGGTTTCCACTCTATGGAATAACATTTTTACTCAGTTTGGTATGTCTTGGGTTATGCCTAGAAGAGTTATCGACTTATTTGCCTATTGGTGGGAGTTTGGAAGGCCAATGAGTGCTGCGATTTGGAAGATGGTGCCAATTTGCATTTTTTGGTGTGTTTAGAAGGAAAGAAATCTGAAGTGTTTTGAGGATTTGGAGAGTTCTATGGATGATATTTTATCTTCGTTTTTTCATATGCTGTATATTTGGACGGTGGCTTTTTTGTCACCACCATCGATTAGCTTTGCTGGTTTCCTTGTTCGTTTTTCTGTTCCTAATTAAGTGTTTCCTTTTGTATACTTCTAGGGTACTTATGGGCGCCTTACACTTTTGATAAAACTAAATTTACTTATAAAAAAAAAATTAGTTGAGAAAAAAATTAAAGATCCTCTAGAGTTGTAAATGCTTAGATGGTAAAATTTGAGCCTTTTAATTACAAAAAAATAGTTAAAAATTTTAAAAACTCTACCGTGGAGTTACTGTAGATAATCTAAAGGACTCTAATATGATATTTTTTATTTAGAAATTTGTTTCATGTAGCTAAACCTATGTTGATATATGTTATTTTTAAGGGATAACTTTACAAAAGAGTATTGAACTATACAAGTTTCCAAACATCTCACTTAAAGGGTACTCCGCTAGGATTTGCTATTAAATCTTGCCAAAATTTTCAAAATACCCTTATGTTTATTTTTTAAAAAATTTTCAAAGATGCAAGCATGGTTATTTTTGCAAATTCCATTAAATTCTGACCAATATCTAAATCCTAACATTTTTTTTTTCGTAAAAAAATAGGGGTATTTTGAAAATTTTGGCAGGATTTAACAACAAATCCTAATGGAGTACCCTTAAGTGAGACGTTGGGAAACTTGGATACACTAGTTTGAGATGTTTGATAGTTCAGTATTCTTTACTCAAAATGACTTATAATTCGATACCCTTTTGTAAAGTTATTCCTATTTTTAATGCTATATTTATTACAAGAATCATTCTTTGGCTTCATTTTTTGACATATAATGTGAATGGCAGGAACATGCTTCATGGTCCTTGGAAAGAAGCCAATGCTCCAATTGTCACCTTACAAGTAGATGATAAGAATGTTAATGGCGAGGCTATTGCAATGGCATTGGCTTATCTATATGGGCACCATCCGAAGCTTAATGATAACAATGCATTTCGAGTTCTAGCGGCTGCTTCCTTTCTTGACCTTCAGGTACTATGTTATTTACAATGTGAACTGCATCTTTTGTACTCATTATAGAGTGGCAAGCATTCTATGTGCATTTTAATTACATGTTGATGTTTTTCCGTGCAGGATTTGTGTGCAATTTGCACAGACTTTATTATATCCGAATTATGGACTTCAAACTTCTTAGCATATCAGGTTCAAGATGCTTGTGGGGACCGCTATGTGCTACCTAATACTACTATATGCTATCAGTCTCTTTGAGTTATTGACATCATTTACTTGTGATTCAGGTTTTTGCAGAAAGCCAAGATTATGGCATACACGGAGAGCGGGTGAGAAATGCTTGCTGGGGTTACCTTTGTCAAAGTGGCTCCATGGAGTTGAAAGAGGTACAGATGAAGATAAATATGTTGTTCCAGCTTGTGGGTTTGGGTAGTTATAACTTATACCTTATCTTAACCGTTTTGACTTGGGCTAATATATTACGATATTAACAAATATGAAACAGGGGATGAGGAAAGGTAAGACAAGGAAGTATACTCTGTCTTTGTGAAGAATTTTTTTGGGAAAACGTTGAGCATCATTAATCATGAGCTTGAAATTTGACAAAAAAAATGCCTCTCTTGTTTTCGTGCACATCTTGTGATAGACTATCTCTCAATTTTAATGATTTTTTTGAGGAATCAAGGACATTCCTCTGCCTTAAACGTTACATAATTGAACTTTATTCTCATATGTAATTTATGTTTCGGTTGTTTGAACGGCTGTTTTCTAGCTTTTCATTTGAATTGCAACTTCATTGTTCAGTAAAAGTTTCTGATTTTTGTTGAGTTAAATTTATTATCTGCATTGTTCCTGTCATGCATAGGTGCTTCCAAAACTTTCCTCACAAACCTTGGATGCGCTGTTAACCTCAGATGAATTGTGGGTACCTAGTGAAGAGAAACGGTAAGGGGCATTGACAGCTCTGAGTTTTGTGGTCTACTCATGAGTTCCTGTAAAGATGGATGACACCATGTTTTTTTTTTTTTTTTTTTTTTTTTCAAAAGGTTTGAACTGGCATTGTACACGTTCCTTGCAAAAGGCGCCCATTGCAAGGCAGAACATTCTGAGCAAGAAAGTTGCAGTTCTGAGACGGGAACGGATAGTCACTCTGATTCTCCTCAAGCAAAGGGAAAAATTTTGATCGATAGCTGCACTAATAAGATGTTGGAATCTGAACTAGGATGCTTAAGTTTAAAAGATGACCTTGAAGGCCATAATACTGCTCATAATCTGCTGGTTGAGCTTGCTGACTCTGTGGTTGACTCTCAAACAGGAATTTCCCATTCTAACCAACCGGTGCAGGAAACTGCATACTCTCAGTTGAATATGGAGCCAAGATTCCCCTGCAACACGGAAGGACCTTCATCATCAAGTCCCTCATTCGCAGATGTAGATGGAATCAGAACCTCATGTTCCTATGTTGAAATGCCAATTGGTGTTAGAGCAAGTGGACTGGGGACCACTGGAATGGCTATGGAAGGGCCATCTGAAGAAGGCCCATGCTACCATCTGAATAACAATAGCTGGCTTGCCAGGGACCAATCAAGGCAGTGCTCTTCAATGAGCTCTTCCTGTAATGGGCTCATGATGAATGATTGGGAAAGATGTGGCATGCCTCCTCTTTCATGGGGTGGCAGGGTTGTGGGCAAGAGACAGCTAAAGGGTTATGCTAGAGGGAATTGCGGGGTTCGTGGGGAAGAATATGATGCATTTGTTAATATATTTGAAGGGGGTTCTCTCTTGTATTGCAACATGTCATTTGAGGCACTTTTAAGCGTGAGAAAGCACCTTGAAGAATTGGGGTTCCCTTGCAAAGCTGTAAATGACGGTCTTTGGCTACAGGTATGATGCTGGATCTCATTACTCTTTAATGTTTCTATGTTCATTGCCATATAAAGAATGCTTATGACATGGGGGAATTAGAAGAGTCCATGCTTTCCGTTACAATGTTGCCGCTCTGATTTGACACATAAACAGGGTGTGACCATGTTTTTTAGTTTGATCCATGGTGGTTCTAATGGCCATCTGTTTTCTCTCAGTATATGGTATTTTCAGAAGAATTTTATGGATGCTATAACCTATAGGTTGACTGATTCAGTCTAGGAGTACTACTATGTGAGCTAGCAGAGTGACTGCAAGAACTCTCTGCATGTTTCCCACCACGGGAAGTTTGGACATCTTTTCCTGATACAAGCATTTATAATCATGCACATTCCAACCTATGCTTTTGTTTCTTTATGAAATTTATATTTTCTTTTCTGTATGGTTATCATGTAGATGCTTTTAAGCCAGAGAGTGCAAGAAATTGGTGCTGATACATGCAAAAGTTGCTGCCTCTCAAGCATGGTATGCAATTGTAGGCATCCATTTAGATTTTCGCATGGACTCCCAACCACTGGATATTACATGCAAGAGCATGATCATACTTCTCCTGGAAACATGGGGAATGTATATGTTGCTGAATCTGCTCAAGGTGAAGGAAATGGTCTATTTAGACATGTACGTGTGCATGTTAGGGGGCCTATTGATGGGCTTGCTGGTATTGGACGTGGAACTACATTTGTGCCTGCAGCTGCTTCGCCTCCAACACGTTTTGTCTTTTCACGTGTCCCTTTTGGCATGAGCAACAGAAATGGTCAGCAGTCTCTTGCTAATGATGATTCAGAGACAAGAGCTGACCATGGTGGGGACCTTTCTGGAGATGGGTTGACAGCTTTGGTTGGCCTAAGCCACGGAGGGTGCAATGTAGCTAATGTTCATGGAGAGCAAATGGAGACAGAGTATGAAATGGATCTGCAGAGCAGAATGTCTGGAACTTCAATTGCAGCACCGAGTAGTAGCAGCATCCCTATGCAGATGCTTGAGTCACCAGGGCATGCTGTTGGGATTGAGTGGGAGAATGCAAACAGTTCATCTATCTCATTGGACTTGAAAACACCTTTAAGTCACTTCCCTCCTTTTCGCTTTGGGTAAGTTATAGTTTTGCTTTCAGTTGCTATTGACATTTTGTTTTGATGGGAATATTATATTTAAAAGATCTCAAAGGGAACGGCTTCTGCATGCTGCAGATGTTGTGATCTTGGATACACTAACTGGTCTAACTTATTTTAACCTCCTATTGTGAATACATGATTCACATTCTTTTGAGGATGATATGGTATTGCTCTTTGTTAGAAGAGTTATTAGGGTTTGTGAGAGTTATTAGGGTTGTGGTATTTTGGTCATTGTTATATTTATCAAAACATATATAATAAGATGTGTGAGGTAGGCTACATAACAGAAATGAGCCTCCACCTTTTCTCTAAAGCTTACATGCAAACTACAACATGGTATCAAAGCAAGTTTAGGATCTTGGCCTAAACACCTCGTTTGTAGTCTTGGTTTTTCTTCCTTATGGTTGATGTTTGATAACTTGGTGTTGGTGTTTATAGTCCTAGTGGTAGCACCGCAGCCCACATGGGCAGTGCCTTGATGAAGCTCTAAAAGAGTTGTTCTTGGTCATCTGAAAAATTTTCTGGTGGAAAAAAAAAGGGAAAAAAAAAAGATTTTGTTTGTTTTTGGTGTAGTTTGGTGTTCTGTGGTGTGTCTCAGTGGTTTCTGTGGTCCGAGACATTCTCTATGGTGCTCAGTGGCTCTTGTGTAGGTTCACAACGGTTTTCGATGAGAATTATGGTGTGTTTGAGTGTTTTCGTTCGTCGGTGACCTGTGAACGTGCTGCCAAGGTCGTCTTCGGAAGTTTCTGAGGCTCGCCGGAGAGTTCTGATTGTTTTTTGGCAAGGTCTAATCATGGCTGGCGAGTATCCGATGTGTTGTTGGAGATGAAGGTCCCTGTTTGGTTGCTGGTAGTTTCTATTAGGGATAAGGATATCCTCATCGCATTTTAGAAGTATTCAACAAGTTTTTGTTTGGATTTGTTTCCTTCCGATTTTTGGTGTTTTGAGGTCGGTTCAAATTAGTCTTTAGTGTTTTCAACCGGTTCAGACCATTTCTCCTTGCTTATTGGCCAGTTCGTTCCAGTTAAATGTCTTCTTTGGCCGGTTCAGTGAGTTTCATGTCTGGTTCAATGGTGTTTTATTTGGTTCACTTTGTTTCTAGGTCAATTCAATGGAGTTTTGTTCAGTTCAATGCATTTTCCTACTGGTTCAGAGCATTTTCAGACCAGTTTAGTGTCTTTATTTTCTGTTTAAAGCATATTCAGACTGGTTCAGTGGTTTTCCTTTAGTTCAGTACATCCTTTGGCAGTTCTTGTTATTTTATGACTGGTTCAGATAGTTTTTCAGCCGATTCAGTTGTTTTTCGGCACGTTCATGTGGTTTCTTAATCAGTTCAAGTGGTTTATCGCTCGATTGGGCTACATGGAGCAACCATCGGGTTTATTGCTCAGGGAGAGTATGAGAGTAGTGTTTATGAACTGTCGTTGTTGTTGATTGATCGTTGTTAGTTTTCCGTCGTTGGTTGTATTGATGATCAATCCAACGTTGTTGGTTGTGGTTGACTGTTGGTGGTTATATTGGTCATCAATCAATCGTCGTAGTTGGTTGTCGAGACCCGACCGGCCTTGGTGTTTTGCGGTGGGTTCTGACTGGTTTTTGGTGTTTTCCAGTGAGATCCGACTAATCTTGGTGTTTTGAAGCAAGATCCGACCGGCCTTGGTGTTTTGCGGTGAGATCCAATCGCTTGTTGCAGTTTTCCGGCAAGTTTTCAACCAGCGTTAAAGTTTTTGGCTAATTTCGTTCAGTGTTGGTTTTCTGTGGAATTTCAGCTTGTTTATGTTAGGTGTAGCACATTTTCTTGTTTTTCTTTTTATAAGTCTTTGTATTGTGTGCTCCAAGTTGTTCCTGCTTGAAGGAGATATTAGAGTATGTTACTCTAGCTTGAGGGGGAGTGTTATTCTGAGTTATTAGGATTGTAGGTATTTTGGTCATTGTCATATTTCTCAAAACCTGTATAATAAGATGTGTGAGGTAGGCTGCGTAACAGAAATGAGCCTCCACCTTTTTTCTAAACCTTTCATGCAAACTACAACACTCTTGAATCTATTTCTGATCAAATTTGTTCAAAACTAAAATTATTACTTAATTCCATAAAAAGCAGTGCCATATTATTTCTTGTAGGGTGCTGTTCTAGGATTGTCCTTCTGATGTGTCCATTTCAAGGTGGTAAGACGGAATACTTAGTTAAGTTAGTTCAGTCGATGATGGCCAAGTCAAGTATGTGTTGTGTTAATTCTCTACTGGATTTACAGGGTGCAATTTGAGGATGTGCACAGGCTCAGTGATGGTCAAGTCAAGCACTCTCCTGAAGTTTTTTATGCTGGTTCTTTATGGAAGGTGTTTGAATAACAGCTGGTTCTTATGTTTATATAAGCTTGAAATTTAGCATGAGGCTTTATCTATTTGCAATGGTCTGAAACAGATTCAATTTCTCTCTTTGGATTTTTAGGTCAGCGTTCAGGCTTTTAATGATGAAGACCCTCAGGGACGGCGAACACTAGGTAGTGTTCAAAGCTGTATAAGGATCTACCATGGAAACATGTTACTCTGTTTATCAGTGTTAAAAGAAATCATGCTGTCTAACTTGAGTACATTTCATTATATCTGTTTAGGTTTATTTCTTCACCGTCGGAAGGCAGAGATAACCGATTACCTTAAAAAGGTCAGCCCTTAGTCCTGATTATCAGAGCATGAGATGGTTTATCATACTAACAATGAAAAAAAAAATATTCTTTTCTTCTTGTTTCGATGACAATCACAACTCTGTTGTCGTGTCCTGGTAATGTGAATTTCAACTGCCTCCTGACAAATTGTTGTTAATTGGTGATATGTCCTACTCCAGGCTAAATCTTTAATTATCTGCTTTTAGGTTCATATGTATGTGGACTCTCGAGAAAAGGTTACTGCCCGTTATCAGGTATCCAAGTGAACAAACTGCTGTCTATTTAATCGCTGCTTGTCTTATGCATTTTTGCCCAACTTTCCTGTTTTAATTCTTGGTTCTTATGCCTTCCATTGTTTAGTTGATTTGTCCATCAAAACGGGAAGTCATGCTGTTTGGAAGCTTCAAACAAGCAGGCACTCTTTTGCCAAAAGCTCCAAAGGGATGGGGTTGGCGAACAGCTCTTTTATTTGATGAGCTTGCTGATCTACTCCAAAAGGGGACCTTACGGGTGGCTGCTGTTGTCCAGCTCGTCTGAAATGTAACAAAGTAGTTGATCTGGGTCAATTCAATCTGAAGTGGATAATTTTGATGCTTCATGCAAAGTCAAATCCCTATTTTTTTTTTTCCCCCTGTTGTTTCAGATGTAAATCACACCAAGAAGAGCCAGTTCCTCGAGCGAAGACGACAACTTGTAATTATGACTGTGCATATGTGTATTAAAATTTTGGGTAACAAGGGCATGACCTGGTTATAAACTTAATAATTTTCTGCTTTAGAATTGTATTGCTGATTGATATCAATTCAATGCTGTGTATACAGTTTATAAAATCAAACTTTTTTGATGGGATACTTAAATACTACTACACCAATTTACCACCGTGGCCAATGTTGAGGTTAAGCACATAATTTGACTGGAATCTATTGGCGGTTGGCCTTCAAGTTGATCACTGGAAGGGATTAAGGAACATTGTGGATGACCAAATTTAAATCATCACTATTGCAGCTGAAGTGGTTGATAATTTTTCAGATAGGGAATGTTGCTATATCGATCCCATGTATAATTTTCTGTAAGATGAATGTCTGCCTTTCTTCTTCCAAAATCTGTCTGATCTGACAAATTCGGGGGAGAGGAGATAAATGATTTTTGCATATCTTTTGTACATCTTTTATACATCACTTTTTTAAATCAATTATTGAATTTGTAAGACTTATAATGAGTCACATGTGGGTCTTACAAATCTAATGGTTGATTTAAAAAAGTAATGTACAAAAGATGTACATGTAACATGTCTCTCTGGAGAAAAGAACTTGCTTCAAGGTCATTTAACAACAAGAGCATCAATATTTGGGAAGATCCCTGGGATTCGGATCATGCCCAATCTTGAGTCAAGAATTCTTCATATTTTTGAATATCTCCCCAAATCCTAGAATGGTGGGATAAGGAAAGGAAATAATTTCATTTTTTTTTCACTTCATCTTTCCCAAGAAGAAGCGGAAAGCTCTATATTCTAGACCCCAAAAAGGAGAGGACGATTCTTGGTAAAAGTCAGCATATAATCTCATCGACCAAAACCTTTCTGATCAGAATGGCCCTCAACTCAAAAGTTTGGGAAAAGTTGTGGAGGCTAGAATCTATGAAAGACTGAAGATGTTGATTTGAAAATTGCTTGGGGAATGCTCCCTATCTAGGAAACATTGAGCAACTATATTCAGCTTTAGGATGATGATGATCTTGTTCCCTTCAAAAAAATAAAATAAAAAGGATGTTGATCTTGTTTGCCCCTATTCCACTCGGATGTGGAATCAAATGAGCATCTATTTCAACTCTTTGCCGAGAATTGTATTGCTCTTTGGATCAGGACTATTCTCAGCACTATGTCTACTTGAAATGTCCCTCCTAATGGACTTGTTATGGCTCCACAGAAACAGTCATCCAAGGTCAACCTCCCCTCTTCGGGCGAGAAAGATCCACATAGAGCATTTGAATGCTTGGGACACAATCTCCTCTCCAAAGCAAGATTCAGAACCTTGTGTTCCTCCACCCGAGGGTGTCCTTAAAATAAATTTCAATGTGACAATTAGAAATCATTTCTTTATGTGTGCTTCTATTTGTAGAAACTCCTCGGGCAATATTCTACATGTTTAAATAGGCCATATATGGACCACATTTGACAAGGATACACTTGGACTTAGGCTAAAGAGATCTTGATATATAAAGTTTAATTAAATGGGTCTTAATGGAAGTTTTAATTGAAATTGTATCATTGAAAGGGTATCAATGAAAGGATGTCTTTGATGGGAACTGACCTTTCATGAAAAGTTATAATGGTTGGTCTCTAGAGAAAAGAGTTAATATATATGCCTGAGAGACCCCATCTCTTATTCATGCTTACATAATTCTCTTTCTCTCTAGAAGGATCATATGTTCCTTTTGTTTAAGTTTTTTCGTTGCAAATTTTTTCATCAAGAGTTATGGATTCCATGAATCAAGGTAACTACATGATCTTCAATTCATTTGTAATTGTTAATTCTAACAATGGTATCAGAGCCATGGAATTTGATTCTTGTTTGAAGATGCATGTTATATTTTATTCTCTAGTTCTTGCATTAAGAGGAAGAATTATAGAAGTTAAATTATTTTTCTTCATGTTTGTCTTCTTCCCATTCAACGGTTTAAAGATAGAATAAAACGCTAGTTGAACATTTTGGCGATGGTTGAAGAATTCCATCCATACGCCAGTTTCACGTTTTTTCTTTGTTATTGATTCTATTAAGTGTGCCGTTCCAGTTGCTTCATAATGACCGAAAACACGTTGATGTTTTATTATTCAAATATTGTTTGAAGAAAGTCTCTATTTGATGCCTTGCTTTGACATGTTTTTGTCTTTTTTGTATGAGTAAGTGCCGTAACTTTCCATTGTTTTGAAAACATGATCAACTGTTGGCATTTTTCTTTCAAACGGTTATGTGTCAATCAGTGTTTTTTCAAGCAATGCAAATGTTGCTCTTTTACTTAAATCAGTGGCTTCTTTTCAAAGAATATAGGGGCTGATTTACAATTTATTGCAACAATTTTTTCATACATTCATATTTTGGCCATTTTAAAGAAAAATTGAATCCGGTTTGGGGCCAATTTTATTGTTATCGAATACCAGATCATAAGGAAATCTCATAATTGTTTATACGTCATGATAAAGGGTAATTAATACACAATGACAAGCCAAAGCATCTTGTGTACATAGAAAGCATATAGTTTGATTAAATTTTGTTATTTTTAATTTTATGGTGACAAGCCAAAGCATCCCATAATTTTAAAATTTAATAAAATTTATCAATAAATAACTTTATATTTACCATCATTTCTATGACATTGAACACTTGCATCAAATTATACAATGGCGCGACCCCAAAGGGAAGTCATTGTACTAAGTTAATGATGGGGTGAAAGAATAGTTTAGGGTATGATGACAAATTTGAAATCTTGTTGCCCAAAGGTCTTGAATTTTTTTTTTTTTTGTTCTTATCATGCTACATTTCATTAGTTTCATCATAAAGATAAGTAAATCATGATAATGTTATATGCATTGATTTACTCTCTAAATTTAATAATATGGGTTAGTAAATTAGTAATGGTTAAGAGTGTTTTATAGCATGTATATTAATTTCAAGTATGTAATTATTATTTTTGCAGCTTTACTCCCCACTCTTTTATCTCAATCAGCATCACATATCCCAATATTATGGCTCTAATTTTTCGGAATGGAAAGATAGAATAATCTTTACATTAGGGTGCATGGATATAGATCTGGCGCTTCGTGAGGATATGCCACCCATCCCCACGGAATCAAGTACGCCAGAGGAGAAAAAGTTGTATGAGAGGTAGGAGCGGTCTAACCGCCTTAGTCTTTTACTCATACAAAGTCATATCTCCAAAAAGATAAGGGACTCCATTCCTGATTCCAAAACTGCCATAAGTTTCTTAAGAGCAGTCGAGGAACAGTTTGTGAGTTCTGAAAAGGCAGTTGCTAGTACCCTAATATCAAGGTTTGCTTCCTTAAAGTATAATGATAATAGTGGCATACGTGAGCACATTATGGAATTACATGACATCGCAGCTCAACTAAAATCATTGAAAGTTGACATGTCTGAGTCGTTCCTAGTCCATTTTGTCCTTAATTCTCTGCCTTCAGAATATGCACCTTTTAAAATTTCATACAACACACTGAAAGAAAAATGAATCAACTTCTAGCCATGTGTGTGGATGAAGAGCAGAGATTAAAGCAAGAGAGGCAAGAAAGTGTCCATTTGTCTTCTCATAAAGGAAAAGGACATTTGGATGTGGGTAGTAGTAGTCATCATGTTCCAATAAAGAAGAAGTATATGAAGACTTCAACCAAATCTGTTGGCAAGAAAGACTTCAAGTGCTTCTTTTGCAAGAAAAATGGACATTCTAAGAAGGATTGCCCAAAATATAAGAAATGGCTCGAGAAGAAAGGTATATTTCTTTCTTTAGTGTGTTATGAATCAAATTGGTAAATGTACCTCATAACTCATGGTGGATCGACTATGGTGCCACTGTCCATATATGTCAAACCATGCAGGGATTGTTGAACAAAAGAGTTCCAATGGAAAGTGAACGACACATCATAATGGGTAACAAGATGCGTTCACGTGTAGAAGCTGTTGGAACATTCAAATTGGTTCTTAAGACTAGCCACATTTTATATCTATATAATACCTTTTATGTACCCGGTTTTTCTAGAAATCTTTTGTCGATTTTCAAACTTATTTCTCATGGTTACCATATTTTCTTCGGACCATCTTTTGTTAAATTATATTTGAATGATACACTTATTGATAATGGTACCTTAAATGACGGTTTATTTAAATTAGACCTTGATACATCTTTCAAATCATCACTTTTATCTCTGCATGATAAGAACCATTATGGACTAAAGCGTGACATTTTAAATAAAAACTCCTCTATGCTATGGCACAGGAGATTAGGACACATCTCTATAAGGAGAATCAAGAGATTGGTGAATGATGGAATCTTACCAACTCTTGACTTTACTAATTTTGAGACTTGTATAGACTGTATTAAGGGTAAATAGACTAACAAGTTTAAGAAAGGTACCATCAAAAGTTTATATGTATTGGATCTCATACATACAGATATTTGTGGGCCATTTTCGACCCCATGTTTTACGGGCCATAAATATTTCATCACCTTCATAGATAATTACTCACGATACAATTATCTTTACCTACTATCTGATAAAGCTCAAGCATTAAATGCTTTCAAGATTTTTAAGGTAGAGGTAGAGCTACAACTTAATAAAAAGATTAAAATCGTGAGGTCTGATAGAGGTGGTGAGTATTATGGTAGGTACACTGAGTTAGGACAACACCTAGGTCCATTTGCTCGATTCCTTCAAGAACATGGAATAGTAGCGTAATATACTATGCCCGGTACTCCTGATCAAAATGGAGTAGCTAAAAGACGGATTTGAACATTAATGGACATGGTTAGGAGTATGATTGGTTACTCCACTCTCCCAATTTCTCTATAGGGTGATGCCTTAAAAACCGTTGTGTATATCTTAAATAGGATTCCTACTAAAGCTGTCCATAAAACACCTTTTGAGTTATGGACAGGTAGAAAACCTTGTTTAGGGCATCTACGCATTTTGGGTTATCAGGCTGAGGCTAGGGTGTACAACCCACATGAGAAAAAGTTGGACCCAAGAACCATAAGTGGTTATTTTATTGGGTATCCAGAGAAGTCTAAGGAATACAGATTTTACTGTCCTAATTATTCCTTAAGGATTATTGAGACAAGGAATGCCAAGTTTCTTGAAAATGGCCAAATCAATGGGAGTACAAAGCCTCTGAATATTGTTTTTGAGGAAAGTCAAACTCCATCTACTGTGCATAGTTCAGATAAGTAGCCAATGATTCCTCTACCTATCATTTATAATGATTTGATTGAGGATGAGCCTTCTATAAATGTGCCATATGTAACTGAGCCAGTTGTTAGTGAGAATGTTGCTCAACCTCTACTCGTAGTGGGTCAAGAAGCAACATTAAGGAGGTCATCAAGGATTAGGAAACTATCAATTCTATCAGATTATATTGTGTACCTTCAAGAGTCTGATTTTGACATTGGAGAGTATGATGATCCAATCACTTTCTCACAAGCCATGCATAATATGAATTCCTCAAAATGGTATGATGCCATGAAGGACGAGATTTAATCAATGGATAAGAAAAATGTTTGGAATTTAGTAGAACTACCTCATGGGGCTACAACTGTTAGTTGTAAATGGGTCTTTAAGACCAAGAGAGACTTTAAGGGTAATGTACAATGACATAAGGCTAGACTTGTTGCCAAAGGGTTCACTCAAAAAGAAAGCATTGATTATAATAAGACATTCTCTCCTGTATCAAAGAAGAACTCCTTGAGGATAATTATGGCTTTGGTGGCTCATTTTGACTTAGAGCTTCACCAAATGGATGTGAAAACAATGTTTCTTAGCAGTGATTTAGAGGAGGAAGTGTATATGAAACAACCTGGAGGTTTTGTTTCTGAAAATCAAAGTCATCTAGTTGCAAATTAAATAAGTCTATGTATGGACTTAAGCAATCCTCCCGCCAATGGTATCTTAAATTTGATAATAGCTTAAAAGTGCTTATTTTTTCTATTAAAATAAGTATTATCATACTTTATTATAATTTAATTATTGCATTTTATATTTAATTGTGGAATATTGATCAAATATTAATATTAAGATTAAATGATATATTAATGCAAGAAATTATGTTATGTAGGAATTACAAAAGAAATCAAAGAGTAAAAGCCAAGAGGTAGGTCAAAAGAAGAAGTCTATTCTATGCCCAAGATAGAGTCCAATGTGTAATACAAGAAGATGTGAAACCAAACTGCTGGACTCACGAATTGGAGACACATTCTAATACTACTACATGACAAAACCAAGAAGAAAAAGATGTCTTCGGCTCTTATAAAAAGAAGCAGAGTTTTATTTCAAGTGTAAGAGAGAGACATGGAACAAATAAAAGACTTGGATTCTTATACTTGTATAAATTCCAAAAGAAGAATGACTCATATCTCTATAAGAGAAGCAACACGACAACAAACAAAAAAGCCAAAAAGTATAGAAAAAACGACGCACGACACAAGAGAAGAATTTTCGGCAGCCTTTCTTTCTATTTATTTTCTATTTATGATTTTTAGTACTTAAATCTCTAGCTAAGGTTAGGGGTGAAACTTAGTATTTTTATTATGTGTTCTTGAGACTATTTTATTTGTTCTTCATAGATTAATGATTAAATGTTGGAGATGATTTTTATTTGAAAGTAATTTAATGAGACAAGTTTATTTTGATTCATTATGATTTTTGTTTATATCAAATACTTACTTTGTTTGATTTGTTATGATTCGAAAATATATTGAATGCTTAATTTATTGTAACATGTTTTTGAAATCAAATTCTCAATCAATCCATGTTTAATTTATTTTATATTTACTTTGTGCTTAATTATTTTATTTTTCGATTAGGAGAGTTGATTTTTTATCAAGTTGAATTAAAAATATATGTCTCAGGAATACGTAATATAATACTAGGTGGATCTCTGAACCTTAGTGTTTTCATTAATTTTCTCCTATTTACTTTTTATTAATTTAGTTTAGTTGATTTAATTTTAGTTTATAATCTCGTCTTTGCTCCACTTTTTAGTGGAAAAACGACTCAATTTACTTTTCTGTACAATAATAGGAATTTTACTAAGTATCTACCATTCCCTGTGGATCAACCTCGTACTTATCTAAAATTTATTACTTCGCGACAACTTGCACTTGGGTTTACACATTTAAGTTGTCAACAAAATTCAACAACGTGATTTCTTCATACAGTTTCGTAGAAAATGTTGTTGATCGTTATATATACCTTAAAGTCAGTGGGAGTCGATTCATTTTTTTGGTCTTGTATGTAGATGATATCTTGCTTGCTACTAGTGATTTGGCATTGCTTAGAGAGACTAAGAATTATCTTTCTAGTCATTTTGAAATGAAGGATATGGGTGGAGCTTCATATGTCATTGGCATAAAAGTTCACAGAGATAGATCTAAAGGAAAACTTTATCTATCTCAAAGGGCTTACATTAAGAAAATGCTGGAAAGATATGGTATGAAAAGCTCCAAACCTAGCCCTGCGCCTATTACTAGGGGTGATAAGTTAAGTAAATGCCAATCTCTGAAAAATGAGCTTGAAAGAAAACAAATGAAAGCATATCCTTATGCTTCCTTGGTTGGGACTTTAATGTATACTCAAATTTGTACCAGACCAGATATAGCATACGTAGTTGGAGTATTGGGGAGATTTCAGAGTGACCCCGGTTTGGATCATTGAAGAGCTGCGAAAAATGTGCTTAGGTACCTTCAAGGAACTCAAGATTACATGCTTACATACAACAGATCCGACCTTTTAGAAATAGTTGGATATAAAGATCATGTAGGTCATAAGGGTCTATTAAGATATACTTCTTATTGATGTATTATTTGTGCACATTTTGAGACATCTTTTGATGGTTGTTATGTCACATTTATTTATTTTTTTGCTTATTATATCTTAATGATATGATAATATATTTTATAGCAGAAATTTTGACCAACGAGTGGATTTAATGAGAAATCCATTCATGCAGAAGATTTAACCCATGAAGATTTGATTATTAAAGTTTGGTGATATTGTGATCATGGAAGGGTTTATTCCATTCACACGTATATCTCCGCCATGGTTCATATTATCATTCTTAGGTAATCAAATATAAAGTTTGGCCCAAAATTACATCAGGATATTTTTGTTAAATGCGCGCAAATGGTTATATTTTAAATTTACCAAGTTCAAGTGTTTTATTATTATTATTATTATTATTATTATTATATTTTTTGAAAACATTCTTTTACTTGTCAATATGGCCCAAGTGGGAGAATGTTTAAATAGGACATATATGGACCACATTTGACAATGATACACTTGGACTTAGGCTAAAATGATCTTGATATATAAAGTTTAATTAAATAGGTCTTAATGAGAGTTTTAATTGAAATGGTATCATTGAAAGGGTATCAATGAAATAATGTCTTTGATGGGAAGTGACCTTTCATAAAAAGTTATAATATAATGGTTGGTCTCTAGAGAAAAGAGTTAATATATATGCTTGAGAGACCCCATCTCTTATTCATGCTTACAGAATTCTCTTTCTCTCTAGAAAGATCATATGTTCCTTTTGTTTAAGTTTTTCCACTGCAGATTTCTTCATCAAGAGTTATGGATTCCATGAATCAAGGTAAGTACACGATCTTCGATTCATTTGTAATTGTTAATTCTAACACTACACCCCATCATTAGGGCTGAAAATGCAGTTGCGGTTAGCGATTATTGGCTAAAATCGCTAACCGCAACCGCCTAGGCGGTTATTCAACTTTGAATAACCGTCTCCGCTAACCACTAGCGGTTAGCGGTTAAGCAGTTATTTTTAACCTCTAGCCATTTTCTTTCTTTCTTTTAGGAAAAAAAAGAAAAGAAAAGAAAAGGAGCTTGTCGGGGCAAAAAGAAAGAACATGATAAGGCTGTAGAAGAAGTAGATGAGCTTCTGAAAGTACTAGAAAATGAGCTGAAGGAAAAGATCGAGGCTCTTTGGAGGAGAGAATATTGAATGATGAATTTATCTGATGGGATGAGAATCAATAAAAAGAATGGAAAAAATATATTTATTTAAGATGTTGAAAGATTCATTAAAAAAAAAAAAAGATATACCGTAGGAAATAGGAAGCCTCTTGAGCAGGTAGAATCCCACGACAGATAAGAACGAAGAGAACATCATGAAGTTGCAGTTCTCGCATATGACTTCTGTAATGGTTAAAGGTGCAGATCATAAGGAATGAAGAAGATGACCACTGCATAGCATAGGGAAGGAAGGGCATGAAGGAAGCTATAGGAAGGATGAAGATGTGTGGTAGCAATCTAGCAGCAGATGAGTCATGAGAGGAGTAGTGTGAGATAGCTATGATCAACGAGCAGTCTAGGCATGTGTGGGAAATCTGATTACAGCTGGCTCTAGCTGGAAGAGCTTGAAGATACGAATGGGTTATGCGTTTTGTTAATTAATACTATGTCATTTTATATAAAAATAAATAAATACACACACACACACACACACATATATATATATAACTGCTAACCACCTCCGCGGTTTGCGGTTTTTAAAATGGTTTTGTGGTTGTACGGTTAGCGGGCGATTGTTAGAGGGCAATTATTTCACCCCTACCCATCATGCATTGTCCTCAATGAGCTTGTTGCACTTGGGCCATAAAGGTGTTTGTCGAGCGGCTAGTGGAGGAGGAACATGTCCCTACCCCGGCCTCTATCCTAAGTAGTTCCCATAAGCCACCCCCTTACCGAGCCCTTAGTCTCTCCTGGCCTATGATCTCTGGGTAACAGTCTCTTCCTATGATTCGCTACTAGAGCTGCGGTTTTTTGAAGGCTCTCTTCCACCAACTGCCTTATTGACGAATTTCATAAAGCTCTTGACTTCGAGGTAGACTATCTAGTTATGAATCCTTTGGTTGAGACCCCTCTCAAATTTTTGAACTTTCTTCTCCTTGTCCGGAATCAAGTACTGAGCAAATCTGGATAGTGCTAGAAACTTGGCTGCATACTGGGCCACTGACATGTTGCCCTAAACTAAGTCCATAAGCTTTTGGGCATTGGCTTCCCGCATTATCCTTGGGAAGTACTAATGACAAAATTTCTCCTTGAACCGAATACAAGCAATGGCCTCTACACTTCCCAACTCTAGGACTAGCATGTCCTTCTTGGGTTGCCACCACCGTTTAGCTCCCCTGAGACCTTGTAGGCAGTGTAAATAACATTTTGGTCCTATGTTCTTCAATGTCATTCAACTTGTTGGTACGCTCCCTCTCCATTACAACTCCTTCCATCCCTGTTTCTAAATTGTGGCAGCATTTTCTACAACACGACAATATTAGTCAACTCAATTTATACTATCATATCAAATTTTATGTTTAAGTTATACCAAAAAGAAAATTCTCATATCGTGATTCTCCTTCTTTTCATTATTCTAACCTATGCTTTGGTGCATGTCTATACTTGAAGCCTATATACTATTGTCCTAGTTCAAATCCTCCCTAGGGTTTGTAGAGTCAATTTGATTTGATATCAACTTGTAACACCCCTAAATTATTTTACCTTTAAAATAATTTGGAGCGCTACTACTATGCCTCGACAGCATACATGCATTGATTTTTTTTTATTTTTTTTTATTTTTGTATTTTTTTTTTGTTTTTGCAAACAACATAAATCGTCCACATTATTCACCATAGCTCTAAAACGTAATATCATGACATACCTCCATATATTGTATACATCAAGTTTTTAAGATTTCAACTGTGACGTCTCACATCGCCTGAGAATGAAGATGTGCTTATATGTATAAATGCATCATTCTTGACACAACGCGTTTTAAAGACATAATGACCATGAACCTATTAGAACTATACAGTTAAATGTGCTTCTGCGAGAGTAATATCAGGATGGGTGACCTCTTGGAAAGTTTGGTTCGGGAGAGCCAAAAGCGGACAATATTGTGTCGTGGGTGGGTCATTACAAATGGTATCAGAGCCATTGTCCAGCCTGAGATGGGGGGAGCGTGCACAAGCCTATGAGGATCACTAGCGGGCACTCGCGGGGAAGCCAAGAATGGGGTGATCCCATGAGGGTCGCCAGTAGGGACGCTGGGTCCAAAGAGAGGGTGATTGTGACGTCCCACATCGCCTGAGATTAGAGATGTGCTTATATGTACAAGCGTACCCTTCTTGACACAACGCGTTTTAAAGATGTGATTGCTATGAACCTATCAGAACTTTACAGTTAAGCGTGCTCTTGCGAGAGTAGTACGATGATGAGTGATCTCCTGGAAAGTCTGTTTCGGGAGAGCCAAAAGCGGACAATATTGTGTTGTTGTGGGTGGGTTGTTACATCAACCTCAAATACATTCAAATTTGAAACATAAATTATACAAGTCTACATAAGTGCTTAAATCCTTACACATAACAAAAGTGGCACTGACTATTGTCTAACTATGCATGTATCATATCCATGTACAATCCCTAGTCAGACCAAAAGTTATATAATCATTGTGACTCAAACAGTCACGTATACCTTCTGCTCCTCTTGCTCACCTCCTATGTCAGTGTCCTCTGTAAAATAGACATTTTTATAGGTGGAATGTGAGTCTACGACTTGATAAGTAAACATTATCCAAAAGTAATATATGAAATGAGTCCTTATTTAAAAACATTTATAAACATCATTTCTTTATTTTCAATAACAACAACAATAATCACAAATGAAATAACATTATGTAAATAACATTTTCTTTGAATGTGTACAAACTATAAATATTGCACATATATATATATACTTCTCTCCGATTTTTTTTACGCCTATACCCTTTTGTATTTATCTTTATTAAATATGTAGTGCTAATTCAATACAATTCATTAGTTTTTTTATTTTTAATTTCTATTTAATAAAATATCTTATAGTAATTCAATATAATAAGAAAATATTGTTGAATTAAATAGAAAATAGTGTATAAGTTTTTATTTTAATTTCTGGTTTTCTACTTTTCTCAACATTAGCTTTTATATTGACAACAGGATATCAAACAAATATAATCCGATCGTGAATAAATGTATATATTTCTCTCTGTTCTATAGACTTGGGTCTTTATTTCTTATATATATATATATATATATATATATATATATATATATATATATAAACTTTTCCCCTAGTCATATATGTACAATTAACCACAATGCAGTTAAAGTTGGTGTATCCTGTAGGACGCCATAGTTCATTGATGTGACCATAGAGAATGCACGCTTTGTACAAGAAAACCTCACTCACTCGACCAAGGTGTACCTTGGATGGCTCACTCAAGATAGGGTTACTCGTGAGACAGCCCAAACCTTCAAGTAACCATCATTCGATGTGATGGGTCGTGTTATCATCATACATACCACTTGGTATCGATGTCATCATAAGTGCCTTAGGGTTAAACTCGTATGCTAAAATGCCGTACATGCTCACATGACATTTCATGACATTCACAACATTCCACTTTCATACCATAATAAGCACGCACCATTTTTCGTGACATATTATAATAAAGTCTTCATGCAACATTTTTCCTTCCTTCTTCATATGAACATAACATTTACAATTATAAACACATCATAATTATCAATGCAATTAGGGATTATTTCATGTAAGCAAAAAATGTAATTTTATGCTCAAATCGAAGTTTCCATTTTCTTTCCAACTTCATGACATAAACTTTTTGTCTACTTTTGCAAGAATTTACTTACCTTGTTTGTTTAATTTATTTGTTAATATCTCTCCTTAGAAGTTTATATCGTCATTTGCAAATTAATCATATCGTTAGTCAGGGTTCGACCATAAAATCTTAATTTCTCACTTGATAACTACCCATTTCTTACAACTTTACAAAGAACCTAGTAGCTTTTCACTTATCACCCGCACTTAAGAATTTCCACCCCCCCCCCCCCATCCCTTCTCTCCTACCTTTTTTTTTTTTCCTCTCCCTCAAGTTCAACGATCGAGTATGCTATCAAACCTCTCTATGGCTTGTTCGGTCGAACATGTTATCAAACTTATCTGTCTAGTTCCAATCGAGCATACGATCAGACCTCTCTATGGCTCCATGTGACACATTCGATTGATCATAGCGTATTTCGATTGATTGACTTAATGTGTTATCATTTTCTCTGATTGTCCATCACTAAAAACACATTTTTTCTCCCACTTTTCTCATCCTTCATGCTCCACAAACACCAACTCAACATTAACAACAATCACAAAACACCATTTACATCTTAAAAAATCTTCATTTTAACGTCAAAAACTCAAACAACTCCCTCTCTGTTTCTCCTCCTCCATTTCCTCAAACCAACACACTCAACAAAACAAACGCGCACACATAATTCCAAATCTCTACTCTTCAATTCATAACCACCATACTCAAACAAGTCAATATAAAGTTTTAAAATTTCAAAGACAAAGTTAGAGAAACTTACCTTGCATAACTCTTGAACAAAGCCCACTCTCTAAGCCTTCTCCTCCTTCCTTTCTCTTCTCTCAAAATCCCTCTCTCTCTCTCTCTCTCACACACCTTGTGGTAATTAAATATTAGGGAAAACTTCAATTTACCCCCATGAAGTTGTCACCGATTTGCAATTCAACCACCAATGTTTCAATTTTGTTAATTGCACCCCATTAAGTTTCAAAAATTTTCAATCCACCCCATTCCATCCAATTGAGCCGTCTGAAGAAACGGAAGTGGACCCACGTGAGTGGCACATGCGATTTTTTGTCCAAAGTTGACAAAAATACCCTTACTGAAACGACAACGTTTTGCCAAAACACTACCGTTTTATTAAGGGCATTTTCGGTAAGTCAGGACAATTTCATTAATTCAGACGGATCAATTGGACGGATTGGCTGAATTGAAAATTTTTGAAACTTTATGGGGTGCAATTGACGAAATTGAAACATTGGTGGTTGAATTGCAAATCGGTGACAACTTCATAGGGGTAAATTGAAGTTTTCCCTAAATATTATGATATAATTACCACGTGGTGTTACTGCCTACTTATAAAAACTCGTAATAGAATTGCTATATATATATATATTGAAGGGAAAAATAAGGTTTGCACTCTGGCCTCCAAAACTACCAAAACCTTTGAAAAATGCCCATATTGATGAAATATCCCCATAATACCTTTACCACGTGTCATGTTTCAATTAAAAAATAAAAAAAATTCAAAAATATTAAATTAAAATATTAAAATATTAAAAAATTCAAAACCAAAATTTTATTTTTTATTTTTAAAAAAATATTGTGATTGACCGGAGGACGTACCGCTTCTTTCCAGCATCGTCTTTTGGGCACAATGCACACTTGCAGCTCGGCGAACTCGTCCCCGCATCTCCGAACGCGGACATGGCTAATTTCCTATCCTTCAATGTCTATGATATTGATCTTTAGCAGTTGAAAAATAATGCCACCCCAAATAAAAAAAAAATAGAAATAGAAATAGAAATAAGAAATAAAATTTAGTTTATTATTATTTTTTTAATTTTTTAATTTTTTTTTAATTTTTTGAATTGAAAAATGACACATGGCAGGGGTATTATGGGGATATTTTGTCAAAATGGGCATTTTTCAAAATTTTTAGTAGTTTGAGGGACAGAGTGCAAGCTTTAGTAGTTTAGGGAGCCATTTGGAGAAAGGGTTGTAGTTTGGGAGGGCTAAATTATATTTTTCCCTATATTGAACTTGGTTGAACTATAATATTGCATAAATGGTCACCATAACACTGAGCATAATCATGCATAACTGTTTACCTATCTGATTCATAATGTACAACTTATTTACATAACTACACTCATGAAAACTATATCCATATACAAAAGGGATGTGTGCCTTCTAAGTTTCCAACCCAAACTTGATCATCTCAATATAATATCCTCAGTTGGGTCTCAAAATTCTATGACACACAAAAGGTCTATGGATCGAGCTACCTAGTTTCTTCAGCCCACTCAGTGTCATGAGCTGCTATCACTGTAAAATTAACATTTTACATATAGAAATGTGAGTTAACTGTTAATATAACGTTATTTACTGTTGAAATGATGTTATAAAATTACAGTAAATATACTCATCGTTTCAACAGTAACAACAAGAATTGCCCAACAAAACACGTCGTTTATATGTAAATGATCGCTTAAATTATAAGTCGTTTACATATAAACAACGTCTTACCATGGCACCAGTTATTAAAAAACGAAGTAATTTGTTAGGGTCCGTTAACGCTACCTAACGCCAATTCTAACACATCGTTTAAACGCCGTCATTTAAATTACCTTGTTTGTTGTTAAAAGCGGATAAATAACGTATGTTCTTCAATATACGACGCCATAACATTTTCCTGACCAAGTGTAACACGTCCTATATCAAAGGATAATATATAAACAACATCACCTCTTTCACGTTGGTTTTTTGCTCATTGACAACAACGTTATTTGCCCATTTTTTTGTAATGTATCAAACATGAATTGAAGTTCTCATAAATTTTCCTTTCAATATAGACAACTAAATTATTTGCAAGAAACCTATCCTCCATCTTGTTATGAAGACTTGTTTTAATAGCTTTCATTATTGAAAATGCTCATTCGGTAATTGTTGTAGACACTAGAAGAGTAAAAAGCAATATCAATCACTATATTAATATTATGATATATGCCTATGATTTTAATTTTTTATTTATTTATCGTCTCTACCAATCCTCAACATAATTTCACAATGGTCATGAAAAAAAAAATTACAATGGAAGACAAATTTTGTAATTTTGGATGATTAAGCACATCAAGTTCAAAATGCTTTAACTGAAAGTTCAAATTAATTGTAGCTAAAAAAAAAAAAAAATCAAAAAATCAAAAGGATGATGATAATTTTATGCAAGACTACGTATATCATTAATTTTAAATGATTTATAATGAGCATAATTTGAATCCAAAACTAATGTAAGTGTCAAAAGTTTCATCGCTCTTTTACTTTAACTTAAACTTAATTTAATATATCTTTCTTAACATCATTGTTAGAGATTCGAGTTTTTGGTAAATTATTATGTTAATAAAAAAAATTTCATCATCTATCACTTTGAAAACAACAACAATAATAAAAAACTACAAGTTTGATGTATTACTAGTAGAACCATTTGACTCCTTTCATGGTGTATTACTTAAAAAATGATGCTTAAATGAAAATCATTTTGTGTTTGTGTTATTGAATTCTTCATCTTACATGATCAATCAAAAACTAGTTTTTATGAAAAGGGAACATATTTGTAAATTAAGACTCCAAGTGACATTCACTAAAAAACATATGTTCAGAGTATGAAATTAGAGGGATGATTTGGATGGACATATGCTTCAATCCTACAATTTTTAAGAGTATACAAATAAGATAAGCCAGAAACACTTATAAAGAAGAAAAAAGAAGGAAAAGGTCATATACCCCCTCTTAAACTACTACCTAATTGACAGTCCCCCAATGACAAAAATAACTTTAATAATTAAAAAAATATAAGGAAAAATACAATTTATCCCCACAAACTACCACTCTTTCTCCGGATTGCCCCCCAAACTACTAAGGCTTGCATTCTCACCCCCCAAACTGCTAAAACCTTTAAAAAATGCCATTTTTTTTTTGTGAAATATCCCCATAATACCCATGCCACGTGTCATTTTCTATTAAAAAGTAATAAAGAAATCAATTTTTTTAAAAAAAAAAAAATTCAAAAAAAACAAACAAACTTATATTTTATTTCTTATTTCTTATTTTATTTTTTAAAAAAATAGGTGTTTGGGGTGGCGTTATTTCCCAACCGAGACCAGATCTTCCCGACACCCCTCCGGTCACCGTCCGTTTGCAACGCCGTGATGATCAATTTTATAGCTCGGCTCAGCGAGTTCCGATTCGCAATCATCAGCTCGCTGATCTCGGCCGAGCACAAGCTCATCCCGCTCTAGAAAATATCATTCACTTGAGAGAAAAACTTATGATTCTTGAGCCCCAGGTAGCTATTGACCACCATTTTGAATGCCAAAAAATCATTGAGAGGAAAATGGATATGAACATAAATGAACAAGCTTACAACTGTTGATTTCTTCGTTAGAAACCGATCGAGGTCTTCCAGAACGATGATAGACTTGCTCGTCGTTTGTAACAAAACAAAATTCAGATTTGAATAATTCATAATCTTCGAAAGATCAATATCATAGACATCGAATGATAGAAAATTAGCCATGTCTGCGTTCAGAGAGGCGGGGACAAGTTCACCAAGCTACAGACGTGCATCGTGCCCAACGACGATGCTAGAAAGAAGCAGTACGTCCTCTGGTCTATCGCAATATTTTTTAAAAAATAATTAAAAAAAATAAAATTTTAGTTTTTTTTTTCTTCTAATTTTCTAATTTTATTTTTATTTTTTTAAAATTTTTTAATTGAAAAATGACACGCGGCAGGAGTATTATGGGAATATTTCGCCAAAATGGACATTTTCCAAAAGTTTTGGTAGTTTAGGGGCATTTGGAGAAATTGTGGTAGTTTGGGGGGCTAAATTGTATTTTTCCCAAAAATATATATAAATTCTAAAAAAACAAAAAAAAATGGGTTTTTCGTTTCTTTTTTAAAAACATTATAGGGGTATTTTTTTTATTTAAAAATTTTAGGGTCATTTTTATTTTTTTACTTGTCTTGGGGGCACATTGATAATTTTTAGTACTTTGGAGGGAGGGAAAAACATTGTCAATTGGGTGGTAGTTTGAGAAAGACAATTGAATTTTTTCCAAAATGTGAAGCTAGGTAGATGATTTTTGGGAGGGCCATTAATTAATCACTTCAAAATCTCTCCTTGCTTACATAACCAAATGAGAATTTCTTTCAAATTCTTGTGGGGGCCATGGCCCCCACCAGTGTACATGTGGCTTCGCCACTACACGTGGGATGTCATTATCGTTCAAACAAACACATGGCATGTTTGAACAAGATTTCTCAAATTTTAATCTTAGCAATATGTTTTCTCCCGAGCAAGCCTTTGATTTCCAGGTGGAGATTCCCCTCTCGTTTGAACTAATTCCAATCATGCTCAAATGAGAATGCACATATTCAAAATTTAAAGATTAAAAACCTAAAATTTACCTTCTTTCGATTAATTGCCTACGAGCTTCACCGCGCTCTATTTATTTACACAATAATTTTTTTTTAAATTTCGTTATTTCTTTAATTTCTCTATTATTATTATTATTATTATTATTATTTTGTATTTTTCTTATGCATGAGGGCTACAATCTTTCTTTTCTCATTTGTTCTCCGCAACAATGAGAGAGAAAGAGCAAACATGCCAAAACGACACCCCCTCTAAGTTTATTTTGAACATGGCTTATTTTACAATTTCGGTCAATCAAACCTATTTTTGATTGATCGAAGTCTTATTAAATGTGGTTGTGTCTCACCTACCTGCATGTTCATATCCTCGTTCGATCAATCAAAAGTACTTTCAATAGATCAAAATTCGCCAGATCCATTTGCAATCGTTTGATCCCACCAACATGTTTCACGTGGTTCTGCCACGTCAAGATTTGATTCGATCGATCAAACCCAAGCTTCAGTTGATCAAAACTTTCCAAAATGCACTTCTTCAAAAGACATCAAACTTCACTTATCCCAACGGTTGTTGTCTACATATTCCTTCTCATTTTCAACTTATATCATATATTTCCATTGTATCTTATCATCCTTATATTTAGTTTTATATTTTTATTCTCCATTTTCTAGGCGGGGTGTTACACTCACAATAGGTGTGCCCCTCTAGTCCATACTATTAAGGCATGGAGTCACGCCTCACGTGCTATCATTGAGTTAACACGTGAAAGCTTATGCGATGGACTGCTTCATACTCTCGTGATATCACATCGTGATTTGAAATCGGTCTCTCTCTCTCTCTCTAATTTTATGAGTGTGGTGAGGTACTTAAATTGTGGATATTGTGGGTATCACTTCAGTATAATGCTCCACTGTCGGAGAAATAAAGCACGTAGAACAACTCCAAGTCAGGTCCAGTTTCGATACGAGAGGTACTGAATTTATGTTTTTGCGACGTATGTTTTTCTAACATTACCACATGCATATAGTAATTTTCCAATAAGCTACCAAGATTGGAGACCCTAATCCGCGACCAAATATCTTATTCCCTCGTGTCATTTATTTTCATGTACTTTTTGAGTTTAGATGTAGTCGGGGGACATGATGAAGCTTCTTCTGAGAAGATTGAGAAAAGTAACTTGAGAAACTTCCATCTAAATGAGCTTGGTGATTCCTGCATATATATATAGCTCTTGCCTCTGGTTTCTGCATTTCTTCAATCACATGCAATAATCCAGATGGTTAGTAGCCCATGCTTGTGTTGCCACACCATTCTTAACCTTGGGAGAAGGGCAATGGTGATCCAAGATGGATACATGACTAAAAATGAGTGTTCTTCTATTTCAAACCGAATAAAGAACAATTTATATATCTTCAAATTAAAACCTATGACCCAGAATTGCAAATAAATTAATCTGGAAACTTGATGATAATTTCTAAAGAACCTGGAACTTTGTCGTTGAAGAGAGAGAGAGATGTGACAAAGTAATCTGTTTTAGGGTATATTTTCTTTTTAATTTCAAAGAAATTATTTTGATGTGACTAACATATACAAATAATTTTATAGTATTTGTAAGAGTCAAGTGTTTGAATTGTTTATTAATATTCTTATTTTAAATTTTAAATTTATCTTGTAAAATCAACCACAAACATGAAAATCTATGAAAGATTAACGACGATTGGTATTTGGTGGGGAGTAGTAGGAGAACAATGTAATTGTAAATAAAATGTGTTCATTGTGTTGTAACAAATTAAAGCAAAGGAAAGGGAATAAAAACTAAAAAAGTATGTGCTGTTGTTGAGTCAGCAATGTGTTGGCAACACAATAATAATAATCGCAGGCAATCTTTTTCCAATTGTAATTTGTGCCGCGAAAACAGAGACCGTCCCTCCCACCCACCTGAACTGAACCAAAGCGTAATCGATCGGGAAGTTCTTCATAGATACGAACAAACCTACGAGACCAATACTACCACCGCCAAACTCCTCTCCAATCTTTCTCCCAGAAATTTCTCGTATTTTCCTTTCGAGTACACATTCCTGAATTTTGTTTCAAATCCGCACATCAAGATGCATTTCTAGGGTTTTGAATCTTATCCAATTCGCGCCTTTTCGCTTGATTGTCGACGATTTCACTCCAATTAATCTTTCCCAGCTCCGTTCTAGCCTTAAACCCCTAATTTGGAACCCAATTGCGTCGCTTCTAGGGTTTAATCACAAAACCCTAAATTTCTGAATTCCCATGGTGGTTCTCTCCGACGATGGTTTTTCGTAAATGGGTTTCCGATTTCTAGGGTTTAGAATTCCCAATGGGTGCCCGAACGAGCAACCGTAAGCGCGGAGACGAGTGCCTGAGCTTCAACCACGCGTGCCCATCTCAGAACTCCTCAGATTTTCACGTTTCGAAGAGACCTAGATTCTCGTCCATGCACCAGACCCCGGACCGACCCGTTGTGTCCTCGAACAGCACCGTTGCAAGGCTTTCTCGGTACCCGCAAGTGACTCCGCGGCTGGGTAGGGAAGTCCACGCGCCGTGTAGAATTCTCAATTACGGGTTTTCCTCTACGGTTTTGAATCAGAAATCAGGCCCGAGGACTAGTGGGGTTTGTCCAAAGGAGAAGCCTATTGATGAAATGGGGAACATACTGAGTTACAAGTACGATAAGGCAAAGGATAGCGCATTGCGAGCGATTCGGCACTGGACAAAGGAGAAAGAGGTGATCGATGTGGATACGGATGAAGAAAAGGGCAGCGGAGGTGGTGGAGTGTCCGGAGATTCGAGTATTGAGGAGGTTGAGATTGTTAATGGGGTGGTGGCCAATTTGCAGGAACTGGATGCTAAGACAATGAATGGGGGGCTTTTGCCCTCATCGTCTTCTGCAGTTTCGGACTTGACGAATGGGAGTTTGAGAGTGGACAATGCGGAGAAGATGTTGGATTCTTTGTCGCTGAATCGCGGGCAGGATTTGTCGAGCGTCTCCGCTTACAAGAAGTTGCTGGAGACCGTGGAAAGGCGGACTTCGAAATTGAGAAACCTGAGTTTTGAGATTGAGTTGAATGAAAAGCGTCGGTCTATTTTTCAGTTGTTGCGTCCAGCAAAGAAACCGGTGGAGGTGAAGTTTCTTTTACTTTCTCAATGCTAAGACGCAGCATTGTTGGTTATTTAAGTGCTTTTTTGGTTAGTCCTTTGGAATTTTAACAATTGAATTGCTGTGTAAGTTTGAGGGTGCGTTTGGAATTGCGATTTCGTAGACAATAAGTGCGATTTTAAACCAAATCGCAAAACATAGATCGTTTGGGAACTGCGTTTTTAAAAATTGCGATTTGAAAACACAGAAAATCTGCTTTTTCAAATCGCAGATAAGATGGTGCTTTTTTGAAAACGCAGAATTTTAAAAGGTAAATTCGCGATTTTAAAGGCTAAACTGTGATTTTGCCAAACGCTTAACTGCGATTTTAAAAATCACTTTTTTCAAATCGCACATTTTAAAATCGTTATTTTAAATCGCACTTTTTGAAATCGCAAACCCAAACGGACCCTGAATGTGCTTCCAAATGCTGATAAGATAGTATTATAATGGTTTGTATCGTTTTATTACACTTTTTTTTTTTTAAGTTATATGTTGGTATATTTTCAGAACGTGCCGCGAGAACCTTTTGTCCATCTTACGGAGGAGGAAAAGGCTGAGGTTGAACATGCATTTAAGTCCAATAGGTATGGTTTGATAGAAATGTTTTTTATAATTGAAATGGGTTTCGTTGATAGTGTAACAGTATTGGGGTCTACCCCTACAGGCGGCAGGTCTTAGTCACACATGAAAACTCAAACATTGAGATCACGGGAGAATTTTTGCAGTGCCTTAGACCAGGTGCATGGTTGAATGATGAGGTAATTATTGGTATTTCATTGATATATTTTTGTTGATAGCCATTACGAAGGGTTTGTTATTTGGTAACAGTGGATAGGGACTAACTGGTTTTGTAGTTTCTTGATATGTATGTTCTTTCTTCTTTTGCAGGTCATAAATGTGTACCTTGAGTTGCTGAAAGAGAGGGAAAACAGAGAGCCACAAAAATTCTTGAAGTGCCATTTCTTCAACACATTTTTCTATAAGAAGGTTTGTTATTTATATTCCTCCTTATTTCTTCAATTTTGGTAAACTTAGTACTATTTTTAAGAATCGCTTCATTGACCACCTGCAATGTTGCATTCATTTTTCTGAAGATTTATTGAAGGCACTCTTCGCATTTGGTCTTTATGCATAGTGAGTCATGTTTTTGTTTAGAGTTGAAGATATTGTTTGCCATTTTTGTTTTTTTAGATGTTGAATTATGGTTTTCGATCATCGCTTTTATGTTTCGATCATTGTTTTTATGTAAACTATCTTTCTTGGTTCTTAGTTTCTAGTTGGTAAGTAGTAGAAGCTGAAATTCCATTGCCCACTTTATAAGGCTTATATGTCTCTCTTTAAAATATTCTCGGAGCATCATATTCTATCATTTTATTTCCTAATGTTGATCATGGTTCATATCCGCTTTCAAATAAAATGTTGTTTTTCAAATTTGCCTCTATAATCTCAGGAATCTTTCCTTCCCCCTTTCTTATATGTTTCCCCTTTATGTTCTTACTAGTTGTTTGGTTTAATTCATCTTATTGTGATTTTCTCTGGTGTTAATGTTCATGCCTTGCCTAACCTGATTGTTAATGCCCAGTTAATAAGTGGGAAGAATGGCTATGATTATAAATCTGTCAGAAGATGGACTAGCCAAAGGAAATTGGGATATAGCCTCATTGAGTGTGACAAAGTAAATTCACTGCACCCTCCTTTTTTTTCTTCACACACACACACACACACTTCTATATGTATATTTATATATATGTATGTGTTAGCCATGCTTGAAATTTAAATAGTTTTCTTTTATTGTGCTCAGATATTCGTCCCTATCCACAAAGAGATACATTGGTGCTTGGCCGTTATTAATAAGAAAGATGAGAAGTTCCAATATCTTGATTCACTCGGAGGGATGGACACCCAAGTGCTGAAAGTATTGGTATGCGTTTTGGTCCTTCCCTGTTCGGCTTTACATTCTTTTTTCTTTTGATAATTAATCAAGATATCATTAAAAGCGTAAGGCGCCCCATGTATACAAGAAGTATAGAAGAGAACTATATATGGTGATGTCATGCTTATAAGTCAAAAGAACTATATATATATATATATTCCAGCAGTGATAAAGGGTAACTTATTTACTTATAAAAAAAAATAAAGGGTAACTCATTTATTTTCTCTTTTGATCTCTCAACACAAAATCTCTAGTCTTTTTTCTCCCTAGCGGTGGTGCGTTCAGGCGCGTCCCGCTAGGGGTCATTCTCGCTTAGCGATCTGTCTTTCCGTTGCGTTCACATTACATTTCTTGGGTTCGCTGTTTTCGTTCGATTGAAGGGATGCGTTCCCTGTAGGGAAGCCGGTTTCGGCTTGATGGAGAACCGGTTCTTTGTGGAGGCGAAGTCCTTCCGATTCTCGGTGGAAGCAGGGTCTGCTGAGCTTCGGGTGGAGGAAAAGAGGAAAGAGTTTTTAGGTTCTGCTATTTTCGGGTTGAGTTGCATTGCTTGGGTTCTGTCAAGGGTGGAAGAAGTTTTGGGTAATCCTGGGATCGAGGATTTCGTAAAATCCTTTAGGGAGGGGTCTAAGGTGACCATCACTTGGAGAGGTGAAAACAGGTCTGGGCGGTTCTTGGAGGTAGCTGTTTACGGCGGAGGCCGGAGAGGGCGTATTCTCTTTATTGAAGGTCATGACAGGCGAGGGTGGAGCCGTGTTTCTGGGGAGCTGAGCAAAATTTTGGATTTTCTGGGAACCACGGTTGGGTCTTTGTCTTCTGGCGGTCTGCCTCTCTCTGGTGGTTCTCCGTCGGGAGTTAAGCTGGGGAAAGGTACAGGACGTCCGTCGTTTGCGGAGGTGGTGAGTTCTTCAGCAACCATCTCTACCTTGGGTTGTCGGATTCCGGCTCAGGACTCAGGAACTAGGGTTGCGGCGAAGATTGTTGGCGCTTGGCCTTTGCCAGACTGGTGCGGGTTGGAGTGGTCGCAGCCGCTCGGTATGGAGGTGGAGGCGGTCCGTCAGGCGATTGATTGCTACGCTCTGGAGAAGCAAGCGGTTGGTCCCTCGGGTATGGACCATCGTGTAGTTGATCGTATCAGGTCTCGAGGTAGTGTCTGTAGATCGGATGGCGTGTCCAGGGATTCAGCTGCTGAGGGCGACGTTTCGTTGCAAGGGGATGGCGTGTTTGGAGTGTTCGAGAAGTTTTTTGAAATTCTGGGTTGCTTCTCCAAGGTGCTGGTTTGGGCTTGTGGTTTTTCGAAACAGTTGGGCCTTAAGTCTGTGTTTGGGTTTAAACGAAGGGTGGGTTTTGTGGCGGGCCGGGTACTAAGGAGGGTTAAGTCTGTTTTTAAAGGGATTCGGGCTGGGGCTAAAGTGATTAAGCCTAATGCCAAGTTGGACGCGATTTCGGGTCATAAGCTGTCTTCGATTTCTGGTGCGTTTCGGGGCGGGGATCGGGTCCGGGAAGTCTTCTTCGTCCGACGGAGGTCCTTGGGAGCGCTATTCGGTTGGAGGTGATGTCTGTGGCAGATTTTGGGGTGGATCTGCGTCTGTCACCTTTCGGGGGTGGATTTAGTGATCGGCAACTCGTTCTTGTGGTCGAGTCCGTCAAGCAAGCCGTTCTTTCCCCCCCTACCGGCGCCGGTGTTGCTTCCTCCCGTGATTCTGAGTGATTTTCTTTCTAGGGTGCGGTCTTCTGTGGACTTATGTTCTTTCGGTTCAGGGCTCATCCTTCGGCAGGCAGTTCCGTCGGCTGGCTCTGTCTTGGTGAGGTCGGGTTTTGAGGACTATCAATTTGGTAAGCATGGTGCCTCGTCTGGCGGTGCTGAGCATGCAGAGTTTGGGCGTCCTTCGGTAGGCAGTGTTGCTTCTGGTACTCCTTCAGGTTCTCTCCTTCGGCAGGCAGTGATGCATTCGGATGCCCCTGCCTTGGTTAGGATTTTTGGTGGGGGTCCTCAGTTTGGGAAGTTTGGAGGTCCTCTTGGGGTTTCGGCTACCTTTCCTCCTTTTCAGTGGGTTTTGTTTCCTCCGTGGCCAAGGCCGTTCTCCCCTTTGTATGGGTGTCCCCAGTTTGTGTCGTCGGGAGTCTTTGAGGTGGGGGAATCTTCAAAGGGGGCCGGTCCGAAGGAAAGAGATGTGGTTTACCTCAGGGTTGTGCAAGATGCTAGATCTTGTTTTCGCACGATGGGGGTTTCGTTCTTGGGATCTGATGAGAAAGGTTTTTTAGACTTCTTGACTTGGACCGAGGATCAGCGCTATGACTCTAATTCCCCTCTTAAGAAGGAAAAGAAGATAAAAAGGAAAAAGGGGAAAAGAGAGGTCAAGAATTTAGAATGCTCAATTAATTTCGATGCTAGGGGTGTGGGTTCCAGTAGAGTTAGAGGCAAGAAGCTGGGGGTTTGATGTAACTTTTCTTCTGTCTTTTGGGTTTTTCAGGTGTTCTTTTTTTTTTTCTTTTTTTTTTTTCTTTTGTTTTGGTGTCCTTTTTGTATACTCCTAAAGGTGTAATTTATACATGAAGCAAATATAGTGAAATCAGGATCAACCAGTAGATGCCACCAAGCCAACGATTGTTGTGCTGGCATCCACCACAGACTACTACCTTAGTGCCACTTCACACCAACACCTGCCATCAGTGGTTGCTGCCTCCATGACCATCACCTGCATGCCACTTGCATCTCACATGATGCCATCATTACCTTGTGGCAGCCACTACCCCACCATAGCTGCTCTTGCCATCATCATCACCTTGACTACTGCCAACACCAGTGCGACAATTGTTGTCATCACAATAACCATGGGGCTTCAGCAATTTATTGCAACTTTCAATGTGCATCTGAATTGGGAAATTTCAAGATCATGGGATTTCATTCCTTCATTTATAATTTGTGAACTCCATGGCATAGCATTGAGAAAATAAAATAGAATTTCTACTGGTCAGCCTTTTTTATTTTTTATTTTTCCCTACTCTAAGCAAATTTGGGGATTATTGGCTACCGCTTCTTGATTTATGATGTGCTAGCAAGTATTATTAGCTAAATCATCGATGATTTTCTACTAAATGCAACTCAATTGACTTTTTCTTTTTGTAAGTAATGATTAACATTATTTTTTTTTTTTTTTTTGTTTTTTGGTTGTGTAAATGAAACTTCATGTACTTATTGATTTGCATTGGCATTTCTGTTGAAGACGGTATTTATAAGGCATTTCTTTCTTACTCTTTTTTTTTTTTTTTGGGGGGGGGGGGGGGGGGGGGGTAAAAAAAAACTTTTTCATGTTTCTTTTTTATGAATAATAATTTTATTAAAAGAAAAGGGCAAAGCCCTTGTACACGAAAAGTATACAAGAGCACCCTATAGGCATCTACAAGATTTTATGAGAAGTTAGGAACATAGACTACAACCCAATCCAAAAGAGATGTCAAAAAAGAGGATTCTAAACATAGCATGTTGGACTCGCAGTCTTCAAATAGATGCCTATTCCTCTTTCTCCAAATGCTCCACATTAAGAAAGCAACAATAACTTTCCAGATGACCTCTTTGGATGGATGTCCCTCTCTTGGATCTTCCATTAATGAAGTAGGTCTAGGATGTTGCTAGGCATTGCTCCCGAATCTCCGAATAAGCCGAGAGCCAAGTGCCAAAGATCTCTAGTGTACTTGCAATGAATGAGAAGATGATTTATAGTCCTCATTCTTTTTGCATTGGCAACACTAATTTTCAAGAATGAAACCCTACCTTCTAAGATTATCAATAATGACGATGCTACCCAAAGTTGTCATCCATATAAAGAAAGTTATGCGGGGCGGAGCCTTAATCTTCCAAACACTTTTTCAGGGGAACAAACAATGCTCTCCAGTTTGTAAAGTTTTATAATAGCTCTTCACTTCGAAAAAATTGTGACTGAAGCTGGGGGTCCACAACATTCTATCCACCTCCTCTGGATAGGTTTTTCAGGTGTATAATAAATTGAGAAAGGAGTCGAGATTCTAGCTCTCAATCCTGAAAACTCGGATTCCAATGGGTAGAAGAACCGAAGAAATCCAAGTAGTCCGCCACTGTACTCTTTGTCACGAGCTATTGCATAATGTTCTAGGACTGAGAACTTCAAAGCCACTTCTCCGCACCACACGTCATGCCAAAAGCAAATGAGGGATCCATCCCCAACCTTGAAGGAGACAAGGTTGGAGAAATACTACCAAACATTTCTAATATTCCTCCAAAGATACACCCCCGTAGGGCGCTCAAGCTTCTTTTTTTTAATAAGTAATAAATCAATCTCATTGAAAGCGTAAGGTTTTCCTAAGCACACATGAAGTATATAAAAAGAATCACCTAACTAGAAAGAGCAAAACGAACAAGGAAGTGACTATAACTAATCGACAGAGGAGACACATACGCCGCCGTCCATTGATACAATGTTTCGTAGAACGAGGATAAAATTTCCTCCAGCATCCTCTCCTTGTTCTCAAAGTTTGTCATTCATTTCCCTCCACAAACACCAAAAGAGGCATGTAGGCACTATTTTCCACACTGCAGCACTCATTGGCCTGCCAGAGGACCACCAATAGTCACACAGATCAACAACACGTCTAGGCATAACCCAGGACATTCCAAAACGACTAAAAAAAATACTCTAAATGACATAAGCCACATCACAATGAAGAAGATGGTCCACAGACTCCTCATTCTCTTGCACATGCAACATCTGTCTATCTCGATGATGTGCCGCCTCCTGAGATTATCCAAGGTGGGGATCTTGTCTAGAGCTGCCCACCATGCAAAAAAGACCGCCCTCAAAGGAGCCTGACTACCTGAGTTCGCCATATACTATTCTAGGGGAAGCAACTACCTTCAGGAAAGGCTAGAGAGCTATAGAAGGATTTGACCTTGAACAATCCTCTTTCAGATGGAGCCCACCACAGCTAATCTTCACATCCTCTTCTCACACTAACTAAATGCAACACATGGAGAAATGAAGCAAAGATATCCACCTCCAAAGATACACCCCCGTCTTCCACTGGTTGAAGCCGCCCAAAAACTCCAAATTAGCTGCAATAGACGCGTCCTTCTCACAAGCGAGACCATATAAAATTGGAAAAGCTACCTTTAGAGCGGCTTCCCCACACCACTGGTCATGCCAAAAACTGATCCTGAAACTATCTCCCACCTCAAATCTAGTAAAGCTAGAAATTTTTTCCCACCCTTTCCTGATATTCTTTCACAACCCCACCCCAAAGAGTGCTCGAGCTTCCTCTGAACACCAACCCTCTCTTTGGACCCCATACTTCTCAACAAAGCTCAACCGAGGTACACATGGAGTATACAAAAGAAACCCCTAAGAAGGAGAAGACGCTCCAATTCATGAAGTGAAACTTAGACTCACCACCTAGTCCATCCCAAAGAAAGTCTCTCTGAAGATGCTCCAATCTCCTAGCATTGCCTACTAGTAATGGGAAGAGGGATAAGAAGTATGTAGGTAAACTGGATAGCATACACTTGATTAGAGTTAGGCGACGTCCTCGAGACAAGTAGATTTTATTCCAACTAGTCAACCTTTTTTCCATTTTCTCAACTACCCCATCCCAAATAGCTTTTGACTTAAAAGCACTCAGAGGAAGACCCAAATATTTCATGGGAAGAGAAGAGACTACAATTGAAAATATTGGCTAGCTCTTCCTTATGCAGAACCTCCCCTATTATGACTAATTCAGATTTTTGGAGATTAACCTTCAAGCCCAAAATGGCCTCGAAACACGAGAATGTTACCCAAGTTATAGATTTGATCATGATCTACATCACACATAATAAATGTGTGATTTGCAAACAGAAGGTGGTGGGATATTTTTAGGAGGCAACATTATGGATGTCTACTTGGAATCCTTACAAATAAACCCCAACCATAGCTTTAGAGAACATCCTATTAAGAGCGTCCATGATAAACAGAAAGAGAAGGGGCTAGAGTGGGTCCCCTTGGCGAAGGCCCTGACAACTCCCGGTTGACATGGTTGTAAGCATTTTCTAAGTCCAGCTTGCAAATAACACATGGACTTCCCAATTTCAACATGTTGTCCAAGCACTCATTAGTTATAAGAACTGAATGTATAATTTGTCTCCCCTCTATAAAGGCGTTCTGATTGTTCGAAATGAGCGCTCCTAACACCAAGTTCATTCTAATAGTAAGTACTTTTGCTTTGCTATGATTTTATAAACACTCATCACCAGGCTGATAGGTCTAAAATCCCTTTTTGCTGTCCAATCTTCTTAGGGATGAGAGCAATAAGGGTAGCATTGAGGCTCTTCTTGAACACCTCATCCTCATGAGGTGGCTAGCTTTGTTTGACTGGGCGGCTGTCGACAATGTTGACCCTTTTTTTTAGGTGGCAGAAGGGTACAATTGGCATGTTGGGTTTTTTTTTTATTTATTATTAATATTTTTTTATGTTGGGGGGGGGGGGTGAAAGAAAAGAAAAGAAGCAATAATGTCAGGTACTAGCGCTTTGTCACCATCCATACTAAGCAATGCCTAAAGAACTTCCTCCTCTTGAAACGGTCTCTCCAACCAATCTGTTTCTACCGAGTCTAAAAAGGGTAATTCTAAGCCATCTAATTTCAGGTGCCAAGGAATTGTTTCGGTTAAAGAGATTCTTGCAATATTGAATGATTGTATCTTTGATTGCCTCTTGATCAGAAGTAACAATACCATCGAAGCAAGACCGGAGATAAAGTTGTTTCTCCATTGAGAATTGGCAAGGCAGTGAAAAATTCTTGTGTTATGATCCCCGTTTTATTTATTTATTTTTAACTAAATCGCTTTAGACTTTTGCCTCCAACTGACTTCTTGCATAAGGGCAACATTCTCCAAATCTGCTTTTGCCTTAGCCCTCCTGACTCTCCTCTTCTAAATAATCAAGAACCTGGACCTCCTCCGGTAAAGACTTCTTCCTCTCCTCAACATGTCCGAAGGCCTCCTTGTTCCAGCGTTTCAAGTTAAGTTTTAGCCATTTCAGTTTATTAGCTAAAACAAAATAGGGAGTACTGAATCTTATCAAAAAAAAAAAAAAAAAAAAAGGGAGTACTGAATAACTTATATGAATCCCACCACTTTTTTTTTTTTTTTTTTGATAAGTAATTGCACCACTGTTTCACCATATCTACAATACTTTCTGCTTTCAGCCATATGTTCTTAAATTTAAATGGGCGTGATCCTATAACAATACCTCTGCATAAGATCATCCTTTGTGCATGTTTCTTATGCAAACATTTCCCATCTAATCCTTAAAAGTTTTATTAGGGCATGTCAAACTGGTAAAGGAAGCTTGATTCTGGCATGAGCATGGCCTATTGTGTAAACAGATTTATAAATTCTTAGAACTTGCGCTGTAAATTAACTTCAGGATGTGCACACCTCTCAGCTTGACAGCTATTATCCTCTCTATGGAAATCGTCATGTCTCGCACATTAATGGTTGACCTCTTTGAAGTTACCTGAAGGAAAACAAGTTTGTTTAACTCATTGAGGTTAGCATCTAATGTTAATTACTGAATCTGCAGGCTAGATATTTTGTAGATGAGGTGAAAGACAAGAGTGGAAAAGACATCAATGTAAGTTCCTGGAAACAAGAATTTGTTGAAGACCTCCCTGAACAGGAGAATGGGTGTGTATCCACATATTTTATGCTATTCTTGCATCTTCCTTTGAAAGTCACTTTCTGAAAAGTTTTATGAACTTATTACAATAAGCAATGAGAGTATTGCTCATTGAAATATTGTTATCAATGATTTTTTGCAAAAACAGGTTCGACTGTGGCATGTTCATGATCAAATATGCTGATTTTTACAGCAGAGGTGTTGGCCTCTGTTTCAACCAGGTAAGGCCAATTGAGAAATGCTTTTCGTGCATGACGGTTATAGCTGTACAATTGGTTGCGTTTGTTCCCCATGATTGCATCAGTTGTTTTTTGAGGGTGGGCCCAGGGGGGAAGAGGAAATTCGTGAAAAAGATATTGCTATGTGAAATACCTTAACTGATATAGATGATATGAGTCGAGGCAGTGGCTTCAACTATTGGCCCCATTCTTGGTGGTTAGTTTTTGTCTATTTAGGCAATGTGAGAGCAATGAAGCTTACGAACACCCTTTCAACTATGAACCCAATGAAAATAATTTCCTCCTATTTAAATTGCTACCATACTTGCATCAATGAGTCTAAAACAATTGTTTTTTATTTTTTTTATTATTATAAGTAACGAGTCCAACTCAATTATTGATTACAACTGAATCTCTGTTTTTCTTTTCCTCATAGGGACACATGTCCTACTTTCGGCAAAGGACTGCAAAGGAGATTCTTAGATTGAGAGCCAACTAGTTGAAACTGTCAACCTGCTGTACCCTTTTGAAATTAGCAATTAGCTAGTAACAGTTTTCCATCATTAAATGATGAGTATGAAATTGGTAGCCTTTGTCATGAAAAGATGCCTTCTCCTGGTGAGGTGACTTCGGAAAGGCGTCACTGTTAGTGTGTTAGTCTGGAGTGGTAGCTTGTATATACCATACAAGAGCGAGCCATCGTTGAAGGGTTAATTTGCAAGCGCTAGGTTATGTATTGATAATTTTCACTTGCAACATCCAAGAATTTTTCTTAAAACCATTTTGCCTTTCCCTTTTCCCTTCCCTTCTGCCCTAAGTATGCGTTCTGCTCAGTGATCAAAATCATTCTTCGACTATTTTTTGTCTTGGAGTCGATCTTACAATTGTAATCGTGAGTTTCTGGTGCTCGAGAAAATGAGAAATCCTGGTTTAGTGTTTTCTGGCGAGAGCCTGGTTTTGTTTTTCTTATGTACGATTTCCTTTGTTATTCTGACGGCTTGCTGTCAATTATAATTCCTGTGTGCGGATTTCTTATTCAATCGTTGCTCAATAACTCCCAGGTAATGTAGTGGCGATACTTCACATTGTAACTTATGCCTTCGCTTTTTGAGTTGAGTTTTCGTATGGTGTGAAATAGTTGACATGATAGTCCTAATTTATTTATTTATTTTATTTATTTATTATTTTTAAATAATTGATTTAAAGGTTGGTTGGGGTGGTTACATATGCATTGTGAGATAAAAATATGGTTTATAGCATTACTCTTTTGTATTCAATGGATGCATTTTCCCAGCACAATTTGGCAAGGATATGGGCCATGACCCTTGAAGCTGCTTTTGTATTTTATTATGTAGCAGACGACTTCTGAATGAGGTTAGAAAAAATAATTGTTTTTGGTAAGGTTTATTGCATTCATCCAATGGAGATAATGGCTCAATTTTAGTGTGTTCCGGAAAATGGTAAACCAGAAGTGACTATTCTAGCTCCGTTCACTTTATATTCGCAAATGTTGACATCCTTTGCAATGACTCTAACCACAAGGTTTATTGTTCGAGAATAACTTCTACAAGGGTCCGGTTTACACCGTGTCCTTGGCAGCCTCCAATAGAAGGTAGGGACGTCAGCTCCAGAGCCTTGGAAAGCAATGCTATACAAACAAAAAAGTTGTTTAGGGAATTGTTTCATAATGTGGAGCTGGAGCATCATGCCACGTACAGATTGCAATAACATGTGAGCTTCCAGATTGATACTGAATAGAAGATGAATGGTATTCTGCATCTCAAGACGCGTGTGGATGTGTGTGGTAATACACATGGTGCAGAAGCAATTTCATCTGCCCTTACGTCATGTCACAGGAGGATGAATCAAGAATGGCATTTTCCTGGGGTTTCGCCGCCAAATACTGATGCAAGCCATCACACTCATTTGTTAAAGAGACGCGTGCCACTTTCCAAACATGCTAATGAGAAGGAAACGTCGACGTCAAGTGTGCTAGAAAACGAGGTGAAAAATGAGAGGCTTGGAGTTTAATGATCACTAGAGACGAATCATCTCTCACGCAACCTATATTTAAGACGCGAAAAAAGGGAGGGGTGTTTCAAAGGCGCAAGTAAATTCATTGAATCAGCATAAGACCTATGAGCTAAGGGTTCGCCGCTACTCTAGTCGTGACCAAAAGAACCAACGGCAAGCAAGGATGGGGGAACACCTTTTAGTAATGCATTATGAAGATTGCAAAAGAACTATATATAGTGGAAAAACAAACTCTCACTTCCATTAAGGTGCAGTTGGTTAAATCAAGAACCAGGATGTGGTTTGCAATTTGCCATATTACTTTCAAATATCGATTTTCAATTTTGAGTAATTCTTCAATACTCCCGATGCAACCAACCATAAGGGAGAACATAGAAGTGTATATTCATGGAGTCTAGGAGATAGCATTAAGTAATTTAACATAAAAGAAATCATCCTGAATCAATAGTAGGAATCCTTTATACCAAGGTCAAAGGATGAGTATGTAAAGAAAATATTCAGAAAAGTGAGAAATAAAGAAGCATCTATTTCACCTTTTCTTTTTTCTTTTTTTCTTTTTTCTTTGCTGAATATAATTTGTGAATCAATTTCCAGTCACTTTCAAACAACAGCTGAAGTCCACAAACCTAAGAGATCTGGGCAAGATCACATCAGACTCATATCCAAATAATACAATTGAGAACACTACAATCCCTGATAAACAGACATGAAACCTCGTTGTTCAAGCCAAAAGTTTGGATGTGAAAGCAACCATAGCTCTCAAGTACAGTTTGGCTCTGCGGTTTCTTAGATCCTCTCCTAAGTACCTTGACCTGGCTCATTCAATGTACTTGTGAGAGGAAGAAACAAAATATATACCAGAAGTATAACTAGATAACCAGAAAAGGTCCATATATAATGAGAGAGAGGAATTACATGACAGGATATGGTGCACTCGTGAAAGCAAAGAAACAAATAGCTGCCTTAACGAGGTACTCGTTTCCGACTAAGTATTTCCTGTTCTTTCAACCGGTGCTGGAACCTTGCGAGGCGGGCTTGAAGACTAACCAGCCCTGCTGCCTTGCGAGAAAGCACAAAGTTCAACTGCGTCACATAGTTGTCAATGAGACTGCCTGGTTGGTCCACTTCTGCCAGCAGTTTCATTTCCTAGAATCCAGGAAACATACAAGAATGAGCACTCAGATCACTGGAGAACACTTTTGGCATGATAAAATGTAGTTCCAATTCCATTTGAAAGGCCATGAAAAGAATATGTAGCTCAAACCAATTTATTGGAATTTCATTTACTTGAGTTTGGTTGGTGGTATTAAACTATGATAGTATTCACATGATTCAAATTAGATAAATATTTCTCTTTATCTGAGGAATATAGAAAGTCAATGTGATCTTCTCATATCACAAAACCATAGCATAGCATCAGACTCTAAAAACCCCATGAGTGAAGTATTCATATGCTGCAGGGATTAAGAAATTAAAGGCACAAAAATGACTCATGCAAATATTTAATATACCAAACCAAAACAACTCGAGAGTTATAAACTGTTAACTGATCATTTTTTCACTTACTTCACGAACAATCTCCATGGTGTCCTCAATTTCTTTTCTATGAGCAGCAATTAAGGCCTCTTCTTCCTACAGCAGTCAAAATCGCATATAAGATGAAGAAGACTAACTATTAAAAAATTGTAATGGAAAAGTACAGGGCTACACAGGAAACCAACCTCAAGTATTGCATTTATATTTCCGTCAGGCGGAGGTTCAGGTTCATATTGTCGGGATCCAGTATTACTTGTGTTGTAATTGCCTGTATTCGGCAGCTTGATGCCTGTGGTGGAGAGATCCGATCCACTAGAATCTTTTTTCATCCAGTTCCCCAGCTTCTCAGATTTCTCTTCCCTAGATACCTTTCTACGAGGTGGTGACACCTTTTGCACTTTTTCTTCTGTATCTACTGAGATTTGGGAATAAGAGTGCGTCTTTTGAATAGTAGAATCACCATAAGAATTTTTCATTTCATACCTCTCCCTGTCCATTGAGCTAGAAACCACCGCTTTTTCCTCCCGCCCATTTAAGGAGTAACTTGATGAGAAATGGGAGGGCTGTTTATTATAATCAGCAGTAGGGTTGTATGAGAGACTTTCCTTTTCAACAACCCTTCTACCTGTATCTGCTACTTTCACCTCTTGACGCTGGTCATAAACATCCTCGGAGTCGACAGAAACCGGCAGAGATAATGCTGATGAAACATCTTTATTATATGGTGGTATTGAATTTATTGCCTGATCCTTTTTTGCATTTCCACTTTTAGAGAGACTTTTAACCCTGTTCATTTAATAGTCATTCTTCGGTTAAAGCAAAAAGATAACAGTCCACTGATACTGGGGTATTACAATTTGTTGAAGCTCATGATAGGACAGAGCATACCTATCTGCATATCGCAAAGTGTTGAGTGTATGCTCACATGAACCTGCATTTGGAGAAATGCAAGAGATCATAACAGTCCTTGAATTGCCAACAAAGGAGTCACGAAGCACTTCTGTGAGTTTGCTTCCACGAAAAGGAATATGGATCTGATCATTGTCCAGAGCACGAATGCACTCCTTGAGTGCCAAAAGGCTCTTGTTGATTTCTGCTCCCTCAATCCTGAATAATTCAGGAAATTGAAATATTAGGTCAATTTCCACAGAAATAAAACAACAGTCTGCAAAAACAGTTTAGAAAAAAGGAGCAATGTCTAGATAGGAAAAAAAATCTGTTTAGAGCAACCCTACGGAAACCACAGTTTTTTTTTTTAGGTAACTCAACAAAAAACAACATAGTACATCCAATAAATGTTGCTGGAAGCATAAATGACCTTCTCGGCCCAACCTGAGCTAAAGTAAACCATCGACAAGGATTTAGTCTATGCCCAAGATGCTCCAGTTACAGAAAAGATTCCACCTAACATGGACTAAATTTCTCCAAGTAAGCATTGCAGTAGTGTTGGGAGAGGATGAGGAAGGCATCACAAGTGAAAGAACCGACTCTGCCTAGCCCTAATAACTAGACCAAGACCCCAAAATCCAGCACCTCAAGCAGACCAAAGATAGGCTGATCATTGCCAGCTGATTCAGCTCTTAGGCTTGAGCTTGGGCAGGGCTACTACCCAACCAGTGGTCCAATGCCAAAGAGACAGGGTGGCTTCGAGGTTCATAGGGTTATATTGTCCTAGTTCAAATCTTAAGTCAAATAAGAGCAAACCTGTTTCAGGCCAGTTAGTATCTGAAACAAATCAAGTTTTAATATTAGCCACTCCAATTCTTGCATGCTTGGCTACAAAATCCTAAACATCTTAATATTTATACTATCACCCACTTGAGCGAATTTAGTTTCTTCTATATTTGGGTTCTTTCTTCCGTCAATTTATCAAACAAGAGTCCAATCACTGCTTATGGCTCCAGTAAATATTGTACAAAACAAATATTAACCAAAAGAACTAGGGGCAGAATCAAAAACCCAAGCAAAACAATAGGATGATCAAACAATCAGCACTTAGGACTTGAATGCAGAGGGCGTCTTTTTGCAGGTCCCAAATAAAAAATAAGATGTACTAATTCTCTTTTAAAAGATTTCTGCTCACTGTTGATTTTCACATTCTTTTGGATACAACGCATGACAAAACATCAATAAGCAAATTCTGCTTCTACCAATTTAGCCAGTCATGCAGCATGTCATAGATGTACTTATTCTTGGTCAGCCTAAAATCAGGTTAAATTTTTTAGGCAGCTAAGAATAATCATATTCTCAAACATGTATAGAACAAATGGAAACTGGGAATTACAGAATATCTTAAAAGTAAAAAATATGACATGCACAGTAAAAGATGATGAAACAAGGACTTCCGAGAAGTATGAGGTAGAGTCAGAGAACAACGGTATTAATGCACAGATTGCAGAAAGAATTGGATCTCTGCCTAATTTTTGGGTAAGCAGAAAAAAGGAGAAATATAATAATTCTACCTTGTCTGTCGGTCATTATCAGTGGTGTCAGCACCTCTCTCACTGCCAGCAAGATCTATGAAAGAAATCTTCCCAACAATTTTCCCAGCTTTAGACTCATTTCCATCATTGTTACGCTTGGAATCTTTTACCTCACTGTGCTTCTTAACAACAAGTTGTAAGATAGCATGTGACCTGGAAGATTCCTCATTGGCACCAGTGGACCCTGTACTTCTTGCAGCATTACCCCTCTCAATGTATTCTTTAACAATTTGTACATCAGAAACTTCAAATTCTTGCAGTCCAACAATGCAAACTTGTTGCTTTCCATCTTCCCTCATAAAAAGTTTCCTAACAGAGAACAATGAAGTCAGTCATTGAGCAATGGCATACATGAATAATTGTGAACACTTATGGAGCCCACATTAATGCCAATGCATATGTACTCATAATTTCCACAAGCTTTTATATATATATATATATATATCCAACCAAAAAGCCACACGTGCTTGATGTAGGACACACTATGCTTGTAGGTACACAGAATGGCATTCAAAGCCATTTACCATCCTGATCCAAACATTACATAGTTGCAAGTATTGATCCTTGCAACAAACACTAGCGTACCAATTCATGCAAAGAAAATGAGTAGTTGAATAACAAGGACAAATATTGCTTGTAGGTGATAGAAGTACAGATGCTTCACAGCATTGCAGCATGATTGTCCACAAACACCAAATAGCAGGACTCAAAAATAAATCCTCCACACGCAAAAACACGAAACCGGTGCCATTAACCAGTTATACACCTTCAGCTTTTGCAAGAAAACAGGCACACGAAACTAAAACAGTTAATTTTGCAAAACAAGGACTGCATTAATAAGTTTTATCCATGAAAATTGATATACACATGGTTCTGCAAACCTCCAATAACTACTATATCAATTCAAATACAGCAAGGTTCTCAAGCCAAAACCAAAAAAAAAAAATAATAATAATAATAAACAAATGAAAATCCAAAAACAACGAGAAATACTAACTTTCTGTCGCTGAGAAGATCAAAGAGTTTTCCACCATATATCTCAAAATAGCTTAGCCACAATTTGAATCTCTGATTACGATAGAATGGCTGATGTAACAATCTAACAAGGTCTTCTGCAGCTCTTATAGGTAACGGCTGCATTGTGAATGTCTTACCACTACCTGAAATCAAGATATTTATGCTATATCAATTATTCACAAAGTTGAAAATTTAATAAAAGCTTATCCAAACTACTCTATCAAATCAAATGCATCAAGGTTCTACTTATTGCATATGAAGCTCTATGCTGTAAGCAAGTCAGTAGCTTCCATCTTAGGAAGTGTAATATTAAAACACTAGCCATCTATAAACATTCATTTATTGCCAGAGAGAGGAAGTAGCTTATAACAAAATATGATTAAATAATATAGGCTTCAAAAAATACACTTTAACTATTGCTATTGTACACCTATTGTATACCACGATTAAACTGGAACTTGTTACTTTTTCCTCTTTGATAGGGCTCTGACATACATCAAGGCCCAACTGTAAATATTTGTTAAGGGTTTCTAGAACATTTCTATCATTTCCTCCACAACTTCAGCAAAAGCATCTCTTTTAATCTCACACTAGTTAAATTTTTATTTATAACATTTTTATTACTTTATATACCTTCACATGACAACATTTTTCTTCTGAAATTTGACACCTCCCTCCCCCAAAAAATAAACCAAGAAATGACATGAGTCCATTGAGAAGCATCCACAAACATACAAGTTAAAAGAGCCTAGACAGTTTGAGATGCATCCAGATTCCCGACATTCAGAATATGTCATATGATTTCAGCAGGATGATCTTTAAAGTAGATAACTGATTTAGAGAGATCAGAATCTGAACACACCTGTCTGACCATAAGCAAAACATGTAGCCTTTGTTCGCTCAAAAATGGTAGGAATGATTGGTTCAACAGTAACCCGGTATACCTGTCTCAGATGCAAAGAAGCCATGCTTTAAACTATATACCATCGATCAAATAGGAAAACAAATTTCATATTAAACAAAAAAAGCCTCAAACATCAAATTCAGAATACCATAATATCATAAACATCAAGAAAGATTATATCAAGATTTACAATAAAATTCATGATTACAAAGTGTACCAGAGCAGCAGCAGGTGACAACTTTAATCTGTAGTTACCTCATCATTGGTGACATGCTCATTGAGAACAGCATCAAAACAAAACTCGTGCTTCTCCACATATGCAGTCAAGTCCACCTTTAACATCAAAATTAGAAAATAAGTTATTCCAAAATGTGTGTGTGTGTGTGTGTGTGTGTGAGAGAGAGAGAGAGAGAGAGCATCAATTCAATTCTAAGTCCAATTCCGCAAAAACTAAAAGATAAGTTACTTTGTGAGAACAGAGGAAAATACCTTCAGTTTGGGTTCATGAACAGTCAAATAAGAACTGTCATACACGGTTACTACATCCTCCTCCTTCCGAGAAAGCTCCTTCTTATTTAAAGGTCTTTTACGTACCTAAGACATGCATTAAAATTCAATGATCTCAAGGATTTCCAGGAAAAGATACAATCATACACCATCAAATACTAGTTGCCTCACCAAATCGACAGAGCAATGTAAATATCAATAGGTTATAAACAAGGATTTATATACAAATAAGATAGCAAGTTCTCAAAAAAAAAAATATATCTACTAATTACCACACTGATTGAAACCCAAGGATTATGGCTCCTACTATAAGATAAAATATTGTAAGCACAGGTAAAGAAAAGCAATCAACATTCTCCGCAACTACATGTATGAGACAAGGAAATTTTTTGGTCAAAAGTGTTTTTTCTTAAGTAGTCAATATTTCGCAGGCAGTCAAAAAATGTATATATATATATATATATATATATAAGTAATTCAATTTCATTCAAAGTGCCGAGGGTGCAACTCTAATACTCATGAAGTATACAAAAAAAAAAACCCTACTAAAGAGGAAAAAAGGAATAAAAATCCAAGAACTCTGAAAAACTGGAATGGGTCAACTATTGAATGCTGCAATTTGTGTAGAGTGATTGGAGCAACATATTTCTCAGCTTTAACATCGAAGCCTCTCAATCTTCAAAGCTTCTTGCATTCTGCTCTCTCTCCAAATACACCACATTAGACACAAATGAGCCAACCTCCAAACTTTCAGAGCATTTCGATTATCCCTTTATTCTCTCCAAACTCTCCAACATCTCCACACCCATTTAGGCACAACCCAAACACCACCAAACAAATAGAAAAGCAAACTCCATGATTCTCTTGCAATTGCACAATGAAGGAGGTGATCAATAGATTCCCCACTTTTCTTTCACATACAACACCAATCCACTACAATGACGTTCATCTTTCTCAACTTGTCTAAAGTCAAGATTTTCCCTAAAATGGTCGCCCACACAAAGAATGCCACTCTCAAATGAGCCTTGACATGAAAATTCTCTTCCAAGGAAAAAGGAAACTAACATGTATGGATACCACATGATAGTAAAACTTTACATCGAACTTTTTTCCTTTTAGAAGGGATCCAACAAATTATGTTGTTATCTCCTTGCATTACTTTATGACAATACAACAGCTCAAAGAAAGAAGAGATCACTTCCACCTTCCAATCATCCACTAGTCTGGTAAAGAATATATTCCAATGAAGATTCCCATTTTGAAAATGCATATGATATGCCACCTACGCATCCTTACAATGTGCAATACTAAATAAGTCCGAATAAGAAATCTTCAAAGGTGTTCCCCTGCACTATAAATCATGCCAAAACCTCACCTGGGAACCATCTCCCACCTCATAGCTAACAAATTTAGAAAAAATTCCCACCCCCTCCTTATACATTTTCACACACATACACACACACACACTCCAAAAGGCCCCACAACCTCCTTAGAACACCAACCTCCCTCCAAACTACCATACTTAGTTTCCACCACCGCTCTCCACAAAGCCTCCCTCTCTTCATAGCATACCACCACAACCAATTTCATAAAAGAGCTTGATTAGATTGAATCAATTTTTTACCCCCAATCCTTTTGATTTTATCAGAGTACAAATTGTCGACCACTTCACTAAATGGAACTTAAAACTCATTGCCAAGTCCACCCCATAGAAAATCCCTCTAGAGTTTTTCAAGTCTATTAGCCATCCCTACCAAAATAGGGAATAAAGACAAATAATATGTCTGCAGATTAGAAAGATGCTTTTTATCAAAGTTAACCTACCTCCATTAGATAGATAAAGTCTCTTCTAGCCCACCAAACAATATTCCATTTTCTCAATGGTGCCATTCCAAATAGTATAAATAAGCCTTAACAGAAGCTCCTAAAGGAAGGCCCAAATACTTCAACAGCCAAAAAGCTACCCTACACATAAAAATGATAACCAAACCCTATACATCACCACATTGCCTATATGAACTATCTCTGATTTAGACAAATTAATCTTCAACTCCGACACCGCTTCAAAACATAAGAGACGTCGCAGATGACGAAGATGACCACCATTATCCTCACAAAAGATTAAAGTATCATCTGCAAACAATAAATGCGACACTATAAACTCTTCATTATTCCTCGACCCCACCAAAAATCCTGATAAAAGTCAATTGTTCACTGTAACAAACATCATCATACTCAATGCCTCCATAACAACTACGAACAATAATGACAACGGATTCCTCTGTCTTAATCCATGCGAGCTATTAAAAAACCCATAACCATTAATGAGAATGGAAAATTGCACTGTAGAAATGCACTACGTTATCCAATCTCGCCATCTCTCCCCAAAGCCACATCACTTTAACAAATATAACAAAAAACCCCAATAAACATGATCATATACATTCTCCAAATCCAATTTACACAACAACTAAGGACTCCATCGAATTACTCTTCTACGCGAGTTTGCCATTTGATGAAAGAAATTTGTATATTTTTTTTTTTTTTTTTTTTGATAAGAAAAGAAATTTGTATTTTTATCGCCCCCTCGCAACAAAAGTGTCGTTGACTTCTACCTCCAACTCACTTCTTCAAAAAGTATAATCCTCTCCAACTCTCTAGAATTATCTTCCTTCAACCTTTCATTTTTAGTTAAAGATCTTCCTTCTGCAATCATATCCAGCTCGCAAATACCATCCACCATCTCCTCCTTCCGCTGCCCTACATTACCAAAAACCTCCTCATTCCCTTTCTTCAAATCCGATTTCAATGCTTTCAATTTATGTGCCAACACATAACAGGACCCTAAAAATTAAAGGACACCCACCATGATTTCACATGCTCCACAAAACATTCTGACTTTAGCCACATATTATAAAACTTAAAATACCAACTACCCTTGCTCACCACATCACAATCCAACATCTAAGGAAAGTGATCCAATAGAATTCTAGGAAGACGTCTTCGAGATACATCTGAAAAAAGTTATTCCCAATTCAAAAATAGAAGGAGCCTATCAATTCTAGACTATGCTTGAGAATCACAATTATTAGACCAAGTAAAATACTCCCCACTAGCAGAATGTCCAACAGGCCCTAAACAAAAATGAATTCCAAAAAATCCAACATTGCTTGTGACTGTCTGGGATCGCCTCATCTTTCACAGGATACTAGACTACATTAAAATCACCCCCAATACACTATGGTACCTCCCACAAACTCATAAGGCCAGCCAACTCATCCCAAAAACATTTATTTCCACATTATCATTAGGACCATACACACCTGCAAACGCCCATTCAAAATTTTCTATAACACAACTAAAAGAACACGCTACCACAAAACTTCCCACACTCCTCAACCTCCACCACCTGCCTATCACACATTAACAAAATACCCCTTGACGCCCCTCTCGAACCCAAATATGACCAGTCCACATGTTGACATCGCCATAAATTGTGAATCACCTCCCTAGAAATATACTCCATCTTTGTCTACCACACATTAACGATATGTGCCTTCCAATGTTTGAAGAGACAATCTTATGTGTCGTAAAGAACAATTAACACCCATCCCCTTCTCTTTCACTCTATTTGAGTGACCTCCCTTAATATCATAATTTACGGAACATGCCAATCTCTTTAATTCACAATTACCTCTATCAGCTGACTTTACACTCAAATCTGGCACTACCCACACCATTTTGATTTCGACTAGCTTCAATCGCAGTGAACAAGGCCAACAACTGATCCTCAAAACCTTCACATGACAGCCCCACAACATGACAATTTTTTTACCCTCTCAACCACCCAGTTTGAAGACACTGAATAATGCACTCCTTGATCCTCAACGACAGCAAGTAAATGAATTTTCAGTGGCTCTCTTCCCTTACTCTCCTCATCTGAACAAGTTACCACAGCCAAATATGGACGAGTCTCATCCCCACAAGAGAAATTTGTCTTGTAATTTAATGGAGATATATGAAATGAGCATTGATGGGACATGCGATATCTATTTTACATATTATGAAAATCAAGAAGAAATCTCTTTTACAAGTGATTATGACTCACTAAAATAGACATTGGTATCACCACATCCTTGTGGCTCATATTCACTTCGTAAATAATAATATCTAAAAATCAAAACCTCTTAGGACATAATATATGCAAACAGACAGACAAACAGAGCACCTTGCTGCCAACATACCACAACTTTAATTTTAGCCATGTTGTTTTCCTTTGTGCCCTCTCTTTCATTCGTAGGTAATGGAACTGATGCATCTGCATCTGGTTGCCCTCCTTGATGTCCACCGCTCGTCACATTAAAGTCATTGTCAAATGCTCTTGTACCACCAGGCATAAAGGGCGAGGGCTCAAAGGGTTCTGACATAACATGCTGCAAGTGGAAACAAAATGATTTTAATAAGAGTGGAAGCAAAATGATGATCTATCAGAAAATAAGAAAATATACAACATATTCTCAGCACAACAGATAAAATCATCATAACTTTCTTATAAGACCAGATAATAAGCCACAAAGTAATAGAGCATATAAATTAAATCCCTTAATATTGATACAGACATCATAATGCATCCAGATGAAAATACAATGAGTGGAGAGATATAAATAATTAATAAGCATCTGAAACAAAAGGGAAAACAGAGTATCATTCTTCTTTTGCATGGCACTAAAAATCAAATGAAGTTTTTAGCTTCTCACCTCCACATTCTCAACAAATGTAAAGAACATGTGTACACATAGAAAAAATTTCGAGCAACTTTTCTGCAAAACTGGTATAAGTACAAAAGCAATCCTAACTCCAATCCAAATAACAGGTAACCTAAAAAGAAGGGAAAAATTGACCAAAGTGCTTCAAAAACATAAAGAGCGTTAAAAATTCTCTCAAGGTTCTCAAACCAAGCCCTATTCCCTACTATGAGAATAATAAGTATACATATTTTTGTTCCAGCCCAATTGATTTCCTATGTTTCTTATACTTTTTTTTTGATAAGTAAGTTTAGTTTTATTGAAAGCATAAGGCGCCCCTACGTACACTGGAAGTATACAACAGGAAACACCTAACTAGAAAAGGAAAAAGAAGCAAGAAAATCAGCAAAGCTGATGGATAAAGGGTACAAAAAAGCCATCGACCAGAGATACAGCGTATGGAGAAACAACTCTATAAGTTAATAAATAGTTCCAGACCAAGATAGGTCGAGTAACTCATCCTAAGTGCAGGTATACATGACGAACTATGAATAGTAAGTTCAATGAAGCTGAAATGCTTAAACCCCAATTAGCGTCTAAATGCTGCTGTCTAATTTTCTGCATCACATATAAGTGATCAGTAAGGCAAGCATACATTACCGAATAAGAATAAAAAGTTAACAGAATTTAACCAACATGGACGATGGTTATTCCATGGTTTTCAATTAGTTCATTAACAATAGTTATTATTCATAAAAACATTAAAATTAATTTTTTTTCCTAAAGAAAAAAAGAAGAAAGAAGTTCTTAAACAGTAGTCACTTAAGTGTGCACCGTACTCTGATTTTATCATGATAAACTTCAGACAACCTATTAATATAGAAGTAGAATTTTCTGTAAATGGTCATTCCATGGTTTTCAATCTTTAGCCCTTTAACAGTAGTCACTAAAGTACACTATACTCTGATTTTTTCATAATAAACTTCACACAACTGATTAATATAGAAGTAGAAGTTTCCTGCCCAGATGGATACAACACCTTTAACAGAAACATACCTCGGACAGAAGCTCTGTATCATCCATAGCATGAAGATCCAAAAGCCCAGCTCCAAAATCACCCCTGAAATCCGGAGAATAAAACCCATCTGATGCAGCCGCCCCTCCTGAAGTTTGGGCAGCAGGCGCATATGGCTCAGAAGCAGACTCCCCATTAAAATTGAGGTTTCTCATCAACTTAAAAAGCCTCTGTTTCTCTTCAGCAGACTGCGCTCCGTAACCCTTTGACAATATCACACACTTACTCATCAAGTCTCAAACTTTACTCACATTCAAGTACAGTAAAAAACAACATTTGACAGTGTTTCAAACCATTGATACCACATGGAAATTATTGTTAAAAGAAAAGTTTTGCAGATCAATAAGCATAAAGAATGATGATCAAACCGAACAAGCCTAGAACTGTAAATCACTAAAAGGTGACACGACTATCAAAACAATCACACAGATAACAACGTGCTTCTCTAACTGCCTTTCCACTGGAAATAATGTAAACCTATTGGAATCACTGAAAATCGTGATCAAAACAACCAAGTAGACTTGCAGAAAAGAATCGTACAAACTTCATGCAGAAAAAATCCCATCCAAAGAAAGTCATTCAAAAAACTCCAACAAAATCCAAGATTTCATGTTCATCAACCAGTCAATAATCTATAAGCAAATCCCATACATTACTCGGAGAATTGGCTTGAGAAACAATGATATGATTACCTGCATGAGAAGATTGGGGAGGAGGCGGTGATCGATACCGGTGGAGGCCAAGGGAGAGGCCAGATGCTGCAACCCGGCGGACTGGAGCCAACGCGCCATGACCGCATCCCCCGCGTCGCTAGCCGGGCCTGCATTGTGGAGGGACCCGCCGCCGGTGTGGTCGTAGAGGGCGGTCGCGGCCGCAGCATTGCTTTGCTGCATCTGGCCACCCATGTGGCGCTGCGATCGCCTTTGAGGAGCCAATTTTCAAGATCTATTGAACAACGCTTCACACACAGAACCATCCATCAAATTCAAAATCAAGGGAAAAAAAAAAAAAAAAAAAAAAAAAAAAAAAAAAAACATAGACCGAAATTACATTATCAAAACCAAACATATAAGTATTCTCGAAGCCAATGATCTGAACGAACGGTACTCACAAGGAGGGGAAAAATCGAATTCAAAGTAGAACATGAAAGCGACGACTCGAGAACAGGACTCAAATCCACGAAATCTGCAATTAGATGAAATCCGTTTCCAAAATAAATTCAACTCTAAGCTTTCGAATTCACATCTAAATTTTTAAAAATTCAACTATTTCGAACACACAGACACTCGTACCGGATTGCGACTAAGGAAAACGATTACGCGATCGAGATCTGTGCTCCGAAATGTTTGAAATTTGAGGGTGCGATCAGATCCGCAATGCCAAAGCAAAGCCCTAATTTGATCGTACGGGAAAGGTTCAATGTCCCTCTCTCTCTCTCTCTCTGTGCAAGCAATGCATGGCTGAGAGGGGTACGCCTTGTTGATATAAATTACTTTGTGAAAGGAAATGTAGAAATGTGACAATTATAGTTTTGGTTAGATTATTGTTTTCAAAAGTATTAAACGCCTAAACGGCTATTTTAAACTTTACCATAAAGTCTAATACACCACCCGGTTGTTCATTATTGTCGGGTGCGTCGTTTCGTTGTTGACGACGATGAGAGCTTAGAGACGGACGCCAAATGGGGAGGTCGGTTTGGCTTAACGACAGTGTAAAATTTAAAGTAATGTACATATTATTTTTGTGTTTTTTTATATCAAACTTAAACCGTAATGCTACATAATAATACACTCTTATTTTGTTTGGCTGATATAATAGTGTCCAATAGTTCTTAATTTTTTTTTTTTAACAAAGACCGATGATCTAATGGTTGATGAAGAATGCTACATCAGTACAATAAAATGTGGGTGAGATATACAGTATATAGCATTATTCAAACTTAAATGAGTAATGCCATTTATTAAGACTGGTACATGCTAACACTCCCATCTTACTGTGCTAATATGATACTGCCTATTAGCCCTTATTAGATCATCTCTTGTTAAAAAAATTAAAAAATCAAATGGTTAATGAGCACAATCATATCAGCCCAATTAGATGGGGATGCAATTAAATAATATTACATATTACACTTTCATCTCACATCCATTATATTGTACTGATGTGACAATGTTTGTAAGCCATTGGGTCAGACATTATTAAAAAAAAAAAAAATCAAAAACTAATGAGCACTGTCACATCAGCTCAATAATATGCAAATGGAATAAAGAGCGTAGAATATAGCATTTCTTTCATTGTATTCTTTTTTTTTTCTTTTTTTTCACTAGCTTTTATTTGCTTTTCTCCCATATATTTTAGTATCTTTAATTCGTGGATAAATTAATAGCATTAAAAAAATAACTTATTTCAGATTGTGTTTTTATTTGGAGAAAATACACATACTCCTTTAAATTATAATTTCATTGTCAATATCTCCCTAATACCAATTATGTCAATGTCATCCCTAAACTATTAAAAAAATGTCAATGTTCTTTCAATGGCAAAATTATAGAATTGCTTAAAATTATATATAAAAAATACTAAAAAATAAAAATGTTCTTTCATTTTTTTTTTAAAAAAAAATTATAATTTTGTTTTTGTTTTTCGTTTTTTTTTCCTTCTTTTTTAATTTTTTTTAATTTTTTTTAATTTTTTTTTTCAAATTTATAAGGACATTTTTGTCTTATGAACAAAAATTAGGGTCATTTTTGTATTTTTGTTGGTTTAAGGGGGAATATTGATATATTTTTAATAATTTAGGAAAAGCATTGACATAATAAGTAATTTGTAGAGACATTGATAATTGTATGGTAAAAAAAAATATGTGTACTTTTTTTTTTTTTTTTTTTTCTACAAGGAGATATTCATCTTGACTAACCTCCGAATACGTGTAATTTCCTTATTCCATACGTATCGGACAATTATTAGAATATGTTGCACTCTAAAAGTGAACCTGTTCAAATTTTATTTTTAACAACATTATAATTTAAGGATGTAACATTCTCATAAAATTATTCTTTAAAAAAAAAAGGAAAAGAAAAAAACATTGTATGAAGAATGTTTGCATCTTCTATAAAATTAATAATTAGCGGGACAATTTTCTTTTGTGGCTTAGGGTGAGTTTGGGATTGAGATTTCGTAAATAAAAAGTGCGATTTTAAATCATATCGTAAAAAATGCACCGTTTGAAAACTGCGTTTTTAAAAAATTGTGATTTGAAAACGCAGAAAAATGCTTATTGAAATCGCAGGTAATGTGGTGTTTTTTTGAAAACGCAGTATTTTAGAAGACTAACCTGTGATTTTAAAGGCCAAACTGCAATTTTGTCAAACGCTTAACAGCGTTTTTAAAATTCACTTTTTTAAATCGCACATTTTAAAATCGTACTTTTTAAAATTACAAATCTAAACGGACCCTTAGAGAATGTTTAGCATTATACGCTTTTCTTTTCTTTTTCTTTTTCTTTTTATCTAAAAAAAATCCCAAGCTCTGGAGGGCAGATCATTGTAATATTCTGAAAGTAGCTCGGCATTTTGATTTGGTTCCCAGTTAAAAACAGAGATTTAGTCAAATTTGTCCTAAATCGTTCATTAAAAACAAAAAAAATAAAAAATAAAAAATAAAAAAATCAGCCCTAAGCCACAATGGCCAGACGGCATTTAAAAATATATATATACGACAGAGGGGAGAAGCGAATCAAAGAACAAAGCTGAGCAGGATTGTTTAGCCAGGACTATAAGAGGGTTAAATTTCCTTTTGGTCCATGAGGTTTAATTTGAATCTTTATTAAAAGGCCACTTCGATTTTAAAAATTAGGGTTAAATACCTTACGGCTCTCGGCCCATGTGGTTTAAAAATTTTATTTTTTGCCCTTTCAATTTTGTTATGGGAAAAGACGAATATGATACCTCCATCCATTTTTTTGTGGACTGACGGATTTTCACGTCAACGACACGTGATACCATTAAAATTGTGACATGTGGCCCTCATATATTTTAACTGTGAATTATAATATATATTGCAAAGGAGGATGGTTAAACGGGATAAGCTAGCAACAACTGAAGCTAGTTCCTATCCAATGGCTAGGAACAAGTTTTGTTGATGCTATGCGGGAGAATTATCATAAGTTGAAGGAAAAATACCCTGACCTTGCAGATAAGGTTGCTATGTGGGAGAATTATTCTTAAATGGGTCAGTGGCAATCGTGGTGCAAAAACAGTCATTGAGTTGCATTTAGATTTAGTTTTTGTCAAATTGTTATCTTCTTTTTCCTTTTCTTTTTTTTTCTTTTTTTTTTTTTCATTTTTTTGTGGGTCACGTAGAAGTTGTTAAGGTTAATGTGTGGCAATCAAAGTTTAGGTGTCAAGAATCCAAGTTGAGGTGTCAAAAGCCTACCGTTTACTCGATTTAAATCCCTAGTAGCGGTTTCTTCAAAAGTATGAACGAAAAATCATTGTTATCTTCCAACAAAATGGTAGGAGGCCCAACTCCCTCAAAGTAACCACTCAAATCCTCTTCATCGCACACATTACACTCCGCGATCCTCCCGACCCACCAGCGGGGTGGCATCCGATTCCCATGGCTAGGGGCCGGGGGAGACACTCCCACTTAAGGGGTAGATCCCCCGCCGATGGGTGGCATGTGCATTTAGAGCACTAACCGAAACATAATTTCATTTATTTACATAAAATCACAAATCTACTTCTTATAATCATAATATATCAACAACGCTTGTACAATAATATGTGAATATATAGCATGATGTGAACTATACAATCCAACTACCTTTAGGGCCTTGTCTATTGATCACTTCGGTTGCACATCTCTTTTGTGTCAGCATATTCAATCTCTGTAAATCAATGTTTTATAGGTGAAAATATTAGTCAACGACTTAGCAAGTAAACATTATTCTTAACATATTACAATATAAATCATAACAACAAAAGTATTAATATGGTAAAAGCATTATAAGACTTGGTATAGAAATCAAAATACTCACTCATATTACATATCATGATACTTAATTATGTCATAATTTGCGCAATAAATCATGTAAGAAATCATGAAACATACATTAAATATGATAAGGATATCTACTTGCATAAATCATGCTATAAAACTTTTAATTGTTAATGAATAAGTTTAATTACATATTAACGTAAAAATATATGGAAGTATGAGGTGGCATAATAGCTGACACATGGCTGTACGAGGTGTTGACACGTGGAAGCACGAGGTGCCATAGCAAACAACACATGTTGGCACGTGAAAGCATGATGTGACATAGCAACCAACGCATGGCAGCATGAGGCGTCAACACGTGGCATAGTTTTGAGCATGTGATATTAAATCGATCATAACTTTTGCTAAGAATATTAGAATCATGAATAAGACCACAATTCGTAAGGCTCTTTTCGGTGCACACATTAGAGTCACCTAGCTACGTTCAAAAAATCATTTTCAAGCACAAAATTCACCATTTTCTCCTCCTGAAATTCATGAAGTCTCTACTTACCACCACATGTTGTTAGAACATTCATAATTGTACTTAACTTATTATTTTATATCATTATCTTCAAATTTACATTTTCCTTTAACTTATAGTTACCTTGGGTATTGCAAATTTAGGCTCCATTTGTTTCAACGTAAAAAAAAATTTATAAAATGTTTTTCCTATTTTTTCGATGTTTGTTATGATCGAAAATCGTGGTCAAAATGAAAACATTTTCAATTGATCATGAAAACCTTCTTTAATTTTGTAAAACAATTTTCATTTTTTAAAACTGAAAACTATTTTTCAAGTTTGAGCTTCTCATTCTCGCACGCACTATCTCTTGCAGTTCATTCTCCGCCGCTACCAGAGGTTGCCAGTTGCCACCTCTGCCTGTGAGACTTTGCCGAAATCTGCCACCAAAGTTTGATGGATTCCACTCGGGCGCCGCCACCGGAGGTCGTCCTAAGTTGTTGACTGCCACTGGAGGTCGCCCAAAGTCGTCAACCGCCACTGGAGGCCATCAGAGTTCACAAACCTTCGCAACCGAAGATCTTCAAATGTTATTGGAAGTTGTTGATTTTTCGTACTAGCCAAACGCCGAAAAATGATTTCGTTGAAAATATTTTTCAATATAAAACATTTTACATTGAAACAAGCAAAGCCTTAACTACCAGACAACCTGTTTGGGTTTCTTGAAGTATTTGAATATGGTAAACATGTTGTTATCGTATTTAAAATTTTAAATGATATGATACAAGATATATGGTTAATGTAACAAAATAAAATTTGACTTATGTTTCTTTTCATTTCACTTAAAATGAATGGGATAATCCTCTAATTTTAGGGCTGGTTAAGGTGTCAAAAAATTTAATCAAGGTAATGTCCTCGTTGTTGCTTAAACCTAAATTGACATCAATCGGTTTTGATAGTTGTTGCGGGTCTACCACCCCGTGAAAAGATAGCCCAATTAGAATTAGTGTTTTGCTCATAAATCATAACTCTTGTTAAATAAGGTAAGAGACTTATTGTTCCCTTCAGGAAAATAGATTTATTATCCATATTAGGAAAATAAGGAGACTTGCTCATAAAACAGTATTTTCAATAGAAAAATAAGAGATTTGTCTCCCTTTATAATTGGATTTACTATTCACGTTATTTCCATTCTTATTATGTAATCTTCTATTTAAACGTGAAAATTGATCAGTAAAAATATGAGAAGTTTATGATACAACTCTAGTAGTTGTTTGAGGAGGTTTAGAGTCTCTCGAACTACCCTAAAATTAAAAAGCCTATAATTCTTCGAATTATCCTACAAAAATCCATCATTCTAGTTTATTTTATCAACCCTCGTTGTGGAGGCCCGTAACAATAGTCTAGTGTTATTGTGTGATTTCAGACATAGGAAAATTGAAGTCATCAGTTTGATAATTAATTAATTAAAAAAAAAAAAAATCATATTTTTAGGAAAAGGTCCAGGTACCCCATTTTCAAACAACCATCTAGCTAATCAGGTTATTTTCTTTTTTTATCTGAATATTCCATCATATCCCACGCTTGTAAGTTGCATCCTCACTCTGAATGATTCGTCTTTCTCAAAACCCAATCTTAATTCTAAAGTCTAATCCTAGTCTTGCTCCACCATTTTCTTGTCATATATATATATATATATATATATATATATATCCAAATTTCTTTCATTATCCAACGGATAGCGACTGGCTTTGGATTCTGCTTCTTTGTATTTTATTTTTATTTTATTTTATTATTATTTGATTTGTTGGATTCTGGTATAGTGGTATTTATTATTCAAGCAGGAGAGATTGCAGTATTTACTGAGAATATTATATTGTTGGAGCGAGGAGGAACAAATAGCATGTGAGACCCATGCATGCCTTCTGAACACACACGACGTTAGACACGCGCTGTAAATGCAGACGTTGGCTTCCCATTGATGGCTCTGAAAATTATGTGCCCACCACCATAATATATCACCACGAACCTCCAAAGAGTTTAATCTACTTGCAGAGTTGCAGGGGAGTGAGGACAGCCCCATTCTCGATGCGGCCGCCTCCTTCCAAAACTCAATAATACGTGAGAGTTTGTATGTTATTATTCTAATGTTTGGACATATATTTTTTTTCCACGTTTCTTAACCAATGAAAAATACACATTTTTTTTAATAGCAGGCATTTTTTTCTTACTTTAATTTTTAATAGCATTAAAAAAAAAAAAACGTCATTCTCGCGTGTTTAAGAAACGCTCGTCACTTTTAGAGACTGATACATTAAAAGAAATTCTTTCAATTCAGTTTAGAGGAAATTTATAGGGAAAAGTATATATATACACACCTCTCAAACTACCACTCCATTGTCAATGTAGCCCCCAAATTATTAATTGTGTCAATATTTCTTACCAATGAGTAATTTGGTGGACACATTATCAATTGAGTGGTAATTTAAAGGAGATATGTGTACTTTTCTTAAATTTATATTCGTCTAAATGTCAAAGATATATTTCTTATTTAATTTTTTTTTTTAACAAAAAATCTGAGTATTTCATTGATCAAATATCACGAGTATAAAGCTTTGCAAAATCATAGCTGCATGCTATGAGGTTACAAAGTCATAGATACAAACAAAATTCTTACAATAAAGTGTTATATATGACTTTCTTCTTCCGCTAACCCATGTACAAAAATAATTAAAGAGCAAATCTGCTCCAAGCAGACTAGATCTAAGACAATAGTAGCCAAATATCTTAGAAAATTTTATTTAAACCGGCCGTAAGAGATAACTCCTCATATTGAACTATTTAGGCCGTAAGGGATAACCCCTCACACCCGACTAACTTTCATCTCATAAATCGTCCATGATGGTAGATTTATGGAGAAAAAACTCTTATTCAAAGCAAAAACACGACCAACAAGTAGTAGCGGCGGCCATGGAGGCCAGGAGATGAACGATACAACACGAAGTAGATGGACGGATGCATAGCTTAGATGCCAAAATTGTTGATCTGATCAGAGAACACTAGCAAACAAAAAAAAAAATACCAGAATGGGAAGAGAAAGGTAGGAACGGAGAGTAGAAAGGAAAAGGAAGAGGAAGAGTGAGCAAATCTGCTCTCTAGGAAAAAAAATTATATTTTTCCAAAGATATATTTCTTTAAACTCTTATGTTCTTTATTAGTCGTTAAAAATCCCGTAATATTTTTTTTTGTTAGATAATAAGGTAAAAAATGTGTACGCATAGCTAACTATAAAATTTATACCGTACATGTTGACATATATATATGAATGAATTTGAACTAATTGAATTGCTTCACACCCTAAGTGTTAGGTCAATCAAGAAATCCAAATTTCGACCAACAGTATGAATAACGTATACCCATTTATATGACCCCCAAGAGACATTTTTTACGTCATCTTATTTTGTTGAAATGATCACATAAATAGTTAAAATGGTTGACACGATATTACTCTACATAACAAATCGTGTGAATTTATATATATTATTATATAATTCTTTGTATTTATATTGTTGTTCTTAATAACAATAATTAATATAGGGAATCGATAGGTTGGTGTAAAGCTTCAATTACCCGGTTGTTGTAGAGCTTCAGTCGCATATATAGCTGTTGGGTGAGGATATATATATATATATATATATTGTCTCTCAATTTGCAAAAACCCGAAGAAATTAAAAAAAAAAAAAAAAGATGAGGCGACAAAGTCCTAGATCAAATGTACTCAACGGTCCTTAGAATACTGAATTAATGCTGAAGGGGTCAAACTTTAGTAGCTAGTCCCCATTTCAAGCTGGCCGAGATCTCAAATTTACCAAACAACATAGACAAAGGTTAATAATTACTAACCGGGTATATATATATATAAAACGACGACGTTTTGGTGCGTTTGATATAGAATTTTCGTTTTGAGTTTAATGAAATTGATTTTTATTTATATATATAAAAAAGGAATATTAATAATAATATGTTTTTGGGCATTGTTATATTTTAAAGCCTTCTACTTATTTAAAAATGTCCAAAACCATCTAAAATAAGCCCTAAAAATAAGCTCAAAAAATATCCAAAATACCAAAATAGGCCGATTTCTAAAAAACGATTGTCAGTTTCAATAACTATAAACCGTCTAAGGCAAAATAGTTACGGTTATAAAAATTTGATAACTGCTCGAAGTAATTGCATGCGGTTGATGATTAGAGATAATAATTGCTCACTACAACGGCTTGTACACCTTATCTTTTACAGCTTTTGTGCAGCTCCTTGGCATGGATGTAATATTCTTAATAACTCTGGCTAAGTGAAGAGTGAAGCATAAACAATATGATATAATGATGATGACAACAGAGTTTCGTTAAAAAAATTTAAAATTTGTAATTTTCTAGGTGACCTTTATGTGAGCATGAAATTCCTAAAAAGATAACCTTTATACTTTCTAAAAAGATAACATATTAAGAATATTATATATATATATATATATATATATATATATATATATATATATATATATATATATATATATATATATATATAATACTATATATTTATGTTAAAGGGTGTGTTGTTGTGGTCATTGTGGAGGACGATGCCGGTGGATCTCAACGTGGGGCCGGCCGGCCAACTGAAAAAGCCCACCTTTTGCAAATCATACCTTGCAGTGCACTTCTTTTGAATAAAGCCTTTGCTTTAAATTAAAGCATGTGAGGTTGAGAGCCAAGAATTAGGAGCGGTAATTTGAACGAAAGATTTCATCATTTCTTGACCGAATTAATTAGCTCTCCTATCCTTTCTAATTATTGTTAAATTATACGGGCACCGAATTATTGGTAATCAAAAGTGACAAATATGGCTCCTCTTGACCTTAATTACGTCCTCGATCCGGCTTATTTATCCCATCAACTCATCCTAATTAGTAATTAGGAAACGTATTAAATCTTTGTAAAAATACAGAATTAATAAATGTGGTTTACTTAATTTACGATTAGTTTCATGTGATAATTAATTCTATGTGGTATCAAAATAAACACAGATGTTCTTGGGGCCGGGTATGCCAAAAAAAAAAAAATACTCAATGTAGTCAAATTCCGCCTAACACTTAACGGATTCCGTTAGCGTGTCATGTCAGCGCTAATAAAATGACGACAAATGTCACTCAATAAAAAAAAATTATATAATTAAATTTAAAGAATTATTTGGCTGAAATATTTTTCTCCATGAAAATATGACTTTGAAGGACTCTTTGGACATACCAAATAACCCAAGAAATTGAAGGTCCTCCTTTTCTCTGTCCATGATCTTTTTTTTCTTTTTCTCTGTCTCAACAGATTGAAGAATCCCAAGGGAGCATCCCCACCATTAGGGGTGGCTAGCGGTGGGGATGCCCCTAGTATTTTTTGTTTTCTTTTTAATTCTTTTTTATATTTTTTTAAGAGAAATGATCCCTACACTCATTTCTCACAACAGCCCCACAACAAGCTGATATGGCTGGTAATATTTTATTATATTTTTACAAAAAGAAAACAAAAGAAAATAAAAAAATAATAAAATATTACAAGCCATGTCAGCTTGTTGTGGGACTGTTGTGAGAAATGAGTGTAGGGATCATTTCTCTTTTTTTAATTTATTAACACAATAAAACACATTATTTTAAGGTGATGTGGCAAAAATGATAATGTGGCACTAACAGACATTGCAAATATGGATGGAAAACACACGAATGGACCTCTTTCAAATTCACGAAAAAATTAAGGAGTGAAAGTTTATTTTTAAAAAGTGAGAGGGTGATTTCAAATCGCACGTTGATTCAAGAATTTATGATACATTTACCCTTAAATAAAAACTATAGATTGACTTGCTAGGCATGGGGTCTAAGTAATGTAAGTGATAACCCTAAAGCTTAGAAAGAATGTAAAAGTCATAAAGACCTAGCCGAACTTGTAAGGGTTTAGTCCGGACGAAGCTAATTACATGTGGAAAAGAAATTAGCTAAGTCATGTTCGAACTATTAAGGGTTCCTTCCAAACCAGAAGACAAACTTGGAGACCGATTTTAGCTGAGTCATGTCAAGACCAAAGACGATTTTGTGTGGACGACAAGCTTTGTACACTCCCGAAATTAATTAACTGGTAATTAAATCGTATTGTTATCATAACCTCCATGAGCTTATTTAATAAGTAAACAACCTGAAGATATTACAACTCTACTCCTCGAGATTAAAATACAAAGCAACAGAAATATACAATTTTTTCCTTTCTATCAACATTAATCATTACAATCAGAGCATTTACTAAGAACCATTCATAAACTAAAAACATTACAGAATATCTATTACTACCACAAAATAGATCTAAACTACATGAAAATAAGCCTGAACTATAAGTCTACAACCTCATCCAAAGGCACTAATATCGAAAGCAACCTGCAGAATTCTCCAATGAGTCCTCAAGTGGTAACCAGATCAATATTATCACGTCAAACGGCTACATCTACCTCGAGCTCCTTCTTATTGAAAACCTACCTGGCTATTTAGTAATACATAGATGTTTTACAGGTGAAAAAAAATAAAGTGTAAGTTCACGACTTAGTATATAGATCAGACATGAAACACAGTTACGTAGTGATACCAAAATTTTGAGACATAAAAGTGAGATCACACATGCAACAATGTCTCTCAATATGGTAAGGTAGAAAATCACGTTAATGCACAAGTATACAATGTACATATAATTATAACATGGGTCATAACTCGCCCAACTATGGTCTATTCGAGCCATTTTCCCTCCACGGTAAGGTTTACATGTCCTGTAGGACACTAGTACAGGCTCAGTGCCTCGACGAGGTACAATGGCCAACCATCACTAGTTGTCTGACCTGGTCCATCCCGGGTGATCCACACAACTAGTGGTACTATAGGGTGTGACCATCATTTGTGGATGGCTGCATCAGTCATAATAACACTCGGATCGAGAGTAGAAACTAACACACATAACAACTGGGCCATAAGGTCAATTTGTATAATTTAGTATGCACATGCTATAGATTTCTTTCACAATAAATTACACATTATCAAATGATTATGTCACACCAACACATTATCATGTATTACCATTGTAAAATAGCATTGCAAGTCACATAATCATTCATGAGAAATGCAAGAGGTACCAAATCTTTAATCAAGAGATGTGTACCAAGATTATGTAGAGCTTATTATTATAAATTGTAGAATTTATTTTTATTAATTGTTTTTATCCTCTCAAATGAATAAGCTCCACATTATCTTGGTACCAATCTCTTGGTAAAAGATTTGGTACCGTAACATTTCTCATAATATCAAATCTTTAATTAGAAACCCAGGGTTTACAACATTAAATCACAAAGTATTTCATGTCTGTACAAAATATGCGTGTTGGATATCGAAATAAACAAGCTTAAAAATGTTGGAAAATAGTTTCACGCAAGTTTTAATCACCTAGATCTGGTATACTTCCTCGAACTTACCAATTCCGACATCTACGAAACACCTTAACGTTAAAAGGTTTTATCAGGCTAAAAACCTAACCCTATAACTCAAAATAGACAAAAACAAGCATTCTGGATCATGGGTGATCAACCACCAAGCAGTGATCAATCAAAACTACTCAATGTTGATCCCTACTCTAACAATGATTAACAGTGATCGATCAACCCTGCTTAGTGCTGATCCCTACTTGAAAAGTGACTTATAGTGATTGATTAAGACATTGTTCATTGTCTCTAACCTCTGAAAAAACTCAATTTTAGCTCAGATGAGGCCTCTAGAGGTTCTAAGACTCAAAAAAGTTTCCCCTTTAACTCATCTAATATCTTTAAACACCTAGAGTCGAATTCTTTACGCATCAAAACTACAACTCACCAACTTTACAAACCCACCATTATCAACAATAACAAAATATTCGATTGACAGTCCTCATCCACCCTTTATAGAGCTTAGAGCTTGGAATTAAACCTATTTAGTCCGATTAAAACAACAAACAACTTAAAGGTATGGTTTTTCTTTAAAAAAGTTAAACCTTTCTCTATATCTCAAGCTCAGAAGACCCAAAATGAACCCCCCCCCCTCCCCAACACACACACACACAACCTACAATGGCAAAGACAATAAATAACACGAGAAACACAAGCAATAACAATGATTCTCACTAGGGTTGTACAAGCGAAATATTATTAATCGCAACTAACCGCTATCCGCATATACGGACGTGGTTAGTAAAAACCACTAACCACATATGTAGATGCGGATAGTGATTTTTTATTAAGCGGATGGGCTTATTAACCGCATCCACATACCCTTACATATATAACAAATTCAATAGACCTTTGGTAATTAGTATAGGATTTAATTTAGGTTTTAAAGATGAAATGTGGAATCAAGATATAGATTTCATTTAAAACATTAGGGCTTAAAAAAAACCTAAAACATACCCAAAACACTAAAAACATATTTAAAATATTTTTAAAATCGTTTAAAATTTGCTCTACTAGAAGTTCAAAAGGCCCATTACCTATTATGTAGATACTGGTTAATAATTGCATTCAACTTCAAATGATCGAAGCCAGCTGTCCTCGAACGTTCAAGATCCAAGTTGGAACGATTGATGACAACATATTTGGAAAATTTTAAATTTTCTTTTATGCATGCATGGAGTCTTATTTAAGGACATAGGATAAGCCTTGGGTCGACCAGGGGCGGAGCCAGCTTTTAGACTTTGGGGGGGGTCAAATTGAAAAAAAAAAAATTAGGGGGCCAAAACTAAAAAAATTAGGAGTAAAACTCAATTTATTATTATTATTTATTTTTTTTGGAAAAGTTTGGGGCTGGGGGGTGGACCCCCCCAAGCCTTCACCTAGATATGCCCCTGCTTGGGTCCCATTTCGCCTCATTTTCTCAAACCAAACCCTAAAAAGAGAGAGGGTTTCTTTGGTGGATTTCTTCTCAAAGCTTAGAGATGCTCCTTCCCTTGTGGTAAGAGGTTAAATCCAACCTATTTTTTCATTTTAAGCATAATTTTTCCTATTATTTATCTTATATATATATATCTTAATATGCTTAAACATATTGCTAGTTTCATAACATTAAAGGTACAATTTTTTCTTAGAGGAAGAATAAATCTATGCATGGAAGCTTTAGATTTAAAAACCCGGTTTCTTTACTATAAACAATACTTAAATACATGTCACATTACATTTTTTTACGCTCATTTCAATTTGTTATCAAAGGCTTAAGAAATTCAAAAAAGGGTTTGAACTTCTATGTCTTTTGTCAATATTAATGGATTCATGATTTGTGTTTAACATGTTATGGCCAGTTGTTTGTGATTGTTAGACCCTCTGTACTGTTAGGATTGGTGATTGAGTTTGAATAATGGCTTAGGAAGAATTGCTAAGTGGTTTGTTAGATCTAGCAGTCATCTAACATTCCACCCGCAAGGCCGAACAATCGATGCATGCAGATTGAAGGATCAACCCTTGAGAACGAATGATCAATCAAGGCAATAACTAATTATAAGGTTGCTTAATGTATAATTAGGGTTCGCCCGTAAGATTAGGGTTTTTAGTGTGCTGCATGTCTAATATTAGGGTATGTATTGCAATGACATGGAGGTTAGGACGCCTGAAAATGAGAATTATTGCTCAAGGTAAGTAAATACTTACGGAATAGTAAAACGTTTTACAACTCAATATGTTGATAAACTGAGCATCCTTTAAATTCGTACTTTTATTAAGAGATTATGTTATGAACCTAATGTTTATAACTACATCGAAACAAATATTTACTTATTAAATTATTTATGATAAATGAACATATAAGTGTGGATTGTCATATACGGATGGCAGACACATATGTATAAGGGCTTGTCCCTATGGTCAAGAGATTTATGTTTTTGTTTGGCCTTGGATCCAATGGTTTTAGTTTGATCGGCACATCCATACTTGATTTGTGGTCACTATTTATATGGACAGACATCATTAGTAGGGTGAGCCACCCGGGGTCGGACCCAGTCGGGCTACTAGTAATGGACGATACGAGGCAACATCCAGGGCACCAGTGTTGTATTAAAGCTACAGTACGTCTACAGGTCCATCGGGACAACAACAACCCTATCAAAAAGGGGTTCAGGATTTGAGTAGACCATATGGATAAAATTTATGACTATGTATATTTACGTATAAATTCTCACTTGCATGATTTTTGTATTAAATCATATTGTGGATTGTAACCGGAAATATGCTTGTCTTATCTCAAAATAAACCAATTTTCATTATTGGCATAATAACATAAGCAACACTTATCAATTTTGTAAAATCCATGATTTTCTCAATTATCAAGTTGATAGAATACGTTTTGATACCCAAGGCTTGTCACATAACAAGTTTCGTGATAATTTACTCACTGAGTCATCGACTTACGCAGTTATCACTTTTTCACCGTGAAACGCCCAGAGTTTTACAGATTAGCAAGTTGACAAACTATAGAGTTGAGCGTTTCGCTAGGGTAAAGATGCTTAGCAAATGGCTCGTATTGTTAGGTTTATGTAGTTAGATAGAAATTCTAAATCATTTTTGTTTGAGATCATTCTTTTCCGCTTTCCGCAATAGTTTACTATGATAATTAGTGTTTGTGTAGTGAATCCAACTAATTACAAGTTAATTAGTGTAAGGCCACTACGAGTAACGCTCAAAGTTAATTATTTTAAATTAATTAATTTTGAGGTGTTACAAGCACGTCAAGATGACGATGTTCTCAGGAGTCCACTGGAACAACCAACTTTAGTACGTTGTGGTGACATCCTTGGTGATGGTGCTCTTGGGTTGATCCTTGAATTCTTTATCCATGAAATTCGTAAGCATGGCATGGTGAACTTGCATGTGACGTTTTCATAACTTACTTAAAAAGACTTAGGTGTTGAAAAGTTTTACAACCTAATTTTTTTTATTATAGAATAGGTCCAATTTCTAAGACATCGCAAACCTATTTGGTTCAATTAAAACAACAAACAACTTAAAGGTAGTTTTTTTTTTTTTTTTTTTTTTTTTTTTTTTTTTTTAAAAAAAAGAAAAAGAAAAAGAAAAAAAAAAATCATAAGCCTTTCTCTAGATCCCATACTTAAAACACCTAAAACGAACCGAACACGCGGGCGCGCACACACAACCAATTACGGGAAAGACAATAAATAACACAAGAAACACAAGCAAGAACAATTATTCTCACCTCGTGGGGCCTTGATCTCCCAAAATCCACCTTAAAGCTACCACATTTCTCTCTCTCTCTCTCTCTCTCTCTCTCTCTCTCTCTCTCCTAAGCACTTTGGAAGCCTTAGCAGACCAAATGGTTGTGTAACGCCCCGTGAAATTAATTAACTAGTAATTAACTCTACGATTCTCCTCCCAATCTCATTCCATAAAGAATAAGACTCAGAGATCTTTACTTCTTAAAAAGAGAATACTACGTGATGGAAACATAGGATATTCTATCAACATTAATTTTTACAACCAAAGCATGTACCAAGAGTCTCTACATTAAGTGAAATCACACTATACATATATATCATCGATATAAAAGATCAAAACTAAATCTTAATACATAATCGAGCCTCAAATCCAAAGCCTACAACATCACCAAAAAATATTAATTATTATGAGCGGTCTTCAAAATCCTGCAATCAGTCTTTATGCATTAGCTGGATTGATATCACTACGCCAAACAACCGCATATTCTTCAAGGTCCATCTCAAATCCAATATATAAAGGTAGTTCAGCTATAAAAAACATATGTTTTATAGTTGGAAAAGATACAAGCGTAAGTCAAGAACTTAGTGAGTAATAATACAAATGATGATAGGTTATCATTTAGTGAACTCAGTTATTTATAAATTAGATACAGAAGTGTAATATTGGAGTTATCATTTGACAATGTCATCATAGATGAAGTATAAATATAATATATGTTGTAATAAAAGAATCATGTTATAGCTCAACACCATATAGTTTAACCGAGATATTAACCCCTTACCGGCAGGGTTGGCATTGTCCCGATGGACCTATAATACAATACTGGTGCATTACATGTTGTATGCTATCGTCCATCATTAGCAGCCCGACCAAGTCCGATCTCAAGTGGCCTACGCCATTAATGATGTTTGTCTATAGTGACCACCAATCAAACTTGGTTGTGCCGGTTACAAAAATCATTGGATCCAAAACCAAATATAAAAATAAACCTTTGAACAAATGGTCAGACTCGAGTGTTACACGATGTAGATTGGCATTAGTACAATCTAAGAGTACTATTTATTTAATAAAATAACATCCATAGATACTCAAACCGTGAAGAGAATGTGCATAGGTGAATGAGAGCTTTCCACCACTATTGAAAACTACAAAAAAAAAAAAAAAAAAAAAAAAGAATTTGATACCATGTAAAAAAAGAAGGGAGAAAGAAGGAGAGAATTTAAAAACAAAATGATTTATAGGTAAAACTATACAGCAACATAGTCTATTTATAGTTGAATATAGCTTGGCAGTACAATGTGCAAAACATGCAAAATAAGAAAAATAATGTTAGGAAAATTATTACATGAAAAATATGGTAAGAGGATCCTCAATGTTGACATGTGCAATAACCAAATAAGGCAAGATATATGGAGGATCCTAACAAGTATCTATCATACTATATTGTTAAGAGGAATGTTAGAGTTCCTTCTAGTGTCTTTATGAGGTCTTTCTGTACTGACATGACATCCAATATTTTTTAATAAAAATAGAAGAGAGAAATCAAATTGTAATTTTTCTTTATTAAAAACAATATGTCATGTTAGCATAGAAGAACCCCAAAAGGACACTAGAAGAAGTTCTAGCATTTCTCATATTGTTAATGTATTTTTTTAGGGTGTTTTTTAATTTTTGGTTTGAAAAACTATTCTAATGTGATTTAAAGGTAAAAGTTGTTTTTAGAAATGTTTTTTTATGGGGTCATCATTTGAGAAATGTTTTCTATAGAGTACTTCTACTTATTTTGAGAAATTCAAACAAATGTTGAACCGTACTTATGACAAATAAAAAAAATATTAAGAAGAGAAGGGAAAAAAAAAAAAAAAAAAAAGTCAGTCAGGGTGGCCGCGCAAGTGGCCACATGATCACCTGAAACTCCATTTGTTTCTGTGTAAAATGATTTCTGAAAAATGATTTCGGTATTTTTCGGTGTTTGGTAGGGGCAAAAATAATGATCAACCGGAAAATGATTTCCGTTTGACAAAAAATGCTTAATAAATTTCGGAAAATGATTTTCGTTTTTTAAAAGCGTAAATCAATTGACTCTCTTTTAAACAATGCAGTCGGCATTTATGTTCAAACAATTGACTATCACCGGATTCCAATACCGGTCGGTGCCAGAATCCGACAAATTATGTTGGAATCCGGCGATGTCCAGCAACCATCGTCGGATTCTAGCTGTACCATGCCAGATTTTGACCAGACTGGCCGAAATCTTGCTGGAGCTATCGGATCTCCGGCTATCTGGCTGGGATACTGGTCGGATCCGGCCGAGATCTAGCCAGAACGGCCGGATCCCCGACCATCTTCCCCGATCCGGCCATTCTGGCCGAATCTCTGGCCATCTGGCCGGGATCCTGGACAGATCCGGCCTGTTCAACCGGGATCCCCCCAGAATGGCAGGATCCCGGCCAGCTGGCTAGGACGGCCAGCTTCCGGTCAACTGGCCAGGATCCGGCCGTTTTGTGCCGAATTCCGACAAAGATTGCTGGAATCTGGCACAAATCTTTCGCCGGAATTTGTATCTGTCAAATATAAAAATATATTTTTATATTATTTTATATTAACATTTTTTATTTTGTGAGTAAAATTTAATTATTTTAAATTAATATGATTAAATTAAAATATAAAAAATATTTGTAATTTTCCGTACGCGCCAAACACCGAAAAATGATTTCGACAAAAAATAATTTTCTGAAAAATGACTTTCCTGAAAATATTTTACGACGGAAACCATTTTACACCGAAACAAACGGAGCATTATTCTTTTTTATTTTTTAAATAATAAGTTAGCTCTTACTCCTACAAAAGTTAAGCATTTGTTTTGTCAAAATATTTCTAAAAATAATAAAAAAAAAAAAATTATATTTCGAAGAGTATTTTATATTTTGAATTTTTTGTTAATATATTTATTTTAAAAACTGAAAACATATTACAGAAAATAAAAACATAAACAAACATAGCTGGGGTTTGGTTCAACTCTGTATTGCGCCCATTAAACCAAAACCGAAAACCAACCTTTTGTTTCTCCTGCGGAAGGCCCTCATGGCCCATGGGTCATGGGTTGAAACTTGAAACTTGAAACTCTAGATTGACCGTACCAACGGTCTAGATCAGCAACTCAATAGACCCCCACCACAATTTTCCCGCCATCCCATGTCCGTCCATTTACATAGAAACTGTTAGCACAAACCACCTCCAAAGTTCCTATCAAGTACATCCTACTCCCCCCACGACCCCAGCTCCTCCTTAGATCACCACCGTCGAAACCATCTCATACTCTCAAACCCCACTGCCAATCAGACACGCAGTTATATTAAATCAGTAGTGATTCGATCAGTCCAACTCATGCCTCCACATGAGAGTCTAGAACCACTAAATAGTAACTAAAACGTGCTATAAATAGTAGGCATGCAAGGCAAATTAAGCACTTCAACAACAAGCTAGTTCTTCATATTCTTAAACCCGGCCAGAGAAGGAATAAGAGACGGAGAGAGTTGAAGAGGAGCGCGCGCGAGCTGTAGTTTGTGCAACAATGGTGAACAATCCAGTGATGTTGGTGGCTTTGGACGAGAGTGAGCATAGCTTCTATGCTCTGGAGTGGACGCTGAACCATTTTTTTGCTCCTAACGTGGGCCATTCTTTCAAGCTCCATGTCATTCACGCCAGACCTTCGCCGGCTTCTTTGCTCGGAATGGGTGAAATTGGTAAAGCTAATCTACTATCCCACTATCACTTTTGGTTTTCTGTGTTTTTCCGTCAAATATATATATATATATATAAACTCTCTCAACTAAAATTCGCTTTTAAAATAGCCCCATGAAGTGATAAGTGGGTTAAAGTGACTCATCAAATTATTATGGTGCGTAAAAAATGCTTTTTTTTTTTTTATTATATTCCTATAAGACATTTATTCTCTTAAAAAAAATACACTAAACTAAACTATTTTTTAAACAAAAAAGAAGAAAAAAATGGATAAATGCAAAATTAGTTTATGTGATTGGTCTAAATTATAAATCGCTCATTGCTGAATAAAAAAAAAGGATAAATGCAAAATCAATCATTGCGGATAACCTAAATTATAAATCACTCATTGCGGTATAAAAACATAATTCATAAGTCTTCAAGGTAGGCTAAAATAACAATTTAATCTCTGCAGTTAAATTTTGTCTAAATACTTGATGGATTCCGTTAGCGTGCTATATCAGCACCAATAGAATAATTACATATGTTACTCATAATAAAAAAAAAAATATAATTATATTAAAATTAAAAACTTAAAAAATTATTGGTGGGGGAGGGTAGGGGGTGAACACTATCGCCACCCCATTGGGGGAGGGGGCCGCGCAACCAATCCTTTGGTCAGGGGTGGCCACCCATTTTCCCTTTCTTTCTTTTCTTTTTTTTTTTTTAATTTTTTTTTATTTTAAAATAAATAAATAAATAATTAATTAATTTTTTAAGTTTTTAATTATATATATATATATATATATATATATATATATTATTAAGAGTAACACGTGTCATCATTCTACTGGTACTAACGTGGTACACCAACGGAATTTATCAAGTGTTTTGATATAATTTGACAGCAGAGACTAAATTGTTATTTGAGCCTACTCTGAGGACCTCTAAATTATTTTTTATACTACATAAAGCGATTTGTAATTTAAACCAATTAAATGAACTGAATTTTCATTTATCCAATATATATATATATTCTATTAATCCCCCCCCTTTTGGTTTTATTTTTTTAAAAAAAAATTGTTTAGTTTAGGTTTTTATTTTATTATTTTTTTTTTTTTTTTTTTAGTTTTAAAGAGAGTAAGTGTATTATAGGAATATAATAAAAGAAGTTGCATTTTTGACACACTTCAATAGTTTAATGGGTCACTTTATATATATATATATTTTCCTTATTAATTTGTTAACGTTTAAACTTCTACATACCTTTTGCTAACTAGTCTGCTCTTCTCTGCCCTCCCCTTCTCCGGTTCTTCCCCCCCCCCCCCAAAAAAAAAAAAAAATTATAGGTTGAAAGAAAAAATCTAAATAGGTCATTGTCCCATTCTCAACAAATTATCTTGCCCTACCCAATAAATTTTTTGACCCATTTAAACCTTAAAAAAAAAAAAAAAAAAAAAGCCCTCTAGCCAAACTACAATCCACAAGACTACAAGCAAAAAAAAAATTAAAGACCTAAACAAAATTTTTGAAAATCGTCGTCATCTAACCTAACCTCATCGTCCATGCTTTAACCCTTTAAAAAAATGTGTGAAAGTAGAATCATTGTCAATTTGTCATATTGTGATTTGTGAGTGAGTTTTGTTTCTTTGAATCATGATATTCGTAAATGATAGCTTGGAAGTTTGGGGTTGGGAAAGTGGTCCAAGTGAGCATTCATAATAGCCTCACCAATTTAACCAAAAAAATTTGATGAAAACGCATAAAAGCCACTCCTAGCAGCCTTACTAATTTAAACAAAAAAAATTGGTGAGTGAAAAGTACTCACTAATTTTGATGAGTACTATTTACTCACGAAATCATTACAAAACTATAAAAATTGTGATTTCTCTCTTTTTCTTTTTTTTCTTCTTTTCTTCTTTTCTTTCTTTACAATCCGACCAAACTTTGACATGTTGAACGTCTATTTGGTAATATTTTTAAAAGTTTATGTTATCAATATAAAACAAAAAAAATTTCGGGAGCTTTTCAAATACTGGAAATTATTTTCGAATATCAATTATTTAAATAGATTTTTAAATGTGGTCTTGACTAGTAATACATTTTATCAAAATAAACCATAAAACTTTTTCAAAAAACGAAACAATGTTAAAAAAAAATATGACCGTTAGGAAAAGACAAACATTCAAAAAAGATTAAATGTAGAAAAATAAAGAAATCTAAAAAAGTATTATTTAAATGTAATGGTGATAGTGATCGAATAATTAAAATGATGAGGCTACTTGAGTGCTTTAAAAAAGTTGGCTCACCAAAATAAAGAAAAGTGATTTTTAATTATTTTGGCTAGTAAAATTTGGTGAGGCTACTAGGAATGTTTTTGGGTTAATCAAAAAAGAAAAAAAAATGGGTAAGGATTAGAATTATTAAATAGCTTAAATTTGATTTTCGGGATTCAAAAAAATGACGGGTTCCATTTTTATAGATGTTTTGACTGAAATTTGATGTGTTATGAAACACTTATATTGTATTTTTTTAAAAAAAAACTTTTTTTTGTCAAAAATAAGTTGACGCCAATTTTATTTTTATATATTTATTTCATCTTCAATCTTAATATATTTGACCCCTACTCCTATTTTAATATATTTGTAATTCATGTCTTGGCGACTTGGCCCTACCCAAAATACTTTATGGTTCCGTCCCCAACGTTTTATATGTTTGAAAGCTCAAAGTATGGTTAAGAGAGTTTACATGTTTTGCATCTTAATTTTTTTGTTACAGTAAGTATATATATATATATGCACCAATACATGCATTTGTTGCTCAATAAGATATGTTCCAACTCGTAATCATGTTAAATTATTAATTGTTTTAAGAGTTAAGTTTGTTAAATCGCAAATTGTCTTCAAACTTAAGTCAACAGAAAAAGAATAAATTTAATTATTTAATTAAATTTTAAACCGTAAAAAATATCCAAACGGACAATCAAATAAAAATCATAAATTTTGAAAATTTTAACATATTCAATATTCATTACATGTTTTCTTTTTTACTTAAGACCATTTCGGCTCAATAGTCGACCTCCTTAAAAAAACACATTCATTTCCTTCCTCATTACCATTCTCCAAACCGACACTCTCTGATTCTCCAACCACTCTAGTTGTTTGTACACTGACAAAGATCAATCTGTACTCTGTAATCTTGTCTTGAACAGGATCTGGAGAATTTGTGACTCTTATGGAGACAGATTTGAAAAGGACAGCGACTTGGACGATTGAAAAGGCCAAGGCCATGTGCAGCGATAAATCGGTAAGAATAACATGCGTTTTGCATTTTATAGTATCATTAAGTAGAAGAATTATTGAATAATAATTGCTATGATGCAGGTTGATGATGTGTCCATGGAAATAGTTGAAGGAGATCCCAGGAATGTTCTTTGCGATGCTGTAGACAGACACCACGCAACAATTCTGGTAGTGGGTAGTCATGGTTATGGGTTAGTGAAAAGGTATGACTGATCGATCTATACCAATTCCATTCTAGCGGACATTGGTTTCACTACTCTTCATCCAATAGTCATGAGCTTGTCGTCTTGGCTGCCAATCCGAGTTGGTGGCTTGTGCCCAGCTTGATCACGTCGACTTGCAGGTTAAAATCTTGTTGGGATTTATCCCACATCGGTTATGGAAATGGCTGGGTGGTCAGTTTATAAGTGTGAGAGAAAGTTTCACCTCATAAGTTAGCTTTTAGGGTTGAGAAAGGCCCAAGACCACTCTATAGTAAATCTCCTAAATTGAATCCCAGTGGATGGCTACAAGGAAGCTTGCTCTAGGTGCTCTTTTAACTCCACATTATCAACTACGGGTTCACCATTTCTACCAACTGTGTCAACCAGTTCTTCTTGTACATCTCTCCTACGGGTTCACAATTTCACACTTTGCTCTGTTTCACATCCTGAGCCAACTAGAATTGCCATTGGTGTAGGAAAAGTAGAAAACTCTATGTGGCATAATATGAAAGGAAGCTGCCTTATCAACTAACTCGCATAGACTCATGACATGCGAGATTAACATAAGCATCTTCACAAACAACTAAATTATCACCATCAGATGCAACTGTTGCAATGCCTTTTTCTTCTTTCGGTTCTCCACAATTTTCTTTCAACTGTTCCCTTTTAAATTTTCTGCACCCTTTCTTCATATGCCCAGGCTTGCCACAGTGAAAACATTTTATCTCTTTTCTTGACTTGGACTTTCCCCTTGACTTGTACCGACTATCATAACTACGAGATTTTCTGCTTTTACTTTTCCCCAATTTTTCTGTAACAAGTGCCTCTGTATGACAAGAAATATCCTACTCTTTTCTTCTTGCCTCTTCATTGAACATGCTGTCTTTTACCATACCCAATTGCCGAGTTGGGAGCCGAATTGCCGAGTGACACTACCAAGGTTTTCCAACTGTTCAGCAAAGAATTCAACATAAGTAATGCTTGCACCTCATCATCTAGCACAAGTTTCATGCTAGACAACTCATTCAATAATCCTTGAAAATTACTCAAACGCTCTGTAACACTTTTGTCATCTTTGTACTTCAAATTCACAAGCCTTCTTATCATTAAAGCTTTGTTCTAAGCAGTGTTTTGCTCATAAAGACTCTAATTTCAACCAAAGTATGTAAGCATCAACTTCTTTGGTTACATGATGGAAGATACTTTGATGAACCCACTGCCTAATATGTCCGACGACTTTCCTATTTAATTTCTTCCATTCATCATCGGTTTTGGCATCCAGTTTAACCCCATTCAACTAAATAGGCTCAAACAATTCTTTACAATACAAAATATCGTCCATCTTAGTCTTTCAAATTGAATAATTAGAAGCTGTGAGTTTAATCATGCTATTAGATGACTCATTCATTTAATTTACACAACAACTTCACAACCAAAGCTCTAATACCACTTTGTTAGGGGTAAATGTTAATAACAAAAACACAACGAAAATTATTTACCCCTATTTGTGCAAATTAAATAGTCAATCTAGCACCAAAATATCAACTCACCAAAAACAATGCAGAGAAATAAATCAAACATCCCACAAGCAAGACACCAAGATTTTTACGTGGAAAACCCTCCAGTGTGAAAGGAAAAATCACGGGACCTAGTCCATTTAAAACTTCAACTATCAACAATAATGGGCTTACAAATGCCTTCTCTAGAATAATATCTAGAGGTTATCACCATATCAAGAATATATACATTATTGCATTAAAACATAAATTCATCACTTCAAGAGTAGATTCCAACAAGAACAAAGAAAGGTCTCACCAAGTGGGGATGAACAACTAAGCAACTAGAGAGGGAGTCCAACGATCGACACCAGTCAATACGTAGCTCTCGTTGGGAACAACATTCTAAATTTTCTTCAAGATCGAACCATAAACAATCTTCCAATCGCTGACGAAAATGACTATGTAGAAAACTCTATTTTCTTCTCTTCTCTCACTATTTTGCTCGAAGCTCTCTCTTGAAAACTTATTTCCTCTCTCTCTATCTCCGGCTGAAAATCTGCATGCCTTTTTTTCTTCTTTTCTTTTTTGGTCTTGCTCTTTGCCAGCAGAAACAAAGGCGACAACCTTTGTTTCTTTTGGCTCATGTGGGTTGGTCCTCCACGTAGGAGGGACCACCCAACAAATATCCCCCTCCTGACTACGTGGGGGGCTCCACCAAGCCTGCTTCTGTTCTGTAAGTTTCAAGCTTTTACATAGACAACGTTTTTGTCATATATCTGAACCATTATCATTGGTATGAATTTTCTCAATCTTTAACAATTTCTCATCTAGTGCATCACGAATCCAATGATACTTAACATCAATATGTTTCGATCTTGAGTGGAAAGTGGAATTCTTACTGATATGAATGGCATTCTAACTGTCATAGTGAAGCAAATACCTCTATTGTTGTAGACCCAGTTCTTGCAATAACTTTTTCATCCATAACAACTCTTTGGCAGCTTCTGCTATAGCAATGTACTCAGCCTTTGTAGTAGACAAAGCAACACATTTATGCAATCTGGATTGCCATGACATTGCTCCCCCTGAATAAGTGATAAGATACCCTGAAGTAAACTTTCTGGAATCAATATCACTAGCCATATTTGCATATGTAAACCTATCAAGCACCTACTTATCGCTATCGAAGCACAAACATACCCTCGGAGTACCTCTAAGATACCTGAGAATCCATTTCACAGCTGCCCAATATTCTTTGTCAGGATTAGAAAGGAACCGACTGACAACTCCAACAACATGAGCGATATCAGGCCTCATGCACACCATGGCAGACATCAAGCTACCCACAATTGAAGCATAAGGCACTTTCTTCATTTCTTCATTTTCTTTCTCACTTGTAGGACTTTGCTTTGAACTTAGTTTCAAATGACCTACAAGTGGAGAGCTCATCGATTTTGCCTTGCTCATGTTGAACTTGTCCAATACCTTCTCAATATAACTCTCTTGTGATAGTCACAATCTTGCATTTTTCCTGTCATGAGAGATCTTCATACCACGAATCTGTCTTGCGGGTTCCAAGTCCTTCATAGCAAAGGACATACTCAAATCCTTCAATCTGTCAATTTTGCCAGTGTCACGACCAACTATCAACATGTCGTCAACGTATAGCAAGAGAATAATAAATTCTTCATCTGAGAACTTCTTCATAAATACACAATAATTATAAAGTAGTTATGTCATACCCATGCTCAACCATAAAGTACTCGAATTTCTTGTACCACTGTCTTGGTGCTTGCTTGAGTTCGTACAAGCTCTTTTTCAACTGACATACTAGATGTTCCTTGCCTCTAGTTGTAAACTCCTTTGGTTGCTCCATATATATTTCCTTCTCCAAGTCACCATGGAGGAAAGCAATCTTCACATCAAGCTGTTCAATCTCCAAATTCATATTGGTAGCCAAACCTAGAACAACTCTGATAGAAGACATCTTCACCACAACTGAAAAAAATTTCTTCAAAGTCAATACCCTTCTACTGACTAAACCCCTTTACAACAAGTTGTGCCTTGTACCTTGGTTGTGATCTGTTTTGTTCAATCTTGCATCTGAACACCCATTTATTCTTGAGTACTCTCTTGTCCTTAGGCAATTCCACCAAGTCATATATGTGGTTCTCATGCAAAGATTTCAACTCTTCTTGCCACTCATTTTTCTGGTCATGTAGCATAACCTCCTAATAACTTTCTGGCTCCCCCCATCAGAAAATAATACATACTCATCAACTGAATATCTTCTGGAAGGTTGGCGCTTTCTGATAGATCTCCTCAACTGAATCCTAGTGGATGGCTCTAAGGAAGCTTGCTCTAGGTGCTCTTTTGACTCCACATTATCAACTGTGGGTTCATCATTTCTACCAACTGTGTCAACCTGTTCTTCTTGTATATCTCTCCTACGTTCATCATATGTCACACAAGGAGGAACACCTGGAACCAAATCAACATGTTCTTCACAAAAAGACTCTGGCTTTTTAGTCTGTTCCATGTCTTCAATGGTTTGATCTTCAATGAAAACAACATCTCTGCTTCGTATAATTTTCTTAGTAACTAGATCCCAAAATCTGTAGCCAAACTCCTCATGTCCATAACCTAGGAAGATACATTGTTTAGCTTTGCTATCAAGCTTGGACCTCTCATCACTAGGAACATGAACAAATGTCCTGCAGCCAAACACTCTCAAGTGCTCAAAAGAAACATCTTTCTCTGTCCACACCCTTTGAGGAAAGTCACAATCCAAAGGAAATGACGAAGAAAGATTAATCAAGTCAACTAGAGTCTTCACTGACTCACCCCAAAAGAATTTAGGTAATTTTGCATGAGAGAGCATACATCTGATTCTTTCACAAATAGTTCTGTTCATTCTCTCTGCTACGCCATTATGCTGCGAAGTCTTGGGCATAGTTTTCTGAAGCATGATGCCATGGCTTCTGTAGCACTCTTTAAACGGACCTCTGTATTCACCACCATTATCTCTTCGAACACATTTCAGCTGTCTCCCAGTTTCTCTTTCAACCTTCATGTGAAAGACTTTGAACACATTCAACACTTGATCTTTAGTTTTCAAAACAAAAACCCACAGTTTCTAGAGTGATCATCGATAAAAGTAACATAATAAAGTGCATCACCAAGAGTTTTAGTGTTCATGTACAGACATCAATGTGAACTAAATCAAGAATATTAGTCTTTCTTGATGGAGAAGATTTATGAAATGAAAATCTTCTTTGTTTTCCAACAAGACAATGAGTATAGGGCATTAGTGGCGTACCTTTGATATTAGGTATGAGCTACTTTTTGGCAATAACCTGAAGTCCCTTATCACTCATATGACCAAGCCTCTTGTGACATAGTTCAATGAAAGTTTCATTCTCAACAACATTTACATCTCCCTTGACTAATCTTGCTTCTGTCTTGTAGAGAGTGTTAATCTTCTTCCCCCTGGCTAAAATAAGAAAACCCTTACAAAGTTTCCATTGTCCACCTCCAAGGTAATTATGGTAACCTTTATCATCAAGTTTCCCAATGGAAATCAAACTAAAGCACATTTCAGGAACATGTCTAACATCTTTGAGAAGCAATTTGCACCCAACACTGGTTTCTAACTGTATATCTCTGATGCCCACAATTTCACACTTTGCTTCGTTTCCCATCTTGACCCAACCAAAATTGTCACTAGTGTATGAAGAGAAGAAATCTCTATGTGGCATAATATGAAAGGAAGCTATCGTATTAACTACCCACATAGACTCACGACATGCGAGATTAACATAAGCATCTTCACAAACAACTTAATCATCACCATCAGATGCAATTGCTGCAGTGTCTTTTTCTTCTTTCAGTTCTTCACATTTTTCTTTCAATTGTTCCCTTTTAAATTTTATGCACTCTCTCTTCATATGCCCAAGCTTTCTTGACTTAGACTTTCCCCTTGACTTGTCACGACTGTCATCACTACGAGATTTTCTGCTTTTACTTCTCCCCCGCTTTTCTGTAACAAGTGCCCCTGTATAAGAAGAAATACCCTGCTATTTTCTTCTTGTCTCTTCATTGAACATGATATCTTTTACCATACCCATAGTCATCACAATGTTGGGAGTCGAATTGCTGAGTGACACTACAAAGGTTTCTCAACTGTTCAGCAAAGAACTCAACATAAGTAATGCTTGCACCTCATCATCTAGCACAAGTTTCATGTTAGACAACTCATTCAATAATCCCTAAAAATTACTCAAGTGCTCCACAAAACTTTTGCCATCTTTGTACTTCAAATTCACAAGCCTTCTTATCATAAAAGCTTTGTTCTAAGTAGTGTTTTGCTCATAAAGACTCTAATTTCAACCAAAGTATGTAAGCATCAACTTCTTTGGCTACATGGTGGAAGATACTTTAATCAACCCACTGCCTAATATGTTCGACGACTTTCCTATTTAATTTATTTCATTCATCATTGGTTTTGGCATCCGGTTTAACCCCATTCAACTCAATAGGCACAAACAATTATTTACAATACAAAATATCATCCATCCTAGTCTTCCAAATTGAATAATTGGAAGCTGTGAGTTTAATCATGGTATTAGATGACTCCTCCATTTAATTTACACAACAACTTCACAACCAAAGCTCTTGATACTACTTTGTTAGGGGTGAATGTCAATAACAAAAATACAACGGAAATTATCTACCCCTTTTTGTGCAAATTAAATAGTCAATCAAGCACCAAAATATCAACTCACCAAAACTAATACAGAGAAATAAATCAAACAATCCACAAGCAAGACACCAAGATTTTTACGTGGAAACCCCTCGGGTGTGAAGGGAAAAACCATGGGACCTAGACCATTTAAAACTTCCACTATCAACAATAATGGGCTTACAAATGTCTTCTTTAGAACAATATCTAAAGGTTATCACCACATCAAGAATACATACATTCTTGGATTAGAACATAAATTCATCACTTCAAAAGTGGATTTCGACAAGAACAAAGAAATGTCTCACCAGGTCGGGATGAACAACCAAGCAACTGGAGAGGGAGTCCAACGATCGACACTAGTCAATGCGTAGCTCTCATCAGGAACAACATACTAAAATTTCATCAAGATCAGACCATAAACGATCCTCCAATTTCTAATGGAAATGACTATGTAGAAAACTTTATTTTCTTCTCTTCTCTCACTGTTTTGCTCGAAGCTCTCTCTCAAAAACTTATTTCCTCTCTCTCTCTCTCTCTCTCTCTCTCTCTCTCTCTATCTCAGGTGGAAAATCTGAATGCCTTTTTTTTTCTTTTCTTTTTTGGTCTTGGTCGCAAGTCACACATTGTGCGTGACTTGCTATTTGCTAGCAGAAACAAAGGCTACAACCTTTGTTTCTTTTGGTTCATGTGGGTTGGTCCTCCATGTAGGATGGACCACCCAACAAATCTTTACACGACCCATTAAAATAAGCAGGTGACACGACACTATCCGCTATATAACTCGTTTATTAAACTGGCCGGTTTTGAGATAACTAAACCTGACTTGACCCGCATAATCCATTTAATAAACATGTAGTGTTGGGTTTACCCGAACACGACTCACTTGACCTATTATTTGAAAACAAACTCTAATAAATCCCATTAACAATCACAATCCAAATATTTTTTAATACAACAACAAAAATAATAGAAGAAGAAAAAAAAAACTTTTTTTAAAAATAAAAATAAAAATGTATTTATCCATTATTCAATTAAAGTTATGCCTATTCGAATAAAGAAATAGAAATTGGGAAAAAAAATGATTTTATTTATACGGGTCACCAATGGATTAAGTGGATTGATCCGGAATTGACCTATTTATTAAACAGATTAATTCTGGTCGACTCGTATTGACTCGAATCCAATTATACAAAACTCTAACCCGCTATTTTTCATGTTGGGTCCGCAGTTTGTATAAAAAATTGTTAGCCCTTCTTGTCTTGTTCCTCGATGGTGCCGATGGGCATGAGTGTAGTTGAGGTCAGGTTGGAATCAAATTGCAAATTGAGAAATTGTGACGTCACACATCACTTGGGTATAGGAATGTGGATGTGCTTATATGTATATGAGCATCATTCTTGACATAACATGTTTTGAAGCCGTAATGATCATGAACCTATCAAAACTCCGCAGTTAAAGCGTGCTTATGTGAGAGTAGTACCAGGACGGGTGACCTGCTAGAAAGTTTGGTTCAAGTGTGCTAAAAAGTGGACAATATTATGTCTTTAGGGTGGGTCATTATAGACATCCTCTATATATATATAATGGAATGTGTCAACTCCATTATCCAGAAAAAATGAAAAAGAGATAATATAAGAAGGAGAAATAGCTTATGCTTTCATCCCTACACAAGTAGTCATTTTCTTTTATTCTAGCTATATATATGATGCACAAATATTGTGCTCTTTTGCAGGGCGGTTCTAGGCAGCATAAGTGACTATTGTGCTCACCATGCTCACTGTACTGTGATGATTGTTAAGAGGCCCAAGCTTAAGCACTGAACCTTTTCTTCTGCTTAATTTCTCATAAGAATGTAGTTAAATGGATTCTCTTATCTTATATTTTGGTCATTTCCAATATACTATATGGTATACAACATATAGAAATAATTATGTCCATCAAATAGAGGTTAACTAGTACTAGTCTTTTTTATGTGTGATTGTGGGCAAGACATATTGGAATCATGTAATACTTTCGTCTACCAATTGGATTAATAGTCTATTTTCTTTGTGTAATTATGCTACAACTTTGTAGCATCCAAGTACCAAGTGGACTAAGTTAAAATTGGTTACACATTAAGGTCTAATTAAATTCTTAACCAATCTCAATATATATATATATATATATAACTTTGAATCAATTTTATTCTTCATACAATTTATCTAAACCATCTATTAATAATTTCATTGAAAAATGTAACACTATTTTTACAAATACAAATGACAATAAGAGACAATTATATATTTTACAAACTTACACACATACAAATTAGAAACCTCCTACTCTTTTCATGAATGGCCTAGTTTTGTGTTTCGTCGAACACCTTTTTAAGATATTTTTGTTAAGTCATAATGTATTATTTTGATGTAATGACAAGATTAGAATGCCTAAAATTGGCTACCTAACAAATCATGCCACCCCGTAGAGAGGAGGTTATAGGACTCACTACCCTATCGTCTGCTTAGGACAAGTGAGTCCTACGACCCTCCTCTCTATGGGACTACTCAAATTGTGCGGAGCCTTATCCATCGCGACATCAAAGAAAATAATTTAATGGATCATTCATTATATGCCAAAACAATTTGACGAGACTTATTCCTAACATAATTTATTCCTTATGTTTATACTCTTCAAGTGAATTGAAACATAAATACTCATTAAATTAAGAAGAAGAAAAAAACTTTTTTTACAAGTAATCGAGATATCATTAAAAGTGTAAAGCACACACAAGTACACAAATATACAAGATAAACACTTAGCTGGAAGGAGAAAAAAAAAATCATGAAAACTAAGTACCAAATGAGATACAAATGCAGTTGTCCTCATCTGAGCTTCAACAACACCTAATCCGGTTGGGCTTCAGACTCACCACCCTATAAGGAGATTTCTCATATGTTGTATATATAACTCTTAGTCCCTTCAGTATTTTCGGAATCTAGTCAGGAGCTGAGTTTTTATGGTGTTCTCTTGTTAACACTCTTGATTTCCACCATGGGCCGCTTTCAACTTCGCTGGTTGTATTCCTGCTCGACTTCCGCCTTTGTGGTCTCTTTGCGGAGTAGTAAGGTGCTAGTTGTCTGTCTATATTAGGTTTTACTGTTGATTTGCTTTTATTTTGTTATTTTTCTTTCTGATTTTTGTTGTCGCAACGTTGATTTTCTGTTGCATTTATATATATAAAAAAAATGCAGTTATCCAAAAAGGGAAGGAAAAAAAAGAAGAAAAAGCTCCTCCAATGTCCTCTCGCGACCCTCAAAATTTTTATCATTTATTTCCCTCTAAAGACACGACAATATAAAGAATGCACAATCTTCCACACAACAACACTTTGAGTGCTACCAACAGACTACCAACACCCAAACAAGTTAACTACGTCTAGATATAACCCAAGATAGCCCAAGCTACTGGGAAAAAAAAAACTGAAAACATTCCATAAGACACAAGTGTTAGGTATTTGGAATTGGCTCATTAGTGTCCAAAACTTATCTTACTTTCATGTTTTTGGGGATTGGGTAGTTGGATGTAATCAAGCCGAGCCAAGCTTTAAGATTTCAAGACTGGCTCGTTTATGAGTCGAGCTTAAATAGTCGAGCTCAAACTCAAGCCAAGCTATGAAATGTGTGTTCAAGCTCATCTCGTTTAAAACTCATGTGAGCTCGAGCTAAAGCTAGACTATTAAATTTTTCAATGTGTGATCAAAGCGGAGTTCAAGCCCGAGTTTGTAAACAACCTATATACATTTATTAATAACATAAATATATAATATGTAACTATATAAGGCATATTATAAAATACAGTACATAACCATAGTCTATAAGTAACAAATTAACAATATGTTATTATAACTAGAGAGTATAAAATATGGTATATGTATATTATGAGCAAGTAGTAAGTCTAATATATTCTGTAACTAAGTAACTATAATATAAGTATAATATATAACTATTGTTAACCATGTGTGATGTGATATATGTGTGTTTATATATATATATATATATATATATATATATGTGTGTGTGTGTGTGTGTGTGTGTGTGTGTGTACTTATATACTAACTATTAATAACTTAATATGTTAGTTTAACATACTAAATACTATTATTGAAGTATTATAATTAATATGTAACACTATATTTACTTAGCTAGTATACTATACATATATATATATATATATATATATATATATATATATATATATAAGTTAATTATATTTACTTAGTATATGTTAATTAACTAGATAATATGTTAATTTATGAACTAACTAATTAGTATGTTAACTAATACACACACATAAATATTAAGTAACATATATAACATATATTACTTAACTACTAATACACATGCTTAAATTTATATAACTCATTTATACACACACACACATAAGAGATATGAACGAGCTAACAAGTCGAACTAACGAGCCAAAAGAGCGATCTAGTTAATCTTTAAACGAGCTGAGCTTGTGAGCCCTTATCGATCTTTGTCGAGCGAGTTGGATATGTATCACTTACTAATTGAACGGGTTTCTACAGTAACGAGCGAGTTTCTACAGTATCGAGCTCGAGTTCGGATCGGGCTAAATCGAGCAGGTTGTCAAATGGACTAGTTTATTTACATCCCTAGGTAGTTGTATACTTATGTATGCAATTGAAGATATTGAAGAATGCTTCAAAAATACAAGTACAACAGCTAAAGTTTTACTGTCCCCTAAGCTATCTGACTAAGGATACAGACATGAGCTCTTGCATTGGCAACACCAAGGACTCATGTTCGTATATGGAAGTCGATTAGGTCAAGAGACCCTAGTCGTGTCCGAACATCCAACTTACCTATTTAGACACCGCCACTCAGAAAACACCTTTGTCTATTTGAAGCCTGTTTATGCCCCATTCTCGGTAGCTCTCAAGCATGAATTTTCACAGACATATTAAGAGAATTAAGGCCGGTTTCAAGACCTTAGTGTGATACTACACAAAGTTCTTGAGAGTTGTGCCAAGAATGTTGTTTGTGTGTCGATGACTCTTGGATTGGGATTCAAGCCATATTGTTGCTACTGCACATCAACTCTACTGGTGGAGATCGGTAAAGATATCACTTTAAGAAGATCAGCCAATAAGGTTGTTTGAGCGGAGAAACGTGAGGAGTGGGTCGTTCTACAGAAGTCTTGGTAAACTACATTAGGTTGTAAGTTTACTATTACATGTAGTTAGTTCTTCTTATAGTAAAGTGATATCATGGGTTTTGGTTGTCACGAAGAGGGTTTTCCTTGGTTGCAAGGTTTTCCTCTTCGTAAAAAAAATCCGTGCGTTGATGGCTATTTTGGCTTGATATTTTATTTATGCTACATTATATATATATATATATATATATATATATATATATATATATATATATATATATATATATATATATTTATGTTGTGTTGTTATTTTTATTCCTCTGCATTTGGGGTCTTAACATTAAGAGTTGTTTTCAACTCTTGGTTTCTCAACAAGCAACCTCACAATTATTTAACACATTGGTCTATGTGCTTCTTAATTTAGACTGAATTGGTTGATTGTATATAACAAATTTAAATTAATGCACCTTTTCAAAATGACATTTAAACCAAGTGATGAATGTTTGTTAATGGTAATTGTCCAATTATTATTCAAATTTTATAGTTATTAGCTGAAGCAATTAATTATATGCATTTCAAGATTGATAAAAGTGATGGTTTTTATTCTTCTCTATGTACTTTTCTATTGATGGCCTAAGTGTGAGAACTACTTCCATAATTGATCTACCTGACATGAATCAACTTGACTCTCTAATTTTTACATATGTACCATTCTTCCCTTGTGTGACCCTCTAACAAAGTTTATTATTGTGATAATCCTTGTAAGTTCAAGTAGAAGTGATGAGTACCAAATATTTTATATTTGGACCCCTTAATTACATGTGCTAAACCTTTAGTTTTGTTATTTTTTGATATTTTTGGTTAGTTTTCGTGTATTAGTATTTTGCAGGTCATTTAGAAAAAATGATGATCTTTATGTGAAATCGCAAAGAAGCGGAATTATCTTTCACAATTTGGTCAAATTGTACTCAGAATCTGGAAGCTTCATATCAAATTTGGAGATAATATTTTGTCTAATTGAGGAGCAAGTGAACCTGGCTGAGTGGGGACGGAGATGCTACCAGAGTGGGACCTTAGGTGATATCGTGGACTCATATTTGAGGGCCGAGAATGCACCCGCGTGTTTGATCAAGTTTGGGGAGCAGATTTTATTTCCATACACAAGAGCCGTGCGTCAGCTATGGTTATACACAATTTTATTTCCAAAAGTAGCAACACCTACCTATAGTATTGAGATTTTCTTTTCTTATTCTCTTGTAAACATGTGCATGTGGAGGTGACGAGGGTACGTAGTATTATTTCTAAACCTAGCAACTGTGCCCGTGCGTGAGATACAAAACGTTGGATTTTTCCTTTCCAACTTTAAGACAGAACAGGAAACACAAACGTGGAGGAGGGACATGTGGCGCATGCATATAAGCATATTGATATATTTTTAACAACGGCAGCACTGAGTTTTCTTAAGGAAAGTCAGCACCAAGTATTCTTAAGGAAGGAGCAATTCTTCACGTGTTTCTCCAAGCTGGCAAAACCGACACAAGTCTTTCTAGAGGATTATTAGAGCACTGAACAGAAGGCTCAAGCTTTCCTTAATAAGGAAAGACCTGGCAGCCGAAACACACATTCTTTCCAGTTTAGGACCGAACATGCACACACGTGATGTGGCAGCAATTCAAAGGCTTATTTCCATACCTGTAGCAACCATGTGTTAGTGATGTGTGAATTATTTCCATACATGGGCAGTAACCGAGAGAAACATGATTCTTTCCATACAGACCTAGAGCACTTGAAAAATAAAGAAGACTTCTATTTAATCAAGTGTGTGATAGTTTGCAACAAAATATTGAAATTGTGGAATTTAAATGACACAAATATTTTGTTAACGAAGTGAAAACTCAATTAAGAGAAAAACTACTCTGAGGCAGCCAAACTCAGGATATCCATTATTCAGAAGACAAAGGTAGTTACAAAGTAGTAGCACTTACATACCCTAATGCAGTGATTGTACCTTGAACTCTGACGTGTAACCCAACACGAATGCTTCCCAACCAAGTCACCTATTTGAAGGGATCTTCAATGGAATCATTTACCTTAGGGCCAACCCCTAAGATAGACTTCAGTTTTATCATAGCAACAACACTTGGCAAAGGCTTGAGAGTGAGAGGATTAGCACAATAACTCCTAAAATATTCTCTCTAAGCACTATCGAATTCTTATAAAATACATGCCTAGGGGTCTCTATTTATAGGTTACAGAAACTTAAATCGTGTTTGATGCTGTGATGTCCCGAATATTATTTATTGTTTTAAGAATAAAATTTAATGGATAAATGACTAAGATTAATTTGATAACTAGAACACATAGTAGGATGCGCTAAGAATATTTTATGGTCCAAAGAAACAAATTATATTAGAGGAAACTATGAGTAAGAAGGTTGTCTGTTATTGTTCTTCAGAAAAGACGTGTTAGCATAATTGAGTTTAACTCTAGTGCTCCCATGATCTACTGACGTTCAAGGCATGAAGCTGAAATATGATTAGAGATGGTGTTGCGAGTATTATGTTGAAGGATGATATCCTAGTATGGAAAAGTAAGATTCCATATTTTCTTGCTTAAGACTTATGTGTAAACGTGATATCTGTAATGGAGTGATTGTGTGCATGATGTGTCTTAAATTGTACTCGCAAGTGCACGAATCGTTATGCAATATAGCGTATTGCAAGTGCGAGGTCGATCCCACAGAGAAATGGTCAAATATTAGTGTCTTGCTTAATTAACCTTGTTTTAACCTAGTTCCAAAAGTTTGATGCTTGATTCAAGAACAAAAGACTAAAGAAAAGAAGTTTAAAGAAATATGCAAATTAAAAGAAACTAAGGTTAAAGAATCCACCAAACCAAATCCTACAACTCACACTCTTGGTTTCCACTTGAACATCCAAAGAACATTAAGCTTAGGGTGTTATTCAAGTCTCTTAACCTCATCCCAAAGAACCATTAAATGAATCCAACACTTTGACAAATCACAAAGAGTACCAATTGAAATCCAAACATCCAATGTATCATTCAATCACAATGGATATCTTCATTCGAACCGATAAAACAATGTATTAGCTTGGTTGAAACACATAAAATGTCCTCTATCCACCAATAATCACATTCATTCCAAAAGATAAAGCTTTAAATGAATGGAACTTGAACAACTAACAAGATATATCATTAAATGAGCAAGTGGTGCACCAAGATTGTGATTGTCATCAATGGAAAGGTTTCATCCTCAACCCTAGTTGAGGTTACTACCCCTCCATGACTAAGAACACCACAAGAACATGATGAACACCCATGGAAGTAAAAGAAGAAGCTTATAAAGAGAAAATATATGAAAATGAACTACTGATTTAAACTACAAGAAGCACGAAATTAAACCTAATTACAGAATCTCTACTCTATTCTACCCTACTCTACATTATGCTACTCTTCTATCTACATCTACATCTACCATATCTACTTGCTCTTCAAAGGGAATGGCTAGGGCTTTTATAGAAGGAAGCCATGGCAAGGAATGACTCTTCCACCCTCCTTTAGTGCTCTTCTACAGCTGGAGACAATCACAAAACAAGGAATCCGTGTTTTCTGCAGCGGATTTTAAGGAGTGCTTTTTGACTTTCTGTTCTGGCGCACTCAGCTTTTTCTGGGTAAATTCGATCGATCGATTTTATTTCGATCGATCGACATTTCGATCGATCGACTTTTAAGTTCGATCGATCGACTTGTCAGGGTCTCCAAATTGGCTGAAACTTGTTGCATTGGAAAGCTGACATCTTGAAATTCAATTTAGACCTAAGAAACTCCCAAAACGGATATCGTTTGGTCCTGTTATGATCAGTCTAAATGTAGTGGTCTGTTGCATCCGAATTTCCTTGTATTTTGCTTGACTTGTATCATTTCTCTCTTATTGTCCTACAAAATATAAAAACACTAAAACTAACCAAAGCATTAGAAAATAATAAAGCTAAAGGTTTAACTAATGTAAATTAAGGGGTCCAAATATACACTTTTTGGCACTCATCAGTGCACATATGTCTGAGCCACCATTCAAAAGTATTATTATAGAGGAGTCTATATGTAGAAACTTCCAAGGAGGGATGACTGAAACTTCTACATATGTTCACTGCTATATAGTATGTTTTAAATGTTTTTTGGATAGTCAGTGTTTATTGTATTAGTCATTGGTAAATTGTGGCTAATATAGTGCTCGCATGACTAAAAATAAAGGAAAGGTTGGTTCTTTGTGAAAACTTAGTTAGTTTAATATCACTGAGGTGTTAGTATGTTTTATACTGAGACGGTGGACTCATTCTTTTACTATGATTGAAGCCTCTAGCGACAGTCGTAGTGGGATAGACTATGGTGTCCTTATTTTGAGTATTTTTGTATATGACTTGTAATGTATGTGTCACGTATTCTTTTGTATAAGCCATTCTTTTGTATAAGCCATTCTTTTGTAATAGTTATATGTAGTTAAGCCTTAAACAGATAGATTTGAGTTATTGCTCACTTTTGTATAGATAACAGGTTTATTTATAGTTATGTCTTTCCGCTATGTTTGATGGTATCATGATGTATTCCGCTGTAGATGTAACTCTGTATATCATGTGCATGTTATGGGGAATGTGTCACATGTTGGCTGAGCGACACGTAGTCGTGCCACTGCGATGACTCATTTTACATCTGTATAAAAAATAAAATAAAATAAAAGAAGGTCATCACAGATGCGATTTTCCTAGGTGGCGTCCGGACGGACAACGGTGTGATTGGCTTTCTAAATTCGCTTGAAATTTTTTCTTGAATAGAGCCACGTCCGGACGATGTTGCCCTAGCGTCCAGACGGTTGCACTTCAGCTGCACGTAATTTTCATATTAAGGCTTGAGCATCCGGAACATGGAGTCTGTCGTCCGGACGGTTGAACATCTTCTGCACGACTTGGCTTATCAAGGATAGCGCCCGGACGGAATGACCACGTCGTCTGGACGGTTGCAAAGAAATTTGTTTACATGTCGAACAGTGAAGGGCGTCCGGCCGTGTTGCTGAGACGTCTGGACAAGTGCAACCTGGATCAATTCGAAGCTTCTAGACACAGAGGAAGACCTGGACATAAAGTTCTTGTCTTTCGAACGGATGATGCTTTGAAAGTTGAGCGTCCGGATGGAATATCACGTCGTCCGGACTGATGCAAGGGATCCGATTTCTCTAACTTGGAATCTGTGCAGAATATTCTAGAAAACATAGCTCTGAAATGTAGACTTTGAAAATAACTGAATCCCTGATAAAATGCATCATTACAAAGAAGTAATTTTGTCCAACAGAATGTTGTCAATCATAAAGTAATAGCACCGAATCAAAAGCACACATGTTTCTTTCCATATTAAGCTTGCATGGACCGAAAGCCCTAGTTCTTGCATTGTTGCATTATATATATTTTACTATTTCTCTTGTAAAAGGGTCGGAGGCAACAGAGTACGAAATTTCAAAGGAGAAAAAAGAAAGTTTAGGATTTTCCTAGCTTTTAGATCTCAAATTTAGGGTTTTCAATTTGTAAGCATCTCAATTTCCATGGATTCAATTATTATTGTTTTATCTTTCAATTCCATGAGAGGCTAAACCCTCAACTAAGGTTGAGGATGAAGCCTCACTTATGATTAGCAACATTATTCTCATATGATGTAATATTTTTCAATTTTAATGAGTTTGATTCTTCATTTGTTTTACTTCAACTCAATTTGTGGAATAATTCTTGGATATCTTTTGTGATTCAATGATACATTTTACGATTTAAGATAGTTTCATAAAATTGATTATGCTTGGTTTTCTTTGTAAAAAAAAATTGGATATCCCTTGTGATTTGTTCTACGGATACAATTAATGTTTTGACTTAAAATTGATACCTTGCTGTGATTTATAGATACACTTGATGATTTGATTTAAATTGGATTTCTTTTGTGATTTGTGTAAAGAATAGAATGGATGCATGCGATGGTTTTGATTAATAATTTGAAGCAAAAGTAAAACATAAGATTTTATTGTGAGAACTTTGCAAAATATTATTGATCATGAGAATATGTTGCTATGAATTTGTGAGTGCGGATTCCGACACCTTAGTACTTCTTTACTTGATTAAATTCACTCTAATTTTGTTTACGCTTTGATCTTTTTATTCACAAAACAATCTTTCAACTTTTGGAACTAGGTTAGGATTTGATTAATTTAGACATAAATCTTGTTTGCAAAAACAAAATTGCCTATGGGATTGACCTCTCACTTGCAATCCATTAACTGTAAACGATTCGTGCACTTGTGAGTACAATTAAAATTCACAACAAGAAGCTTCCATAATTGATCTACTTGGCATAATTAAATTAATTATGCCAATTCTCATAGTAGGTGTGATAGTCTTTGCTTTGCAACTCTCTGACTAGTTGTTGTAATAAGTATCTCATTCATTCTTGTATAGAAGTTAAAATGGTTATGCATCTCCTTTTGTGTGCACAACAAAAATACATGAGTTTTGTGACTGAGTTTTAGTGGTCTTTCAGGATGTCTGAAAGGTCACTAAATAATAGTGACCTTTGATTAGTGGCCTTTTAGAAGGTTAGTAATCAGGGAGTCAATAATTCAGATTTAGTGGCGTGTCACTGGTTGACACGCCACTAATTAGTGGTGTGTCGTTCTAGCATGCCACTATATATTAGTACCGTGTGTTATACAGCCATGCCAAAAAAAAAAAAACACGAAAGAGGAGTGGTAGTAACATTTGGATAAAAAAATTATGTAAAATTTGAGCAATTCATTTTTAACAGCATGTATGCTGTTATTTTTTTAATAGCATGTAAGCCGGATCCCATAGGAAAAACCTCAAAAATAACACCCACATAAGTTCTATATTTTTCCTAAACCCTTTGGTAGTTACAGTGCTACACAATGGATTATTATAATCTTAATAAAAAACCAAGGCTCTCTCTCTTCTCACGTCTCCCAATCTTCTCTCCCTTCATACCTCTCCCTCTCTCTCTCTCTTCTTCCACCCATTGATAAAAATTCACACCCCCAAACTCCACAACTCAATGAGAAATGCTTGGTTGTACACTTTCATCACACTTCTATCTCACCCTTATCTATTTGGACCAATAATGTTGTCAAAAAAATCAAGGTCCCACTACACTCTCTCTACTATCTCTTATATTATTGGTCCACCAAGATAATGGTGGGTAGGAGTGGGATGAAAGTATACAACTAAGCATTTCTCCAACTCAAAACCCTCCAAAATTCCACTCAAAATCAACAAACAAAGTACAACAAAAGAATAGAACCCATAAAGCAACATAGATGAGAGAGAGAGAGAGAGAGTGTGTGTGTGTGTGTGTGTGTGTGTGTGTGTGTGTGTGTGTGTAACGACCCACCTCCAATGACACAATATTGACCGCTTTTGGCTCCCTCGAACCAAACTCCCAGGAGGTCACCTATCCTAGTACTACTTTCGCAGAAGCACGCTTAACTGCGGAGTTCTGATAGGTTTATGGCCATCACGGCTTTTAAAACGTGTGGTGTCAAGAAGGGTGTGTTTATACATATAAGCACATCCACATTCCTAGGCGATGTGGGACGTCACAATCACCCCCTCTTGGGACCTAACGTCCCCGTTGGCAACCCTCATAGGATCACTCCATTCTTGGCATCCCAGCAAGTGTCCGCTAGCGACCATCATGGGCTTGTGCACGCTCCCCCATCTCAGGCTGGGCAATGGATCTGATACCATTTGTAACGACCCACCCCCAATGACACAAGATTGTCCGCTTTTGGCTCCCCTGAACCAAACTTCCTAGGAAGTCACCCATCCTGATACTACTCTCGCAAAAACACGCTTAACTGCGAAGTTTTAATAGGTTCATGGTCATTACGGCTTCAAAACACGTTGTGTCAAGAATTATGTGTTTATACATATAAGCACATCCCTATTTCTAGGAGATATGGGACGTCAGAGAGAGAGAGAGCGGAAGAAGACGCAACCACACAAGGTGATGAATCAATATTTGATATATTTTCTTGAATAGTTGTCTACTCAGAGAATTGAAGAAAAAGCCAAAAAAACTCAAAAGGTCTATGCTATAAGATATGCTGTTGTTCACCTCCCGTTTGCTTCTCATATGCTCAGTTACCAAACAGGAGATTTAGAAAGAAGACGCACAAGAGAGAGAGAGAGAGATTGAAAGAAAAGAAATATGTTTCTGGAATTAAACAAAAAAAGTTTGAAAGTAAAAAATATTATTTTAATGATATAGAAAAGATTAAGGGAATCTATTGTAAGGTGTATTTAGATAGGGAAGTAAGAAGTGGTTTTCTTCCCTTAATTTAGGGAAAACAATTGGGTGTCTCCTAAACTAGTGCTCGTAGAGCACTAGCAGCAGCTTCCCTAAATCTCTTTCCCTTCCCTACATGTAGGAGAATCTCTTAAAAAATAACTTGAATCAGATTCCGCTGTTGTTCTCTAAACTAAGGAAACACAAAGGGAATTAAAAGTTGTACCCTACATCTAAGGAAGCAAAAGTAGTTCCCTTAGCATTATTTTAATATAAAAAAAATTATCTTTCCTCTCTCATTCCTCTAACATTTATTTGAAACAATATTTAAATTATTTATCTTTCATCTCTCTTTCTCTTAACATTTAATTTAAATGATATTGAGAAAGAATAAGTGAAGCTATTGTAGAATGCATTTAAATATAAAAGCAAAAAATAGTTTAATTATCTAAATTGAGGAATAATTTAAGAGAAACTGCTGCTAGTTCTCTTACATAGTCACGTAAGAGGACTAGCAACAGATATCCAACAATTTTTCCTAAATTTAAGGAACAAAACTACTTTTTACTTCTCTATTCAAATATACTCCATAATAGCTTCCCTAAATATTTTCCTATATCATTAAAATATTATTTGTTTGCTTTCTTTTCTTTTTTAATCTTCTCCATTCTCTCGCCTCCTAATTGTCTCTTTCTCTCCAACAATGCAAAAACTCTCTCCTTTGTTTTTTATTTTTTATTTTTTACGACACTCTCCCTTTTAGTTGAAGAACCACACAAAAACTCCATACATCCATAAAATATCGTCAAACCCATCCATGGATATAAAATCATCCGACACAACCACAAAACCCACCTCAACATCCAAATTCAAAGCCAAATGAACCATCAACCGAAGCCACCGCTTCACACCATCTCCAAAAACTCTCTTTCCTCACTCTCTTTCTCTGCATAAATTCACCACAAAGCACTAGCCAATGGTGATGCCAGCAGCAGCAGCCATATGGTGACTCCCTGTGCCCTTTATGGTGGGACCCCGCGATCTCCTCCAGCTCGTTGTTCGTGGATGTGAGCAACTTGGAAATGGTGAGCCATCGTCCAAGGCCCAACCCTTGATCTGTTGCACCAATAAGTACATTGAATGGGAGCAAAAATTTCATGAGAGAGAGGGGTAGATGAAGAGAGGAAGTGAGGGCATGGAGATTTAGAGGGAAAAGGAAAGTCATTCCGAAAAATGGAGGGTTTGTGTTGAGATGGAAATGCTCCTTCTCTCTCCCGCTCCTAGCCGTGCAGAAGGTGAAGATGGTGTTGAGAGACATGGAGTCATGAATGCAGGGTTTGTTTTGATATGAAAGGAAAATGAAAGTGGTACAGGGACGCATGAAAGGAGAGAGGAGAGAGAACGTGTTGTTTTTTATGATTATAAAAAGCATTGGGGAGATTGGATAGCATTGTAGCTCTCCAATGGTCATAGCACTAGCCGCAGATACTCTATTGATAATTTCTTTCTCTAACTATAAGAAAATTTTCAAAAAAAATTATAAAAAACCACCCCATCAGATTTCCTAAACATTAGGCTGGGTAGTGCTGTAGTTAGCCAATAGATTATTTAATCTTTTTTTTTAAAAAAAAAACGCTCTCTTTCTCACGTCTCCCTAGACGTTCTTCTTCTCAACATTCCATCTCCCTCTTCACCTCACGCTTCTTTCTCTCCCTTTCTCTCTCTCTCACTGAATTCAGTGGACTAGCTCTAAACAGATCTCCATCCTATTTCCAGTCATTCAAATCCCATTCCAAACTCTTTTTCCCGGATCCAGCTTCTATGCTGTACTTTAAAAGTACAGCACAAGTGCTGTAATTTAAAACGATGGTGTTTTAACTTCAAAAGAAAAAAATGGTGACGTTTTAAACCAGTAGAAAATTAAACCCAACTTCTTGTTTGACGTCGTTACTCTTCTGCTCCCTCACATCTCTCTCCCTTTCGTTTCTCTCACGAAATCTGCCTCTGCCTCTCACACCACTGTCTCTCTCTCTCTCTCTCTCAAATTTTCTTCCTATGAGATTCTGATTCTGCCATGGATTGAGATAAAATTAGAAGAATAAATTTGAGGTATTTGGCTCTCTCTCTCTCTCTCTCTCTCTCTCTCTCTCTCTCTCTCTCTCTCTCTCTCTCTCTCTCTCTCTCTCTCTCTCTCTCTCTCTCTCTCATCTGCTTCTCCCTCAGCTGAATTAACAGAGAACCAACAAAATGGCAGCAGCAGCAACAGCAACATCACTCTCCTTCTCCTCCTCCTCCTCCTTCTCTCCACCGCCGCCGCCACCAGCAGCAGCAGCAAAACAATCTCCCTCTCCCCCACACCCTCTCCCACTTCCTCTCCAACGACGTCGTCTCCATCTTCTTTTTCTTCTCCCTCCACGCTTGACCCAAAGCAGTTGAGAGCCCTTCAGTCCCTCAACATCCCAACCGCCAAGGACCCATGCCACAGCAAGAACAACGCCACCCTCTACGACTCCTTCAAGCCCTTCCGCCACCTCCTCTCCCTCTCCCTCACCAACTGCCCTGAAGTCCCTCTCCTCCCTCCACTCCCTCTCCTTCCTCAATTGCCCCATCTCCCCCATTCGCTTCCCTCCCAAACTCTTCTCCTCTCTCCGATCCTTCGCTTGCATCCACTCCCTCAAAACACTCACCGGCTTCTGGCTCTCTCACCTCCATAACCTCACCGACCTCACTGTCTCTGCCACTCCCGTCAATGCCTCTAGCCTTTATGTCATTCTCGGCAACATGAAGAAGCTTAATTCCATAACCATCTCCCACGCCAATTTTACCGGTTATATTACTAAACACTTGAATCTCAACCTTACCCACATCGATCTTTTCAGTAATAAGCTCAGGGGAAATATACCCAATTCCATTACGCTTCTTGAAGATCTCGATTTCTTGAATCTTTCGTCGAATGCTCTCGTTGGTGAAATACCCAACTCCATTATCTTGGTTTATCTTATCTTGGCATCCTCAGCTGAATTAATAGAGAACCAACAAAATCAACCATAAAATTTGCCACAATCGGCTACTTCAATAACCCAACCAGAAATTACAATCAAGCTTCTTTCAACCCAAAATCTCAGCAAACTTCAACCAATCAATTTCAATTTCTAGGATTTACCAAATTTCAGTTAAACCAACTAATGGGTATAACAAAAACAACAAATAATCAATTTAATCTTAATCCATGTGATGTGTGTTTTAAATAGTACTCGCAAGCGCACGAATCGTTTGCAATATAGTGTGTGCAAGTGCGAGGTCGAATCCACATGGAAATGGTCAAATATTGGTGTCTTGCTTAATCAACCTCATTTTAACCTAGTTCCAAAGGTTTGAGAATTGATTCAAGAACAAAAGACTAAATAAAAGAGATGGAATGAAATATGCAAATTAAAATGAACTAAGGCTAAGGAATCCACCAAACCAAATCCTACAACTCACACTCTTGGTTTCCACTTGAACACCCAAAGAACATTAAGCTTAGGGTGTCATTCAAGTTTCTTAACCATAAACCCGAGAACCATTAAATGAATCCAACACATAGACAAATCACAAAGAGTACCAATTGAAATCAAAACATCCAATGTATCATTCAATCACAATGGATATCATCATTCAAACCGATAAAACAATGTATTCATCGGTTGAAACACATAAAATGTCCTCTTTCCACCACTAACCACATTCATTGCAAAAGATAAAGCTTTAAATGAATGGAACTTGAACAACTAATATGATATATCATTAAATGTGCAAGTGGTACAGCAAGATTGTGAGTGTCATCAATGGAAAGGTTTCATCCTCAACCCTAGTTGAGGTTACTAGCCTTCCATGACTAAGAACACCACAAGAAAATGATGAACAACCATGGAAATGAAAGAGAAGCTTTACAAAGAGAAAGTATCTGAAAATAAAACTACTGAAATACATTACAAGATGCACGAAATTAAACTTATCTACTGATTTTCTGCTCTATTCTACTCTATTCTCCCCTCTCCTAACAAGGAGGCATGGCTATGGCTTTTATAGAAGAAAGCTAGGGCTAGAAATAACTCCTTTACCCTCCTCTAGGGTTCCTCTGCTGCTAGAGACAACCAAAAACACGAAACTAGCGTGTTATGCTGTGAAAATCAGAGGGAGTACTGCTTTTTGGCTTCTGATTGGGTGTTCTGGCGCGCTTTGTAAAAGCAGTTTCTGGGAAATTTCGATCGATCGACTTTTATTTCGATCGATTGACTTCGGGCAAAGTTTCGATCGATCGAATTTTAAGTTCGATCGATCGACTTTTCAGGACCTCCGAATTTCCAGTCATTTTCTTATGAAATTTTCCATTCCTCTCTTATTGTCCTACAGAAACAGAAAACACAAAAACTAACCAAAACATTAGAAAATAACAAGGCTAAAGGTCTAACTAGTGCAAATCAAGGGGTCCAAATACACAATATTTGGCACTCATCACCATGTCAGAACCAGGATCTCAGAGGAAGAAAATTTGAGAGAGAGAGAGAGACGAAAGGGAGAAAGACGTGAGAGAGCAGAAGATTTACGGCGTCAAACAAGAAGTTGGGTTTAATTTTCTACTGGTTTAAAACGTCACTGTTTTTTTCTTTTGAAGTTAAAACGCCACCGTTTTAAATTACATCACCTGTGTTGTACTTTTACAGTACAGCACAAAAGCCGGATCCCTTTTTCCCAACTACCTTCAAATCAGACACCACCGAACCATATAATTGATGAGCCTTGCCTCTAAATTTAGCCTCCATTTATCAAAATCCCAAGAACCCAGAAAGAGGAAATGGAAGAGAGAAGGAGTATTTTGTGGGGATGCCAGTGTTGTGTTGAAGAAGAAGATGAAGAAGGGGCTGTTGGAAGGGACAAAAACAGGGACGTTGACGAGAGAGAGAAATTGAGAGAAAATAAAAAGATGCTTCTGGAATAAAGTTTTTTTTTTTAAAAAAAAAAGTAAAAGGTAAAAAATATTATTTTAATAAAAAAATAAAGGGAAGCTGTTGTGGAGTGTATTTGTATAGAGAAATAAAAAGTGGTTTGATTCCCTAAATTTTTCCTAAATTTAGGAAAAATGGTTGAGTGACTGCTGCTAGTGCTCTTCGCGTATTCGCAGCAGTCTCCCTATTAGTGTTCTGTTCCCTAAATTTTAGAAAAAAATTAAAAAAGTCACAAAATATCACCCCCAGCAAACACCTTATATTTTTCTATTCCTTGGAAATGCTACAGTGAATGCATTGGATTGCACTATAGCATTCCCAAGCTTTATTATAATCATATAAAAAAAAAATCTCTCTCCTCTCTGCAACCCGTATCTCTTCTTTTTCTTTGTTGATCAAGCTTATCTTCTTCTTCCGTTCAAGCTTCGACATCCTCCGTGACATAGGCGACCATCCTCGTCCTCCGTGGCACTATCGACATAGGCAGTCTCACTGGCTCCCCCAACACCGATGTCAATGCCCAAAAGATCCCATTTTTTCAATTTCTCACCATTCTCACCTCCAATATCTTTCTACCAACTGGCCATCTCACCTCCAATTTTTTTTCATTTTCTGAAATTTTTTCCGTTTTCATCTTGTGACGGAGAAGACAAGAGAGAGAGAGAGAGAGAGAGAGAGAGAGAGAGAGAGAGAGAGAGAGAGAGAGAGAGAGAAGAAAAGAAAAGAAATGAATAAAAAAAACAAAAGAAAAAAATTAAAAATAATAAGATAAAGGGAAGTTATTGTGAAGTGTTTTTGTAGGGGTAGATTTCTTTTAGGGCTTGGAGGGGCCACAACCCCTGCTAGCTCCTTGAAAAAAAAAAAAAATTAGTAGACATTTTTTGTCTTGTAGACTTGAACTCCCAAGTTTGGCCCCACTAGTAGGGTATGATGAGTTTGGCCCCACACTCAAAGCCCCCAACATTCAATTTTGTTTTTCTCTATTAGTCTATAGTACAGTGATAGTACCATACCACCTTTCAGTCCATCCCATACCCATACTTCTAGTTCTAGGCTCTTACTAGCTTAGCACGACACTCCATGAGAGATGAGACGACATCACCTCTGTTGCTTTGCACAGATTGCACCTCAATGGCTCAAGAAAACTGAAGACAACAAATAAGAAATGACATGATGGAAAAGAAAAAAAAAAACTTCACAAAAACGAAACTTCCGGTGCGGCCGTGCTAATGCTGGTGAGTGGTACCATGGTGTAAAAGGAAATTTGGAAGTGAAATTGTGGAAGCTGGCATTTTTTTTGAGTGTTCTATAAGAAATTTTTTTTTTTTTTTTTTTCAAAGGTTGGTTTTGAGGTTTGCAAGTGTTGAAGAGGGAAGAGGACAAGAGGTTTTTCATCATTTTTGGGCACTGCTTCTCCACTAAGCTCAATACTAGTGCTGGTTTTATCTACAAGGTAATATCTTTGTTCAAATTTCAAAAGCGTATGGAATATGGATGGTTTTGAGTTGTGAATTGTGATGATTTCATTCAATCAAATTTTTCTTTGTTGTGAATCTTGTGATGATGATGATCTCACTCTACATTTTTTTAGGTTGTGAACTTGTGAAGATATTATATATCAAGAAAAGGTGTGGATGAAATGGTTTTTTAGATTTTTTTTTTTTAAGTTTTGGGTTATATATGAATGATGTTAGTTTTGGAATTTTAAGTTTTTCAGATTTTTTTTAGTTTTGGGTTATATAGACTCTAATTTTTATTTTTTTTTAAAAAAAATTATTTTATAACTTTAATCGTCTCTTATGGGGTTGTAATTTAACTTGAAAAATTTAGGTTCATCAAGCATGTCAAAGTTTAAAACAATCGAGTCATTCTTCAAAAGAAAAGAAGTTCATGTTCTAGAAAGTAATCCACCATTGAATTTTAATGCTGAAACTTCAAATCTCAAAGAACGTCATCTTAAATCTCAAAGGGTTGAAGTTGAAGAATGTTAGTTTTTTATTGGTTGCATTCTATTGACAAAATCACTATCATATAATGTTGCTGCTTTCACAGGGATACCGTATATTTCAGAGTCTTCAGATATTCAGAGTTTTTTTTTTTCTTTAAAGATAGAAAGAGCCTTATTATGACAAGTTCACTATCACGAGAATGAAGAAGGCTATTTCAGAAGTTCCAGGAAGAATCTGTGCAGATTCCAACTCAAAGAAGTCGGATCCCAAGATTCCGTTGGGACGGCCCTGTCTAGAGTCCAGACGCTCTTCAGTCAACAACATTTGTCTGGACAACGTGGCAATACCGTCCAGATGCCCATCAGTGTCAAGAAGCTTCGAACGGTTCAAGTTTGCATCCGTCCGGACGTCATGGCAACATGTCCAGACGCTTTTCAGAGGTCGAGAAGATTCCAATGTTCAAATGCATTCGTTCGGACGACGTGGCAATACATTCTAGACGCCAATCAATGTTCGACAAGTAAAAGGATTTCCTTCGTAGACACAGATATGGGAAGACAGCTGCAACCGTTCGGACGACGTTGTTATTTCGTCCGAATGCTATCCTTGATAAGGCAAGACGTGGAGAATACTTACAACCATTCGAATGACAGGTCTACACCGTCCAGACACCAGTCCTTATAATGAAAATTGCGTGCAGCTAAAGTGCAACCATCCGGACGCTAGGGCAACACCATCCGGACACAACCTTATACAGGAAAGAAAATCAGCGCTTAATGGAAAGCCGATTGCACAAGTCACCGTCCAGACGGCCTCAGCTTGTGTCAGGATGCCGCATAATGAAAACCGAATTAGACTCGATTCAGGTCTTCTGTAGCCTATAAATAAGAGGCTCTAGGCATGTAGTATTTATAGAATTCGGTATTGAATTCTCTATAGCTTAGAGAGGGTGTTTAGGGAGATTTGAAGATTCGCTAGCTCTCTAGTTGTTGCCAATGTGTGATTTGATCAACTATGAAGTTTGTCTATCTTAGGGAGGAGCCCTAAGGTAAATGATTCCATTGAAGACCTCTTTAAGTAGGTGACTTGGTTGGGAGGCATTTGCATTGGATTATGCGTCAGAGTTCAAGGTACGACCACTGCATCAGGGGTATGTGAGTGATGCTTTATAACTAACTTTGTCTTTTGAATAGTGAATATCCTGGATTTTGTTGCCCCATAGTGGTTTTTCTCTTAATTGAATTTCCACTTCGTTAACAAAATATTTGTCTCCTTTAAATTCCACATTTAATATTTTGTTGCACACTGTTCACACACATGGTTAATTAGAAGTCATATTTTATTTTCAAAGAACCTCCTTATAAATCTCTATTTGTGGAAACTCAAGAGATTCCTTTTAAATCTTCCATGCTTAATGTTAACGAAGTTTATGCTTTTTCTATAGAACGGGATCCAAGATTACGTCCTTCAATATGGGTGATGAGTACCAAATATTGTGTATTTGGACCCCTTAATTTACATTAGTTAAACCTTTAGCTTTGTTATTTTCTAATGCTTTGGTTAGTTTTAGTGTTTTTATATTTTGTAGGACAATAAGAGAGAAATGATACAATTCAAGCAAAATACAAGGAAATTCGGATGCAGCAGACCAGTACATTTAGACTGATCATAACAGGACCAAAAGATATCCTTTTTGGGAGTTTCTTAGGTCTAAATTGAAGTTCAAGATGTCAGCTTTCCAACGCAACAATTTTTAGCCAATTTGGAGATGTGTGGAAAAAGATATGGCTGTTTGAATTTCAGTCGTCGGATCATCCCGAAAATCCGGAACCATCTCTCTTATTATTTTTCTTTTGCTTCATCCCTTGTCTCCCCAAAGCTAGAGCCAATACACGTTTTTCTCCACATTCTCAGCCACTTAATCACTTTTTTTTCCACTCAACATCATTCCATAAAACACTCACCACTCATTCCATAAAACACTCACCACTCATTCCATAAAACACTCACCACTCATTCCATAAAACACTCACCACTCATCTCTCCACTCATACACCCACTCACCCATTCCACACAAAACCACTTGGCTATAAAAGGAGACCAAGGCTGAAAATGAAGAAGGAGGAGAGGAGGCATGAGCCTCTTTGTACATAACTTCTTGCTTCTCTTCTTCTTGTAGCTTATTTCTTTCCTTTTGAAACTCTTTGATTTTTATGCTTTTTTAATGTTTTAAGTTGTAGTTATTTTATCATGTGTAGCTAATATTTTCGTTTGGGGTTGAGGATGAAACCTCACCATTGAAGAGAAACCGAGTTTTTGTGCTTGTTCATGCTATTTGAGTTTATGGATTTGATTTCTAATTGCTCTACTTCGGTTTTCTTGAAATGATGTTTTGATATCTCTTGTGGTTTCCGGATACAAGTGATGATGTGGAATAAGTTTCATTAAATCGGTTGCTTGGTTTTTCATCTATCAAAACATTGGACATTCATTGTGCGCCGTTTGACTAATACATTGTTTTATCGGTTAGAATGAAGATATCCATTGTGATTGAATGATACATTGGATGTTTGGATTTCAATTGGTACTCTTTGTGATTTGTGCTATGAACAGAATCATAGGATGATCTAAATGAATTTTGAAGCAATGTAGAGCATACCTAAGATTTATAAGTGACAACCTTGAATAAGTGTGATGAGCATGAGATTAGGTTGATATGATTTGGTGATTGTGAATTCCAAAACCCTAAACCCCTTTATTTTCGTTATTTTCGTTTATACTTTCTTTTAACAAAAACCCTAAATTTGGAACTAGGTTAAAATAGGATTAGTTTGAATAGAGATTAATTTTTGCAACGCAATTCCCTGTGGGATCGACCTCGCACTTGCACATACACTATATTGCAAAAGATTCGTGCGCTTGCGAGTATAATTTAAAACACATCAAGTTTTTGGCGCCGTTGCCGGGGAATTGTTTGTTTGTGGAAATTGATTTTTGTTTGAATTGATTTTATTTTTCTACTAGTTTAGGTAGATTTTTGTTTTCTTTTTCTTCTTCCAATTTTTGTTTCTTTTTATTTTTATTTGTTTTTGTTTTATTGTCTAACCCAAAAAAAAAAAAAAAAAAGCAAGGTTTTCTGTTTTATTGTTATTTCAGGTTGTGCGGAATTTTACGAAGTCGATCGATCGAACCAACACTGGAGGTGTTACCTGGAATAGTTCAGTAGCAGAAATTCTTGCCAAAAAAATTATTTTTTTGGTCCAAATTTGTAAGTTTTAATTCTTGCCTTTCTGGTATCTTTGGTTGTTTTATGCATTCTTGTTAGTCTTCAATTTTTTTTATTTTTTTTTTTTTTTATTTTGTTTGTGCTATTTTTTTTCTTTGCTAGTGTGGTCTACGGCGCTATCCAAGTGTCTAGGCAAGTTCTGGCTAGGAAAGTCTTGGGATTTAAGTGTGTCCGGTGTGACCCCCCTCACTTTCCTGGGAACGAACCTGGGCTCTTAGAGAATTCTGTTTGCCCCACTTGCAGCAAAAAATTTGGTTCATATCTTTGGTGGGATATTTTCTTGCCATAGGGTGTAAGTGAAGCATGTATTCTTATTTTGATAATTATTGTGATTCTTCTGCACAACATGTTTCACCTAGTGGTAGGACACTTGCTCCAACCAACTACCCTTACAGTTTCAACCCACATGAACCATGTTCCTATTGCTCTGATCCTTATCACCGTGCTAGTAATTGTCCCTCTTGGGGACAATTCTATCATTATTCACATGAGCAAATGAACACTAACTCCTCCAGCCCGGGATTCGATTCAAATCCCAATTTTTACAACCCGGACTGGAGCAACCATTCTGACTTCTCATGGCAAGCTCAAGCCATGGGAAGTTATGCTCCCCAATTCCAGGAACTGCATCATCCTGAATATCTGCAGTTCGAAAGCTCATCATATGATCCCCTTCCCCAAAAATCATTAGAAGATACACTGAAGGACTTCATAGAGATGACTGGCCACTCCACCATTCAAGCTCCACACCCAGAGCTGTCATTAGAAGACACTCTCAAGGACTTCATGCAGTTTTCAAGCCAAACCATTAATGAAATGAAGAATCTCACTTTGGAAAACATTCTGACCATTAATGAAGTAAAGAATGCCACCTTGGAAAACACTCAGGCGATTGCCAGGATAGAAAGACAGTTCGAATATCTGGTTGCCGAGTATAACAGACTGGAGGAAGAAGAGTTTCAAGGTCAGTTGATGGCTGAAGGGCACTACATGATTGATGAGGATGATTCCAGCAATCTTCATCATGAGCATGTCCAAGACACATCAATAATTGAGAGTGATGAAATGGTAGATGGCAATGATGAGGAAGAAAAGGAGGAGCACCTGGAGCAAGCAGCGCCCCCGCCAAATCCAAATATGTCCGAATACGGAATGAGTACTGAAGCTCATTCCTTCATCACCATCCCTCTTGAGACATTTCATGAGCCCCAAGCTTTAATTCTTACATGTCTCAAAGAGCCATCTTATGCCAAAACTGTCAAGGATCTATGCACACAACCGCGCAAATCTAGGAACCATCGTCCTACAAAGATCCTTCGAAGCAAGCAAGTTAGCTACATAAGATGGCGAAACATTTCTCTCGAGGGACATCAATTCTGTAAGAAGAAAGGATGGAAGGGATTGGTTGGACATCCACATGATCGGGGAAGGCGCTGTAAATTTTCTTTTACCTTTTCGCACAGTTATTTTTTTTAATTATTTTTGTTAAATATTTTGTTTCTGTTTTACCTTATTTTGTTGTCTGTTTTTGTTTGTTAGTTTATTTTTAATTTTTCAATGGTGGGATAACTTCTTGCTATAGGGTGTAAGTGAAGCATGGATTCTTATTTTGATAATTATTGAGATTCTTCTGTACAACATGTTTCACCTAGTGGTAGGACACTTGCTCCAACCAACTACCCTTACAATTTCAACCCACATGAACCATGGAAAGCTTGCTAAATGAGAACATGGAAGCCTCGAAGGAGAGGAAGGTGGGGAATGTGAAGAAAGCAAAGAAGGCGAGGCAAGCAATCCGGAAAGGATATGAGCGCGGTACTCATATCGTAGTGCTCTCTCTCTTCTGTCATAGATCGCCATCACCGGATTGAGGATAGATGTGAAGAGCGTCCAGGTTGACAAGACGGAAGAGAAGGTCTTGTATGATCAAGAATAATCTTGCTTCTGGATAGTATGATCAAGAATAGTCTTGCTTCGTTGTTTGTGAATCTGGTTGTGATGCTGCATTTTTCCCAACTTTAAACTTTGAAATTGGTTATGAACTACATCTTCCCTTCCAAGAAGCGATGATGAGTTCAGATTAGAAGAAAGATTTGGCTCTCGAAGTGTGAAGGGTTGAGAGCTCATAGGTGTGCTTTGCCAGAGAGAAGACGAGTAAATTTATAGAGAAAATTTGAGAGGGGACGGTGCAAGTGGTGCCGACAGTGAATCGTAATATCTCCATCCCTTTCTCGGAACGCTCATCCAGCTCATTCTCGGGATGCCCCTCTACGACTGCTAGTTGCGGAAAGTGCGGCGATGAATCCGGAAAAGTCATTGGGTAAATTCGGAATTCGAGAAGGTGAAAAGGGTGAAAACTCAAAAAGAAGAGAACTCGTGATTCGAGGGCGGCTGTCTACTAGTGATAATGGAGGCTGCGCTCAAAAAGAAGAGAACTCGTGATTCGAGGGCGGCTGTCTACTAGTGATAATGGAGGCTGCACTCAAAAAGAAGAGAACTCGTGATTCGTGGGCGGCTGTCTACTAGTGATAGTGGAGGCTGCACTCAGAATGACGTTGATTAAACCGCGTCTCGCCCAGTGATTAAGTTCTCTTTCCTTCCCTTCAAATATTTCGAATCACCGCTTCATTTCTATCTTTCTCTCCTTCAGATTCTTTGAGGAATATCATCGTTTCCTAAGTTTTCCAGAAAAATGGCTTCTTCCTCTTCCCAAAATAATCTTGATCTGAATGCTACGCCAGTAGTACAACCCGAGATTTGGCGTCCATTATTCTTAACGCAAAAAGGTCCTCTCATGACCAATGACTCTGTGATGCTGAATGATGCAGCAGCTGCATCCATGGCTCAGGGCATCATAACTCCTCGAGATAATAAGTTGTTGGCGGATAGGACTGATGCTCAAGCCATCAATGACTCTTTGGCTTTCAGTATTCAGAGTGCTTCTTCAGTTACAAACATGGCTCGACGTCTGCAAGTTCGAGGGAATGAAGTCCAAGCGCTAAAAGCTCAAACTTTGGCTTTGCAACGAATGTACATGGACTTTAGGCGTAGGAATCGGGTCCTACAGCAAGAAAATAAAAAGCTGAAGAAGGTGGTAGATTCATATGCGAAAGACTTGGAGAAGAGGTATGCTGAGTTGGAGCAAAATACCAATCGTCTCCAAGAGCAACACCAGGACCTCTTGCGTGTAGTCCAAAACCTCAGGGTTTTCCGCCCAGAAACTTAGTCAGGTATAAGCATACTCTGGGGATGTTGCAGGAAAGGTCCGATTCGCAAGTTTATGTTTTCTTAAAAGTACTTTGTTTTGTAAGACAATAATTATATTTTTATTTTCTTTATTTTTTATTTTTATTTATGTTTTCTTAGAAGTACTTCGTTTTGTAAGACAATAATTATATTTTTATATTTTTATTTTTATTTTTATTTTCTTTATTTTTTATTTATTTATGGACTGTAATAATAATAATAAAAAAATGGCGCTACGAAGATCCTGCGAAGCAAGCAAGTTGGCCACCTGAGAAGGCGCTGTAAATTTTCTTTTCCCTTTTACTTTTTTTGTATAGTTGATTTCTTTCATTTTTATTTCTTTTCATTTTACTTTTATTTCTAACAGCAACTAACATTTTGATGTTTGTGTCTATGAGAAATGTTGCTGTTAAGTTTTTGTTGACAGGTGTTTTGGTGTTTAAGTTTGGGGGACGCCTTGACCTTTCACACCTCGATGTTTCCGTATTTCTGGTAATGTATTTCTACACTACACATTGCGGACAATGTGTAATTCAAGTTTGGGGGTATGGAAAAGCACTCTGTCCATTTGTTTGTTTGTTTATTTCATTTGTTTGTTTGTTTGTTTAAGTTTCCATTTGTGTGTTTGTTTAATTTTTCTAATTGTTTTTAGTTATTTTTAGTTGTCTTTTTGTTCTTAAAATGTTTTAATTAAAAAAAAAAAAAAAAAAAATTATGTTGTCAAGTTTGAGTTAAGCCATAGCTGTGGTTTGGATTTCATCGGCTTGCTTAAGTTTTTGAACACATCATGTCTTTAGGAATCTGAGTCTTTTGACTTATTTTTGGGCTAGTAAGATTTCACTTGAGTTGAACTATCACGAGCACGTTAGCATGTAATTTGTGGGGTATGAATTTGTGCTTAATTGTGTATTTTGAGAGTTGTTGGATGACTTATTGATAAATAACCTTGGCTTGCAAGATATATATATTAAAAAAAAAAAAAAAAAAAAAAAAAAAAGAAGATCATTTTGAGTTTTTCACTGAGTAACCGGGCCTCTTGCCTCACTAAGCATTGAGTGTTCGCGTCAAAAGGTGAGAATTTCAATTTGGTTAATTGTATGGCTAGTTTGGCTTCGTAGCCTTTTTGACTTGAGTAATTAAGCCCTTAGGGATGTTTCTACATCTAGTGCCCTAAGACCATTTGGTTTGGGAGCCACTGGCCCAACACTCGTTACATGGGTCAATTAGAAAGCTTAAGGGAGCCGAGCATTGCACAGCCAACATATTAAAAACAAAAAAAAAACAAAAAAACAAAAAAATATATATATATAAATAAAATAAAATAATTTGAATATCTTGCCTTGGTTGTTTCATTTGATAGGGATTCCAATGATTTTTGAACTACTTATCTTGAGATTAAAATGAAACCTCATAATTGCATGTTGATTTCACTCTACACTTTTGAGGAAATGTGATGTCTTAACTGTCCATTTATGAGTGATTTGATGATTGGATCCCCTGTTGATGTTTATGATGGGGTTTGTCTTTTTAAGCATGCCAATGACGTATGAACCATGGTCTGGGTAAAACTTTTTCTCGTTGACAGCATAATGTTTGAATGTTTGTGGGTATCATTTCTGGCAAACCCTCACGAGACTTCACTCGTCCACTAGGGAGTCCTAGGGGTTTAAAAGGCTTGTTGCATATGCTAAATGCAATCGTGTCTCCCACGAAAGAGGATTTATGTTTCATGCTTTGATTTTGTTTTTCATTTTGTTTTGCTAAGGGACTAGCAAAATGTAAGTTTTGGGGTATTTGATGAGTACCAAATATTGTGTATTTGGACCCCTTAATTTACATTAGTTAAACCTTTAGCTTTGTTATTTTCTAATGCTTTGGTTAGTTTTAGTGTTTTTATATTTTGTAGGACAATAAGAGAGAAATGATACAATTCAAGCAAAATACAAGGAAATTCGGATGCAGCAGACCAGTACATTTAGACTGATCATAACAGGACCAAAAGATATCCGTTTTGGGAGTTTCTTAGGTCTAAATTGAAGTTCAAGATGTCAGCTTTCCAACGCAACAATTTTCAGCCAATTTGGAGATGTGTGGAAAAATATATGGCTGTTTAAATTTCAGTCGTCGGATCATCCCGAAAATCCGGAACCATCTCTCTTATTATTTTTCTTTTGCTTCATCCCTTGTCTCCCCAAAGCTAGAGCCAATACACGTTTTTCTCCACATTCTCAGCCACTTAATCACTTTTTTTTCCACTCAACATCATTCCATAAAACACTCACCACTCATTCCATAAAACACTCACCACTCATTCCATAAAACACTCACCACTCATCTCTCCACTCATACACCCACTCACCCATTCCACACAAAACCACTTGGCTATAAAAGGAGACCAAGGCTGAAAATGAAGAAGGAGGAGAGGAGGCATGAGCCTCTTTGTACATAACTTCTTGCTTCTCTTCTTCTTGTAGCTTATTTCTTTCCTTTTGAAACTCTTTGATTTTTATGCTTTTTTAATGTTTTAAGTTGTAGTTATTTTATCATGTGTAGCTAATATTTTCGTTTGGGGTTGAGGATGAAACCTCACCATTGAAGAGAAACCGAGTTTTTGTGCTTGTTCATGCTATTTGAGTTTATGGATTTGATTTCTAATTGCTCTACTTCGGTTTTCTTGAAATGATGTTTTGATATCTCTTGTGGTTTCCGGATACAAGTGATGATGTGGAATAAGTTTCATTAAATCGGTTGCTTGGTTTTTCATCTATCAAAACATTGGACATTCATTGTGCGCCGTTTGACTAATACATTGTTTTATCGGTTAGAATGAAGATATCCATTGTGATTGAATGATACATTGGATGTTTGGATTTCAATTGGTACTCTTTGTGATTTGTGCTATGAACGGAATCATAGGATGATCTAAATGAATTTTGAAGCAATGTAGAGCATACCTAAGATTTATAAGTGACAACCTTGAATAAGTGTGATGAGCATGAGATTAGGTTGATATGATTTGGTGAGTGTGAATTCCAAAACCCTAAACCCCTTTATTTTCGTTATTTTCGTTTATACTTTCTTTTAACAAAAAACCCTAAATTTGGAACTAGGTTAAAATAGGATTAGTTTGAATAGAGATTAATTTTTGCAACGCAATTCCCTGTGGGATCGACCTCGCACTTGCACATACACTATATTGCAAAAGATTCGTGCGCTTGCGAGTATAATTTAAAACACATCAATGGGACTATCCATATAATTGACAATATTACGTCCTTCAACTGGGTAAAATCACAATTTTCTTACATTTAAAGAAAATGGTTGGGTAGCCACTGGGAATGCTCTTAAGGTATCTATTGCAGGTGGCTTTTTCGTAGTTTTTTCTTCTTCTTCTTCTTCTTTTTTTTAATGATTTTCCCTATATTTAGGGAAGGGAACAAACTTTAGGGTATATGCTGCTAATGCTCCAAAAGGGGACAATTTAGGGCGCGTTTGGGATTGCGATTTTGTAAACAATAAGTACGATTTTAAATCAAATCGTAGAACATAAATAATTTGGAAACTGTATTTTTTAAAATTGTGATTTGAAAATGTAGAAAATATGCTTTTTCAAATCACAGTAAGAGTGTGCTTTTCTGAAAACACAAAATTTTAAAGGTTTATTTGCAATTTTAAAGGCTAAACTGCGATTTTGCCAAACGCTTAATTGCGTTTCTAAAAATCACTTTTTTTAAATCGCACATTTTAAAATCATTATTTTAAATCACATTTATTAAAATCGCAAACTAATACGGACCTTTAGCCTATCAGTTTAGGTATTTCACCTTAGAGCATTCTCAATGGACTCTTTAAAATTTCACTAAATTTTAGTGAAAGAATCCACTTTTTTGTGTTTAACTATCGCTTTTAAAAAGTTTTATACATCAAACTCTCTAAACATTTCTTTATTTTAACTAAATATTATTTTTTTATTGGTTTTGGAGCAACTACTTTAACTATTTAAACATAAAAAATTTAAGGGGATCGATTCCCTTTGTAAGGATTTGGAGGGAAACTAAAATAAAATAATTAAAAAATGAATAGAGAAAGAATTTAGAGCATTTGTAGTGAAGTCATCAAACAGACAAAATCACCAAAATCAGATGATTTTGCTCAAAATATCATATCCAACGAGCTCTCTACTTCTACAGTAAATTTGCAGATTGTCAGAAACCCCCGTCTAATGAGACGAGGGCAAAACCAATCGTCACTTAATATTTTGTAATTTTTTTATTCCAAATCGATCTTCTCTCTCCTCTTCCTATTCATCGTCGTCTCGGCTGCGACAACGTCGTCGGAGTTGGATCCTTTGATTCGATAGGTCGTGGACGGCACGAATGGCCGGTTAGGCACGGAGCACCGACTTAGTGAGCTGTTCAAGCGAAGGTATGGCAAGTTGTCGGTGAACCACGTCGTGATTGACCCAGTTCTCGGACCTCACCTCATCAGTGTTACCAACAAGGCTCCGATCTTGCCTACCGAAGATCTTTTGGTCGATTTTGCTAACCCGAACGATCTACTGTTTTTTTTTAATTTCTTTTTTATAGAACTAATAAAAAATTAGTATTTATTTAAAGTAGAAAATATTTGAAAAGTTTGGTATTTAGAGCTTTTGAAAAGTAAGTAGTTAAAATGACAAAAATGATATTTTTCGTCAAAAATTCAACAAATTTTGACGACTTCACTACATATGCTCTTTGGGGGTTAAAAATAGAGAGAGATTTTACTATTTACCATTTTAGAAAAACTTTAAAGAGTTTGATGCATAGGTTATTTTGACAACATTCACCAAAATTTGGTAAAATTTTTGAAGTAGGATGCTCTTATATATTCTCGCTTAGTTATTTCCTTAAGCGGGAAAGCCAAAATTCAAAGCTTCTTTGAAAACACGGAACAGAGAGGGATTACACAAATGACACCTTCACAGTGACCTCAAGACCTCTGTACTGGTCACATCCATGGAGGAATCCATATCCCGAATAATCTCAGAGCTCGAAGAGATCCGCCACTTGGACAACCCCACAACCCAACTCTCCGAACCCTCTCTCTTAGACCTCCAAACCCTCCTCGATTCCCATGATTCGGAACTCCTGGACCGCCTCTTCGACGGCCTGTCGTCCAAGTCCCTCTCTCTTCCCAACCATCTGGTCCGTCCGATCGCCTCAGCCATGGACTCGGGCCCGACCCATTTGTCCCTTTTGGCGTCTAAGGTTTACCTCTCTCTGCTTCTCTCACCCAACGCCCCCGTTTTCACTCTGTTCACTCCCATGTCGTTTCTCACTCTCTTTCGCTCTATCCGCCGATCTCTCAAGCGCCGGACATCAGCCCCGCCCACCGATACTGAGGGATCCCACGTAGTCCCGGCCAGACGGAAGCAAAAGGGCGGTGGGGCTCGAGACAAGGGGTTAAGGAAAAATGCCAGAAATTCGTACAGTGAGAGCGAAGAGGGCGAATTCGATGTTGGGGATTTGTTTCCTTTGCTTGAGAGGTTAGAATTGGTAATGGGTTTGATTCATTTGGACCGGTTTCCGGATAGTTTGAAGTCTCTGGTCCAAACCGTGGTTGAAATTCCGGTAATGGCGGTTGAATTGTGTGGTAATTCCGCTGGTTTTAACCGACTAATTGAATTGTGCTCACGGGTCTTGAGCGAAGTGTTAAGGCCTGAGCATGGTGAGCAGGCAGACACAGCAGCCGAGGTGTTGAAGTCGTTGTCGCAGTTGATTCTTCGGCTTAAATCTCCAGCCCGGACGTTCGCTTTGGGGTTCGTGACGAATAGAATGATGGGATTAACGAAGGTATCTAATGGAGTGAAGAAAGCGGTAGTGAATTTTCCAAGGTACTTGGCGCAGAAGGCGCCGGAGAAGTCTGAGCCTCGGGCTTTAGCTGTGGAGTCGATCATGGAGATTGTTAAAGTTATGGAATTCGAGGATCAAATTGGGTTTGTGGAGTATGTGGTGAAGATGACACAAGGAAAGGCCAACCTTAGGCTCTTGGCGGTTGATCTTATTTTGATGCTTATGATGTCTTTGAGGGATCCATTGGGGGTGGGTTCCGGCATTGAAGTGAAGGATTCATGGGGGTTGAGGTGTCTGGAGGCTTTGATTCTGCGTTGTTCAGATACAAGCACGACAATCCGTGCTCGCGCCTTGTCAAATTTAGCGCAGCTATTGGGGTTTTTGGCTGATGACAATAAGAGCCGGGCCGTGTTGAAAGAAGTTATGGGGTTTGGTGATGCTGGGGAGCAAATATTGGAAGGTGGAATGAATGATCTTTTGAGAAAAAGGTGTACGGATGAGAAGGCAGCAGTGAGGAAGTCTGCACTTGTGCTAATTACCAAGTTGACTGCCCTTCTGGGTGGTGCCTTTGATGGAGCTCTGCTCAAGAGCATGGGAATAGCATGTTCGGATCCTCTTGTTAGCATAAGGAAAGCGGCGATTTCTGCTCTTTCAGAGGTTAGTTAGTTTTCTGCTTTTGCTTCATCTTCTGTTTCTCTTGAACTGGTGTTGTTTTTGTTACATGGTATGATTGGTATATGATATCTAATTGCTCTGTGCCTATATTATATTTACACACAATTGTGATAGTGTGTTCTTTGGGACACTCGATCTACATTTCAACACTAAAATATTAGGATAAAAGTGTTTGTGTGTGAATATTTTAGAAGCGGCAGACAACCCAAGCCAAATCCAAGATACCTGAATCTAGAATGTCAAGCAGCTGGCGGCTATCCCAATCACGCTAAGTCTACATGCGTATCTGATGAAGAAGGCATGCCTAAGAAAGACTATACCTTATCTGATGAAGAAGGAATGCTTATGATTTGGATGTACTAGTTGGATTGGGATTAGATTGGATAGTTGTATTAGAATTTCAGTGCTTTTCTTATTTAAGGAAGACTTTCAACAAAGAACTCCTCATAGAGGATTTTCATCAAACATTTATTGTCTTTCCCAACTGAAAAGAGCTATCTCTGTTTTCTTCTTGTTGTTTGCTCTTCAGAATATGTTCACTTTCTAGAATAGATGTCTAGTCCTGACCAACTTGAGCACAAATTTCTTATTCAAGAACTATTTTGCATCTGTTTATAGTAATTTTTCTATTAGTAATGATTCTTTTGGTTGTTCGGCTGTGTCTAGTACATATGGATGTATATAATTATGGTGCCGCTAATTGAACTGTGGACGTATTAGGCGAAAATTTAGGCTTTCATGCCTTCAGAGGCAATAGGAACTTAAGGTTCCTATTGATTGAGAATAAGAAAATATATAACTAAAGGGATAAACTGACTACTTTGAGAGGATTGAACCTCCAATTGATCACTTTGAGGGGATCACCTTCCAATTGCCTTAGGCAAAATTATGTTTATTCTTCACTTAATTGCCATACGGCATCTACACTGAATTTATAGAATAAAGCAAGACTTATTTAGATATGAAAATCTAGGATTTAGCCTATTAGGGAAATAAAATCAAAATATACTACTAATACAGCTCATTAAGGAAATAAAAATTTAGGGTTCCTAACATTCCCCCACCCTTAAAAACAACCTTGCCATCAAGGTTGATTATTAATTAAACATGTCTCCAATCTCGTCCTCGATCCCATGGCGGCCACCATGTTTTCATTAAATGGGCTCTGATACCAAATGATAAGAACGTAAGAGTTTCTATCGATTAAAAGTAAGAAAATATAGAACTAAAGGGATAAGCTAACCACTTTGAGGGGGTCGGATCTCCAATTGATTACTTTGAGGGGATCAACCTCCAATTGCCTTTGGCAAAATTATGTTTATTCTTCACTTAATCATACGAAATCTACATTGAATTTATAGAGTACTTAGGTGAGAAAATCTAGGGTTTAGCCTACTAAATAAAATCAAAATATACTGATACAACTTATTAAGGAAATAAAAATCTAGGGTTCTAACAAGAGGGCTTCTTTTATGATTTTTCTAGATACTGTGAAATAATGTCTTCTTAATTTTCTTTTTTTCCATTTGGATTCTTGGTTTTCAGGTTTTGTCTGAGTTATTATGCTTGCTCCCGACAAATTTTTCTGTTTCTTTTTCCCTTGCATCTGCTAGTATACATCTTGGTGTGTACATTTGAACTTCTGGTAAAATATGCATGGACTTCGCAGGCTTTCAGAACATTCTCAGATGAAACTGTGACTATGGAGTGGCTTCATTCAGTTCCACGTTTAATAACTGATAATGAATCTAGTATTCAAGAAGAATGTGAGAACTTGTTTCTGGAATTGGTACTGGACCGAATAACTAGAGCTGGATCTACTGGTTCTCCCCAAAATGGATCCGTTTTCCATGATTCAAGTCTGAAAGCAAAAAGTTTAGAGAGGGAAATGGAGTTTTTATTTCCTGATGGGACGCTGGGTCTCTTGAGAGAAATTTGCAATGGAGAGGTGACACCTTGGGTGAAGAAAATTTGTGCAAGCTTGGGTAAGAAGAAACGGCTTAGGCACAAAATCGTTATTGCACTTCAGAATATTATCAGGACATCTGAGTCTCTCTGGTTGAGGCAATCGATGCTAATAGAGAAGTGGACAGCACCACCGGGTGCTTGGCTTCTTCTATCTGAGGTGTCAGCATACCTTTCAAAAGCAGTGGACTGGGAGTTCCTCCATCATCATTGGCAGCTTCTTGACAAGTATAGAGTAAGAGGTGACCTTAAAAATCCTTTGGCAGTAGGAGATGCACATGAAGAAGAAGAGGACACAGAATCCAATTCTGTTTCTTGGGCTAGGGATCGTGTTTTCCTTTTGCAAACAATCTCTAATGTTTCCGTGGAGCTTCCTCCAGAACCTGCAGCAGATTTAGCCCATAACTTGCTTAAACGAATTGAAGAGTTCAATATGCATTCAACTGAGGTATCTATCATTTGATATCATTGAATAGTGTACTAGGTGCAGTGAAGTTTCTTTCTTTTCTTTTCTCAAATGCTTTATTTGTCAACACGCTTGTTTGCACGTAGTAGATCTTGATGGTAAAAGCACTCCAATGAATATAATTAATGCACTCTGATAAATCTCAATAAATTTTTATGGAACTTTAGGACTTGATTTTATGTATTGGCTCAGAATTTGCTCACTTGGATTGAGGGCATGCCTTGCTTGTGATGTTTCTTACCTTTTACATACCGGTGTTTTTTTTTGGGGCTGTATTTTGAGTTAATGTTAGTGTGACGTGCCACATCACTTGGGTATGAGAATAGAAATGTGCTTATATGTATATTTGCACCCTTCTTGACACAACGCATTTTAAAGCAATGATGGTCATGAACCTATCAGAACCCTGCAGTTAAGTATGTTTCTGTGAGAGTAGTACCAGGATGGGTAACCTCCTGATAAGTCTGGTTTGGGGGAGCCAAAAGCGAACAATATTGTGTCGTTTAGGGTGGGTTGTTACATTTAGACCATTAGTTGGTAAGTTATTTTTTGATTACTTCCTTTTTCTCCTCAATATTTGCACCAGCATATGTAATTAATTAGTATCTGTGATGGCAGGTTGATGCTCATGTAAAAGCCCTAAGGACATTGTGCAAGCGGAAGGCTTCAAATCCTGAGGAGGCTGATACACTTGTCATTAAATGGGTAGACCAGCTTCTCCCTAAAGCTTCACAGATTTTAGAAAAGTATATCTTAGAGGCTTCTGAAGCAAATAAATCTGGCAGCTTTTTCACACCACCAAGTAGAAAGGGCAAGAGAGCAGCAGTCATGTCCAGGTTACTGTCAGAAGCAGTCACGGCAGTTTATACGATTGGATCTTTGGTTATTGTCTGTCCAGCTGCTGATATGAATGCTATTACTCCACTATTGCACACCATAATCACTTCGGGAAATTCTGGTCCCAAATTCAATAAATTGCCAGGCCTTACAGCTTCTCTAAAGCAAACAGCCCCCTCTTTATACATTCAAGCTTGGTTGACAATGGGGAAGATTTGCCTTGCAGATGGGAAACTTGCAAAGAAGTATATTCCTCTTTTTGTACAGGTTTGGGCTTTTGACTTGGCATCATTTCATTCCCATGGTTTTGAATGAATTTATGGAAACCCATTTCATTCCCTCTGGATTTCTAAGAAACACATATTCTTCTATGACTTTTCTTTAGCAATCGTGTTCACCTGGAGCCATTCATCTTAATGACAGGGTTCTCTCTGTATTTGTAAGAAATCTCAGTTTTCACAAACTCTCTTTTTGTATATTTTACCTGACTTGGTGCAGAGGATTCCTTAGGTTCAACTGGCGTGTATGTTATTTAAAGATACTGATTTGAGGATATGGTTTTTTTTTTTTTTCCCCTGTAGCATGCATGTGTCCCACCTCCCAAGTATTTTTTGGTTCTGAATAACAATGGAAACCAAATTTTCAATGTCGCATTCTTATTCCAGGAGCTTGAAAAGAGTGATTGTGCTGCCCTACGCAACAATCTTGTAGTGATGATGGCAGATTTTTGCGTTCGTTATACTGCTCTAGTTGATTGGTAAGGTCTTTTAAACGATCAACATGAATATAATATGCATTTGAACAGTCTCCAATAGTTAACTGTTATTTGAAGTCAACAGTTACATAGCAAAGATCACAAAGTGTCTCTGTGATCCATGTGAACTTGTGAGAAGGCAGACATTTGTATTGCTCTCAAGATTATTGCAGGTACATTTTTGTTCTGGTGTTCTGTCATTTCTGATGTTATTCATATGTTTCCATTTTGACTTCATTCTCATAATCAGAGGGACTATGTGAAGTGGAGAGGAGTGCTATTCCTCCGATTTCTTTTGTCACTTGTTGACGAATCAGAAAAGATAAGACAACTCGCCGATTACCTTTTCCGGAGTATTTTAAAAGGTGACAAGGTTCTCACAAGTAATCAAATTCGCAGTCGAAGTAGTTGGTAGTACATGTTTGTCGTTGGGCATTGACTCTAAATTCTAATGAATGTTTTTGCAGTCAAGGCACCTCTTCTAGCTTATAACAGTTTCGTGGAAGCCATTTTTGTTCTGAATGACTGCCATGCCCATAGTGGACATACTGATTCTCAGGGCTCACAAGTTGAGAGCCAACTTTTCTCCATCAGGTTCGAACTGTCTTGTATTTGGCAAGAACAGAAGTAGCTCCACAATAGACATGCACATTTATAACTAGTATTTGTTGTTTCCAGGGGTAATGATGAGAGTTCGAGATCTAAAAGAATGCATATCTATGTTTCTCTTCTGAAACAAATGGCTCCAGAGCACCTTTTAGCCACCTTTGCAAAGTTATGTGCAGAGATTCTTGCTGCGGCATCTGATGGTATGCTCAATATAGAAGATATTACTGGACAATCTGTTCTGCAGGTACTAATCTAACACGTATTTAATAATTCTGCTGTGGGTGAGCTCGTACATTATTATCGTGGAATATGGTGAGAATGATCAAGGTGATCACAAGTGTTAATGTAAAATCTGCATTTTAATTGAGGGAGCAGGATGCTTTCCAAATTCTTGCCTGCAAAGAGATCCGAATTGCGTCCAACCGTGGATCGTCATCTGACTCAGCAGATATTGATGAAGAAGGCGGAGATAGTGGAGCATTAGCAGCTGCTGCTAGAGGAAGGGCTGCAACTCAAGCAGTCAGAAAGGGCCTTATCCAAAATACCATCCCCATCTTTATAGAGCTGAAACGCCTATTAGAAAGCAAGAACAGCCCCCTCATAGGATCCCTCATGGAATGCCTCAGAATCCTTCTCAAGGACTACAAGAATGAGATCGATGACATATTGGTTGCTGATAAGCAGCTTCAGAAAGAGCTCATCTATGACATGCAAAAGTACGATTCTGCAAAGGCCAAATCAACGGCTGCAGAGGCTGTTGCCAAAATGCAAAAATCAAGTGGCTATCGGTCACCTGATGTTTCTAAGGTAAAACATAACCAGAATAAGCTGACCGACAAGTTGAAAAATGATTCAAAACTGGCTTCAGCAATGGCAGATGCAGCGGCTGCAGCCAAAGCCCGGTCTGTGCTAAGGGAAGTTAACAAGGGGACATCTACACCGCCTCTTAGTTCCATAAGTGTGCCTAAACTCAAGTCTTGTAATGGTACAAGCACTTCACAATGTGATCGGCCTTTAGATGTATTAGAATCTTTGAGGAAAAGACAGTCTTTTGATTCTGATGAAGAAAACTGATGCCTCTAATAATATATACTTTCCCATCAAGGTGCAACTGAAAGCTTTAAGACCTTGATACAGGAGCTTACACTCATTGGCCATTTGATTTTCATTTATACCAACATTTTTCTATACTATTGGATTGTACTTCCTCTCGTAAGTAATATACCAAGAGTAGATATTGCTTAAGCTTTTAAACCTTGTTTCCCTCCATATCAAAGCCATGAATATCTGTTTGCCCCAACAGAATGGTTAAGCACGAAGCAAGTCCAACACCCACACGCCCAGAAAAGGGGGACAAAAAAAAAGTGTAATAACTTCACATAAAGACGCGGCCCATGGGTGTGCTGCCAAACTCGCGCCAGTCATCGGTTTTAAGTTGGTGCGGGGGAGTTTTTCTAATCCCACACCGAGAAAATGAGAAAGGAACGAAGCAGAAGCTAGGTATAAAAGGAAAGTGAACAACCTTAACAAGCAGGAAGATGATACAAAAACACCCTTTATACACTAATTACATTCCAATTACATCCATGTGAGGGGAAGAGAGGGTGTGTAATTGGTGTATAAAATGAGTGTTTTTTTAGCATTTTCCTAACAAGCATACAAACCACAATGAGAGAGCCTTGAATTGGGCCACTTCTGGTTCTAGACCGTTTCTTTGACTCTAACGTTTTGCTTCAGTGGACCTTAAAAAAATTTGAGCACATGCATGTGTAGCCAAATAGACTGGGCTTTAAGAATTTTGGGTCCTCCGAGCCCAAATTCGGGACTAGCAAGGTTTGTCAAACGAGGGGCTTTTAGAAGCAGGGGGCTGAGCAATGAGCATTGCGCACAAGCTGCTTGGACGATGCCATTTTAATTCATTTTGTCCATCTGCGGACATTTTGTTGACGGCGTTGATACGACGGAAACTATCTCTGTCTCGGGCTGGTCTATCCCCATCTCTCTGGTATTGTTCTTTCTCTCAATGAATTGAGATACTAATTGATGGGGCTAATTTTAGCACGATTTGGCTGATCGAACCCCAATTTGCATTCCTTTTTATCTATTAGGCGATCTTCCAATTCAAGGCTTGGGATTTCAGAAAACCCAAGACCTTCATTCAGTTTTGGATTCAAAATTTTGAGATTCATTGAAACTCTGTTTCTTGGGATTATGAATTTTGTTGTTGGGAACTTTTTGAGTTGATTTTGGTGAACTGGGTTTGTCTAGTTCTTGGGATTAATTTCTTTGTTGGGAATTTTTAGAGTTGAATTGAAGTACGAATTTTGAGATTCATCTTCTTGGGATTATTGGTGTTTGGGTTGTTGATTTTGCTGTTGGGAAGTTTTCAAATTGAATTTTGGTAGACTTGGTTTGTTGAATTTTCAAGGGTGTTTGATAATGGATGGTAATAAGGATGAAGCTCTGAGATGTGTTCGTATTGCTGAAGAAGCAATCACCTCTGGTAATAAAGAGCGTGCGCTGAAATTTATTAAGATTGCTCAACGCCTAAACCATAATTTGCAGGCAGATGAACTTTTGGCTGCGTGTGAGAAGCTCGATTCGGGGTGTCCTGTGTCTTCTAGTGATGAAAAGTTTGTCACTGAGAGTAAGAATGAGCCTGGCCCAGCAAAATCTGAAGAGGGATTAAATGGGGAGCGTAGTTATACTGCAGAACATGTCCAATTGATTACGCAGGTTAAGAGGCATAAAGATTATTATGCTATTCTTGGTATTGAAAAAAATTGTTCAGTTGAGGAGATTAGGAAGGCATATAGGAAATTGTCATTGAAAGTTCATCCTGATAAGAATAAGGCTCCCGGTTCTGAGGAGGCGTTTAAGAAAGTATGCAAGGCATTCAAGTGTTTAAGTGATGGTGATTCAAGGAGGCAGTATGATCAGACAGGTTTTGTTGAGGAATTTGAGCATAACCAGCAGTACAATGTTAGGCGGAGGAGGAGGAGAACAGCGCATGACTTGTTTGATGATGATTTTGATCCTGATGAGATATTCAGGGCTTTCTTTGGTCAGGGAGACATGTTTCGAGCAAGCCGTGTTTATAGGACCAGAGAAATGGGTGGTCATCAGAGAGAGGATTTGCATGGAGGACCTAATCTTCTGGTCCTTCTTCAATTATTACCGTTTCTGATAATTTTCTTGCTTGCGTATTTGCCCTTTTCTGAGCCTGACTATTCTTTGCATAAGAATTACTCCTACCAGATTCCTACGATGACCGAGAAACATGGGGTGGAATTTTATGTTACATCGTCAGCATTTGAGAAGAATTATCCTCTTGGAAGTCCTGCTCGAGCTAAAATCGAGGACAATGTGATCAAGGAATACAGAAATATGCTTTTGCGCTACTGTCAAATAGAGCTCCAGAGGCATCATTGGAATAAAAATCTACCAACTCCTCACTGCGATAAGCTACATAACTCTGGATTAGCATGAAGGTAAACTAACGTGCTCTCTTGCTAGGTGGCAGATAGTTACACTGGTTTGTTTTTTTTTTATGATTATTATTATTATTTCTATGGTTACCTATACATAAGTATTGGTTGCTGATAAGTTGTGACATTAAAATCGTCTGCTTGAAGGAGAGCTAAACTTCTGCTGTCATATTGAGTCCAGAGTTTCCCTATATCAGTCGAAATGGCTAATGATTCCAACTGCTAAATTTCACTTGAAAAATATCCAAGAGAAAAAGGAGACCGGGGTTAGGATGAACATGTTATTTTGTGAATCTGGAACACTGGAGGTTAGGGAACTGAAGAAAAATGAGAAAGATAGTAGAACAAAATAAGATTTTCTAATATTGCAGGAATTTGGACTGGTAGGCCAGCCAACTAAGCCTAAGATGGTAGAACATCAAAAGATTTATTATGCACGTGTGTGTGTGGTGAGATTATGTTAGTGTTTTAATATATTGAATACTGGCCAGTGAAACTTCGCTTAATTTTAATGCCACTTTTACTATCTCAAGTTCATGGGTCTACCGTCTACCCTAACAATGGCCAGGGCAATGTGGAGAATAACATGAGTGGCTATCTTAGATGGTGTCACCTGTTACAGCCTTAATTTTTTTTTTTTTTTGGCTTCCTTGTCAGCTTCCTGGACGGTAGTAGACCTTATAACTTGCAATTTTGTGTTTGTTGCATGTTAAAGGAGTAAATAATTCGAATTTATAATGGCTATCAGAATCATGATTGTAAGATTTAGCTCCAAACTCTTCCACCTTTGAGTTTAGGGATTATTTATGTTCAAAAGTATTGATGGATATGGACAGGTTTCAACTTCCACTAGTTGAATCATTTGTACTCTTATATGGACGGCATGACTAAATTTAGTTGACATTCAAACATTATTTTTAGGATTGATGTTCTCCTGAGTCAATTTTCTTTCCTATGGTTTTCTTTATTTTGTTTTCCTTATTTATCTGTCATACTCATGTAGCTTAAGTTTTCAGCTTGATAGGCATTATTTCATACCATGCTTCATTGCACTTTTTCACTTCATCCATTACCTTAACTCAATGGGCAATGGTTGCCCCTTTCTATCTCTATGCATAAAAATTGTTAATATTTTGGGTCTCCCTACCATATATGTAATAGTCCTGCCGATTGTCTATACAGGGAACAGGTCTGGCTATCAACTAAAATTCTATGATTAATAAAGCAATTACACCGTGGGGCTTCCTCTCCTTGATGCTTAATATCATCCATGATGTTATCTTTTTATTTTTTTTTCTGAAATCCACCCCCCCCCCCCCCCCCCCCCAAAGAAAAAAAAAGGTGTCTTAGTTGATTCATTTGAAGCTTACAAGTTACAAGTTGAATTACATGTTTTCCTGTGAGTTTTGGTTGCATTACGTGTATTTTAAATTTTCTTGTAATTTTGGATGGTGCAACTTTCTGCAAAAGTTTTACCTCTCTCGTGGCTAATGTCAGTGAATATTGAATACACTTATTTTGGATGGTAAAACATTCAGGAAAAACTTTTGAGTTGAAGTTACAAACTTCGGCTTGTCTGGGAGCGCTTCAATGATGTAGTTCCACACTTGAGACTGAGATTTTTCCCTCTTTTACTGTTCGGCGATGAACAAGTTTGCAAAAAGTGCTCCATGAGACTCTGTATTTTAGGTAATATGATACAGTAGTACAACACGAGAATTTTTAGACTCCTAGTAGTCTGAGAACCGTTGTAAAGAATAATGAAAATTAACAGTTTTTTTCTTTCTTTCTTTCTTTTTTGTAACAGTTTTTTCCTTTGATATTGAGAAGTTTTCTTCTTGTGTTTCTCATGTTATGCTTTTTGTATCAATATTTGCTGGGTGCACAGAAACAAGCAACCTATACAAAGGGTTTTCTGAGCTGTTTGACGTCTTGAGTTTCTCTTTGGTAGGTTTATTACGCTATGCAGAAGATGGCCACTTGAAAAGAATGACATGGAAACTATAATCCATAACAATGGAGGCTCTTCATAAGAATGTTCATGGAGGGAAGCTGGGTAATTATGCAGAATCCCATAGATACAGATTAGGAAGTCAGGAAGACAGTGCAGGGTGAAACCCCAAGTAACTTTTAATTTGGTTGAGCTTTTTAAGTTGTACTTGTTTTAGGAGAAAGATAATTAAAAAATGAACAAATGAAGATACACTTTTTAGGAGATATTATTGTTATTATTGTTTCAGAGAAGCAGGCAGGCAAGCAAGTTGAAGCAAGATTTGGAAATGTGTTGATGACAGCCTGCCTTAAAAACAATCACATTTTACTCATCATCTATGAGAACGTGAGCTTCCTATTCCCTTTGTCATTTGTTTGATATTTATAGACTTAATGCTCACTAATTACTAATTAGGTGGTCCTCAGTTCTGTCGACAAATTATCTTTCTCTCACAAGGGACTCACATACAAAGACGTTTAAAATCCTTTTTATTTTATTTTAAGGGAAATGTTTGGGGTTGGATTAAGATACTCTCAAATTATTTATTTGAATTTGAAAAAATTTCGGCGCAATCACTTATAAAATTCACCTGACCAAATAAAAGTTAGGTTGATTAACCACTTATCTAGTCAAATCGATTTTATAAATAGTTTTTCATGATTACTTGCTTGAATGAATTTTTTTTTAAATTCGGGATAAATGATTTGAGAGGATTCGGATCCAATTGTTACTACAGCTCTTTACGAGCTTAAGCAACAAAATTTAATTATAGTAACCGAAGAGACAACTGTCACGGGAACTATCACGTCAATTTGAAGAGAGAAGATGCAGTGAAAACTGTAAAATATCTCGGCAGCACTCAAAAAAAAATTCTAGAAAAAGGATTAGATTTAAGAAGATCATTATTTAAGACAACTTGCATGAATGGGGATCTCTGCTCAGAAATATGTGAAGGTGGAGCAATGGTGACTCAAAATATTCACCCCTCACATGTTCATGTCACTCTCTCGCATTATGGCATCCCCCGTGTCGGGAGGAGCTTCTGCTTACTGCTATATTTTAATTGGTTACTAAAATATTTATTAACTCAGAAAACCATTAAAAAAAAAAAAAAGTAGAAATAGAAAAAGAAAGCCACATGTCAGCTCCCAAACAAATGTTTGACACTCCACTGCTTTGGAAGTTGGAACAGCAAATTTTGAACATGTTTTCAGTTTTTTATTTGTTCTTTTAATTCAGTAAAACAAGGGGGAGCCGGAGCCACGTGCAAGCATGAAGTGGGCAGAGGAACCAAGAAAAGCCACAAAAAGAGCGTCAACAAACGACAAAAAGGTAATGAGAGAAAGAGAGAGAGAGACCGCGCCACCAGGTCCGACAGTGGCTCCGATGACCCCCCAGATGTCATTTCACACTCTAAACCCTGCTGTACGTAACTTTGGTACAACTCCCAAAAGACAAATAATGCCCTTCAATTATCATATCATAACATAATGAAAACTGAAAAGTGAAAACAAATTATACAACATAACGAAATGGGTAATTCTGTAATTACAATATTATAAAACTCTCAACGCTCAATGACCAGAGTACGCTGGAGCTATTCGCCAATCTCCTCCCCATCCCCATACATGAAAAATCTACGTACGCGCGCACTATACTGTATACAAAAACCAAAACCAAAAAACCCAAAGAAATGGAAGCCCGAAAACCCAGATCCACGCACCATGTTACTCACTGGAATCATCGCCACCACCGAAGATCGACATCCGGTTGTACAAGAGAAACAAAATGAGGATCAAAAAGAGTGCCACCCCAACCGGCGACCCACTGACCCTATGGATGGAATCGGGCTCACCGGTTGAAAACATGTTAGAGACAAATGAGCCACGTTCGGAGGAGAGGAACTGGATGGTGAGGAGGAGGATGATGGGGAGGAGGAGGAGACCCACGGGGCTAAGGAGCTCCGAGATGGCCTCCGTGATTGCCTCACCTTGGTCGCCGATGATGAGCGGCACCACTAGCACTATGGCCACCACCACAGCCAGAAGGACGGCATGGGGTGCACCAGCTTGTCGTTCTTCTATCATTTTGCCGTGAGGTTTTTTGTGTGTTGCGTCTTTCGGGTGTATTGAATTTGTGTTCAACCTTTCCTCTGTGCAGGTCTGAATGAATGGGGTATAGGGTCTTAAAATAGGTGCTTCGGACGCGTTTGTCTGATTATGAATTTACTTTCCACTAAAAAAAAAAAAATAAAATAATAAAAAAACAGTAATGTTTTACACTTTTTCACAATATTGCAGGACATTTATTTATTGGCAAAATATGAATGGGTTTTCACTTTTTAATGCAAAAGAGGTGGCGTTAAAAGTTAAAGGTATTGAAATAGGTTGCCGACCTTTTTAATTGTTTTTCTTTAATATTGCACACTTTCAATTGGAAGGAATAATTATTTAGCCATAGATAGTTTTTATTGAACACTTCATAGGATACTTGCTCTTACTATTCACAATTTAGAACATATTCATTTAAATAGTGTTTTGTGAATGATTATACAAACGTGATAGATTTTAAGTTCGGAGTGAATTTAGATTTTAGATTTTGAGAGAACCTAGACCTTTTTTCAAACATAAGATTTGAAATTAATTATGCTTACTTTTTATTAATCACACACGCATATAAATAAGAGAATTACAAAGACATAGAATAGGAGATAAACTCGTATCTCTACCATAAGATAAACTCCTAATGCAAATAAACAATTTGGAGAAACTTACTACTAAATAATTTATGCATCATAGTGTTACAAATAATTAAAAGACTGACTTAGATAAATAACTATAACTATTTTTATTTAATTAAACTATAATTACTCTAAAATAAACTAATTCAGGGTCACTTGTGGTGATGCAATTTACCAAGGGCCAATTAGAGCCTCGAGCATCTAGGTTGTTTATTAATATTTCAAAAAACAAAAAAAAAATAATTATCAAACGAAGCCTACCTTTGAAATCAATTTAAAGTGAAGTATTAATTCATAGATTCCTATTGGATAAGGATTCACAATAATTACATATAAAATTTCTCATATTACTCGTTCAAATTACTAATAATTTAAATAAATAATTCCAATCATTTTAGAATATATATATATATACCAATTGGCAATTGCAACCATTTCTATACATGGATCGTGACGTGTGAAATCTATGTGGAATCCACAGGAACTCCACACATTGGAGAGGATATAATGATATATATATATATATATATATATATATATATGTGGAGTAAGTATGGTGCACTTGTCAACACGTCTTATTATTTGTTCACATGCATCGTGGCTCTAGTGTACGTATGTAAGAATATTTGTCAGCAATAGTGACCCATTAATTTTTTGGTCAGAAGAAGCGTGTTTGGTTTGGTTTGGTTTGGTTTGGTTTGGTTTGGTTTCCTAGGAATTACAATACAATTTACCTCACTTCCTAAACCGCTAAGAGCATTTCCATTGGATTATGTAAAACTTATATTTTGCTAGAATATATAACATAAATGCTAAAAACACACTCCATTGGATTATCTATCCTAAATCTAAAGTAGAGTTTTGATAGATTTGTGAATAGTACAACTTTACATGTGGAGTTGCACTATTCACCAATCTATCCACTATTTTATTGTTTTCTATATACAAAAAGTAAAAAAAATAAAATGACAAAAAGTAGATAAGAGATAAAAAGAATAAAATAAGAGTAAAAAAAGAGTATAGAGTTAAGAATAAATAATCGAATAAAGTATGCCTTTTAAAACTCATTAGCTAAACTAGATAAAGTGAGTTTTGATTAGCTATTTTAGATTGAAATATACACGATCCAATGTGAGTGCTCTAACAAGCCAAAAGGCCCGAAACCCCCCCCCCAAAAAAAAAAAAAGAAAGAAAAGAAATACATCAATCTTCCTTGCACCGCTGTATTTGCTTCACTTTTAGCTGTTCGTTTAGCTTTTATCTTTACAGTTCTCTTCTTTTATTTTAGAAAGTGATTCTCTTACTGTAATTTTGACTATTCAAAAACCAAAATGTACACAAGATTGGCGTATTGCTCTTATTATCTCTGAAGCTCTATTCATGATTCCTCATTTATTTACTTGACTGGCTAGTCATATCAATGAAGTGCAAACATTTGTATTCATCATGTGGTAAATTGGGTCGCAGCCAGACATTATTTTGAGTGCATTCCCACTTTTTTTTTTTGTTTAAACATTTTTCTACCTGTTTTGAAAAGGCTTTCTCCTTTATTTTTTTTAGTTTCTTAATTTGTTGTTCTTTCTTTCTACTTAAAAAATAAATAAATAAAATAAAAAAGCTCAAGCTGGCTGACATGGCAAAATTAGCTCCGCAGGATAAAAGTTGTGTGGGTTTTAGTCAACAAAGCAAATAAAGGGCATTTTTGACTTACAGCTCTTTCACCACGTGAGGGAGCCTACGCGGAGAGCGGCAGAGCGGGGAGAATTTTTAAAATCCGAACTCAATTATATTTCATTGAGCGAATTTTGATATTTAACTTTGTGAAATAAAATTAAAAAAAAAATAATAATAATAATAATAAAATATTATTTATTTTTTAAAAAAATTAGAAAAGAATTGATATTTTTTTTATTGCCAAATGAATCATTAAAGGATTCATATTTTCTGTTGGATAAAATTTTTTTACAAAACGGTTTATAAGAAATTTCATACAACTCATATATAAAAGTGACATGTGTCATTTAAACATATGAGAAGCATATGTTTTTTTATTAATATTAAAAACATATGTAAGAAGCACATGCTATTAAAACAACATGTGTTTCTCACATGTGAAGGGATGCATGTTAATCTTATATGTGGGTTGTATAAAATTTCCTACAAACCGATTTGTAGGAAATTTCTGTCATTTCCTGCAACCTGAACTAAGATAGGAGGATTCAATGTAATTAATTGCGAGTTGTGATTGGTCTCACTCACATGGGTCCTACCCATGTATTTAGTATCGTGCAATTTTGTTGTGAAAATTTTTTTTCTCATTAATTGCACAATGTTTTCTCTCTTTGCTGAAAAAAAAAAAAAAAAAAAAAAAGGCCTTTTTTTTTCCATCTTTAAGCAATGCATAAGACTCATTACTTGATAATTTTTAGTCCACCTTAGAAAATATCATCTTGATTTTTTTTTTTTTGGAAAAAAAAAAAAAAAAAAAAAAAAAAAACTATCATCTTTACTAATGTCCCAAGATTAAAACATTTCTTTTTTTCTAAGAATGGAGCGGATAAGGCTTACTAAACATAATCAGAAATCAATCTTGAAACTAAAATTTGAACTCCCAAATTAAAGTAGCAATATCCTTTTCTTTCTTTCTTTTTTTATATTAAAAAAAAAATGCAGTTGTAAGGCTCTTTATTTGACTAGCAAGACAAAATTTAGGAAACTTTTTTCGGCCAAAATGACATTTGCCTAACAAGGATAATATGCTATTAAAATATGAGTAATATTATTTAGTAAATTCTTTTATGAGTATTATACAATTAGAATTATGTGGTAGTAAAAATCAATCATTAAATCAAAGTTAATTTCCAATGTCATATTATCTCAATTGTATGGCAGATGTATGAGACTATGAGAAACTACTAAATAGTATTACTTATTAGAAAAAATAAATAAATGCATTTCTCACTTGTTAAGAAACATGTAATAATTTTATAAATTGAGTTTCAGAAACTTCATTCGATCCAATTTGAGAGAGAAATATGTCGGTCTAACAATGTTTCCATTTTTTTTTTTATTCTTCTTTTGTTAATATTGTTTTCTTAGGAACCAATTGGACCAATGAAAGCTTATTTACAAATAGTACAATTATTATTCCAGCATTTACTAAAAGATGAAGCATAAAACAATAAAAAGCATTAACGGTGAAATTTGTATGGTGCACCTACCACCTACATTGGTTGCGTGGTTGGTAGGATTCTTGAGCTTTCTTGCTTGGGAAAAGGGTTTAGCATGCAAATGCACTTGGTAAACAGTATATATTTTGTTTTGTAAAAATTAAAATTATCGGTTAAAAAAAATGCAATCCATTTTTGGGCATCTTATTTGTTGATACAGTTTCCGGTATGGTGACGTGTCTCAAATTGATTCGCTACTTTGCACAACCTTGATTCCTGTAAAACAACAAACAACTAGTCGGGGGTGCCGACTACGCCCACTCCGATGCCTAAGTCAGTGCAAATCAATTTCCTGGAAAATATCTGTAATCTCAAAAGCTGAGAGATAATCTGTCAAATACCTGGTGTGATGGTCTTATTTATAGGCTGGTAGTCGCAGTCCTACCGGAACTCTTAAAACCTAGTTGAACTAGGAGTTCGAGTCATAGTCTGATTGAACCTTAACCTTATTTTCAGGGATTTGAATAAGGCCGCAGAGTCCAAATTGAATTGCATTCGTATCTCTTTAGTCTTAATTTCCATGTTACTAGTGTTCCTATCCCATTAATAATGGGATAAAGGCTTATCCCTGATCTCGTGGGATACTGGTCTTATCTCATTCTAAGACAATTGTAACACACTTCGACCAACTCCCGATGTATTAATATCCGAGACATGTTCGCTCCGAAAGGATTGGAAAATCTTGGAATATTGCCGCACCGTAACAGGGTTGTGGAAGATTCGAGGTGTTATCATACCGAGGCCGTCTTATCCGAGGTGTTATCATACCGAGACAATCTTTGTATATCGGGTTGTGATTCAACTTCCCGAATAGTCTCGTGGCTTCTATCAAATCTCTGAGGCATAAATATTCGAGATATGTTCACTTCGATCAGACTAGGAGATCTCGGGATATTTCATACCGTCGTCGGGTTTGATAAGACTGAGACGTCATTATACCTAGACGATCTTCCTTTGCTGGGTCGTAACATATGTCCGAAATGTAACACTGAGATGTTTCTAGATTATGATCCACGTGTCCTCGGGGTTAATTTTATCCCCAACACTATTGTTAGAAATATATTTTCTATATTGAAAAGAAATACATTGAAATTATTCTACATATAATTGTGGTTCAGAATATATGATATTGTACGTTATTTACCTTTAATATGATTGATTGTAATCAAGTTTGCTATACTCAAGGGCGGAGCTACACTTTGGCTTTGGGACTGGCCGCCCCCCAAGCTAAAGGTTTTCTCCAAAAAAAAATCTAAAAGAAAAATTAAATTAATTTTTACCCCTAATTTGTTTAATTTTTTTTAGTTTTGGCCTTTCAAATTATATTTTTTCAATTTGACCCCACCAAAGTCTAAAAGCTGGCTCCGCTCCTAGCTATACTTACATATGTAAATTCTTTTATAAATATGAGCTTTTTGTATTGTGAAATTATTAAAGAATAAGAGCAAATTGTAGCTTGAATAAATAAATAATAAAAAAAAAAAGAGTAAAATATAACAATTTGAACTTTATCATATGAACATAGATTATAGACTAAACCACATAAATTTTTTGTATTTATTTTCTTTTTATTTCGATTTTTATTTCATATTTTTATAGCATTATTTTTTCTTTCACGTAGATGACCTCTAGATTGTCTAAGGGGCATATAGGTACACAAAGCTTAGGTTCTGACGGAATTACAATCGGATCCCACCATGCATCATGTGTTGAAGACCTATAATATTAATTTTCTGTTCTGTTTCTGTTTCTTTTTCCATGATTTAAACTGTAACAGGAACATCTCACCTAAAACAATATGATAGTTTCTCAGATGTGGAAATAATCAGATAACATGTATGTCGGTGCCGGAGCTATGTTTTCAACGACAATGTCATACAATCAGCAGCTTATTTTCCAAATTAATCATATAAATAGTCCAAAAAATAATAGGGTATATACTGTCAGCAGGGGTAACTTGTTTTCCATGACAACCAGTAGATCCATACTGTTGCATATTCTGTTTCCTTTGTTAGCCTACATTTAATTATTGTTGTCACATTGTTTTTGTCATGGTTGATGAGTCCAAAGTGTCCAGCTATATGCGGTTGAAACAGGACATGTTCATGGCCCAACTTCCCAGATGTTTCCAATAGATCATTGAAACTCTGCTAAAGATCTATTGATATCTTCAGGTGTCTTAATGACAGTGCTTTTCTAAGAATCAATGGGAAAACTAAACGTCAAGAATCACTAAATTCGAGACTAAATTCTGGGCTTTAAATTTTGGTTTTGAATACCCTCAAATTATTTTGAATATGAAAGAATTTAAACAGGTGATTGTGAGAAACCACTTATGAGACCTACCTATATGAATTCTCTTAAATTCGAACAAATAATTTAAGAAGAGCCTAATCCATAAATTTTTAATATACTATAATGAAATTAAAAGAAAAGAAGGTAATCGTGACGGACATAATTAAGTACAAGTAACATAACGAAGAGTGATATTATCATGGCTAATGATTCTTGTATTTCACCTTGATGTATGTAAGACTTAGAGCATTCCTAACAGCTTCCCTTCCCTTCCTCTTCATTTTCCCTAAATGTAGGAAATAAAACTACTTTTTACTTCCCTATCAAAAAATACCCCACAGCAGCTTCCCTTCATTTTTCCCTATATCATTAAAATATTATTTTGTTACTTTTACTTTAATTAAAAGTAATAAAAGAAAGAGATAAAGCAAGAGAGAGATTATATTTTTAGAATAAACAATTGAATGAGAGGTGAAGAGTGCTTTCTCCAATGCATTGAGAAGCACTGTTCACTTCCTAGGGAACAGATAATTGTAGGGAAACTGATGTGGGATGGTTTTTTTGACTTTCTTAAAATTTTCCTTAAAATTTAGGAACAAATTCGCTGCTAGTAATGCTCTTATACATGTAAGTCTCATATATGTGAAATCCGTAAAAAAATTATACTTTTACATTTCTTATACATCCTTGTTTTAAAAATTAATCATTAAATTTTAAAGATCCAGATTCAATGGTTTACCGTTCTTTAGCCCAATTAGAATTTGGACATAAGCCACGCAATTCAAATTGACAAAAAAGGATTAGAACTAGGATTGGGTGGGGCGCGCCAGGCCCGTGCTATAGCGCAACACATGGGCGACGCGTGAAGGCCCCAATAGCAAGCTACTGTGGTGAGCCTTCCCCGAAAAGAAATTAATTTAATATCATGTGGTCCGATTGACCACGTATCAGATATTAAACTGGTAAGAACAGATACTACACTTGATCTTAGCCAAAAGGCCGAGAAAGGTATGCTTGATAAGGCCGTTCGCTTTCCTTTTTATACCTCGCCTCTGCTTCGCTTCTTTCTCATTTTCTCAGTGTGGGACGAAAAAACTCCCCAGCACCGACTTAAAACCGAAAACTGGTGACGAGTGAGGAGCTGATCACCATGGGACGATTGGGTCCATATGTTGGGATAAGACTTGACTTTGCTACATATCATAATCAGTAGACAGCTAAACTATAATTCGTTAACCTAAAACATCGTATTAATTTATTTTTTTAAATATATATATATATATATATATTATATATCTTTTTCTTTTAGATTCAATGTTATTATATTGTTAGTATTAAATTTGTCTAGAATTTCCTTTTTAGATTTAATTAATTTTTTATTTTTCTGTTTTTCAAGTATTTCATGCATATTCAATGGATATTTCTAACAAATAATTTAAAACTTACATAAAAGAATAATTGAACCTAATCATCAAAGGAGCTTCATTTTGTAATAAGATCCTCTAAACACTTTTAATCACAAGTAATGATAACTTTTTTTAATAATTAGTAATTACTAATTATACAACATAATAATTCTGGTCTCCCCAAACAACCGGGGGGTGCTTGGTGGGGGGATGCCTAACATCAATAAGAAAAACATAATACTACTTTATAAAAAATAAAAAATAAAGTGTTATGTTTAACAATTCACATGATCACATTACCCAAATGCAAAACACATTTCATGTTCTTAATATTAATTTATGAAAAAAATTGTATTATTGGTCTTTGTGGTTGGCATAAATTACAAATCACTCCAAGTGGTATCAAAATTAATTCAAAAATCCCTATAGTTGGCCTAATTTACAAAATCACTCACCATGAGTAAAATTCTATTAAAAAAATTGACATATTCTGTATGAGCCACGTCATCGCCAATAAAATAACGACACATGTTGATCTTAATAAAATATAAATATATTAAAAATATAAATACATAGAACTTAAAAAATTTTGAAAATAGAAAAAGGGTAGTTAATGGTTGGGCAGCCACCCCCAACGGCCACCCCTGGCTCCTGGGTGTGGCCGCACACTACTCCTAAATGTTTTTCCCTTGGGGGTGACTGCACCCCACCCCCAAAGGAGTAGCTACCCAACCGGCAATCACCAATTTTCTCTTTTCATTCTTTTAAATAATTTTTTAAGTTTTATATATTTATATTTTTAATATTTTTGTGAATAATCTCACTCGCCCTGGCCCATTTCGAAGATTACAAGCCTCTGAGTCTATGTTGACTCACTGGCGATTGCGAGCCCGTAATCCATTAGGTACGGACCCGTGAGTATGAATTTGGATACTTTGGAGCCCCGAGAAGGTATTCCCCCGATAACCGACATAGCAAACTAAGGGTGGCGACATGCGATCCCTGATTTCCTAGGATCGCACCGAGTTCTTGGAAAACTGGGATTAAAATTAATTTTGGATTTGCCGCCTAGAATCTTGCTTTGAAATAAGTAAGGAAATAATCCTAGATTTGGAGGTAGAGGATTCCAAGTTAAGGTCATACTCTGACGGGGCTCCTAGGTCAAGAAATTAGCACAAAACCCTAATGCAATTAAGCCTTCATCACTTGGCATATAAATAGACCCTTATATCAAGTATAAACCCAAGACTGAATTATTATGCTTTGGCATTATTTTCCCTCAAAAACTTACTTAGGCGTCATAGTGAGATCCACTGGCAACCCCAGTGTGTTCTCTTTGATGATGTTTGTTCTCTTTGCAGTGGAATGTGAATTCTTGGGACGTGAAGAATATCGGTGATCGCTAGCTCACGCCATATCGAAAATTGTACCAACAGTTTGACGCCGTCTATGGGAACATTTTTTCGTTCTCATCAAAATATATTCGATATGGCAGTGACCACCTGCTTTGACGGCTGAGTCACCCGGCCAAAAAGACATGGAATCTGCCCCCATAAGGCTAGAGCAATCCACAACATCCTTCGTTGTTCCCTTCCCTAGGCGACGAAGAACATAACCAGATGGTGGCGTTGGAAGCCCAAATAGCAATCTTGACGCAACAAAACGCAGAGCTGCCTCTCCGAATCCTCGAGCAGTCTCACTCTGAGATCAACCAGGAAAAGTATAGGGAGGAAGAGCATATTACGAAGAAAATGGGTGGTTGGATTCAAAACTAGTTTTCTTTGGTTGTTTATGAGATTGTGGGTTTTAAATTAGCAGTTATCTCTGTATGTAAGTGAAAAGTCTTTAGTTGCAGGCTATCTTCGAAGAATGTAAAATCCCTGAGTCTTGGTACGTAGGGAATATGATTTAAAGGTAAACCATGAAATTAATTTTTTTAGGGCGTTACAATTAATAATTAGGGTAAATGTATAATAAGTTCATGAGTAAATGTGCATTCTATGATTACTCCCTCAATTTTAAAAAATTTATTTTAGTTGTTTAGCTTTGTTGCGAATTTGAAATGAGTCATTCCCTATGTTTTTCGTCCAACAAAATAACATTTGTTAAGCCACATCAACATTTTTTTGCCACATCATATTAAAATAATAATTATTGACGGGAAAATTATAGTTTAGCTCCACAAACTGTCAGGCGTTTTGCAAATAATCCCATGAACTACCAACGTTTGGACTCTGTCTCTCAAAACTACCAAAACGTTTCAAAAATGCCAATTTTTTTTCTTCGAAATATGCCTATAATACCCCTGTCACGTGTTATTTTCAATTAAAAATAATTTTTCCATTATTGATTTTTATTAAATATTAAAAAGTTGAAAAAAAAACCTTAAAAAAATGGAGGAAAAAGAAAAAAAAGAAGGGAGAGGTTAGCCACCCCTGCATCCCTAAAGGAAATGAGAGGGGGGCGGCGTGTGAGGGGGGAGGGGAGCCGCCTCCATGGGCTAGGGGTGTTTCACGGGCCACCCTCAGAGGTGGGGCCCGTGGGGGTGGTCAGTGAGCCACCCCTCTCATTTTTATTTTATTTTATTTTTTGTCGGTTTTTTTTTAAATTTAATAAAATAAATTATTATTATTATAGCACAAAAAATGTTGACGTTGCTTAACGTGCATCATTTTATTGGATAGATAAACATACGCAATGATCTGTTTCAAATTTCACGACAAAGTTAAGTAGTTAAAGTCAAATTTTTAAAGTTGAGGAGTGATCACAAAATCTACTTTTACTTAGGAATTTATTATACATTTATCCTAATAACTAATAGGAGAAAGTACAATACCCCTTAAATTACCACCAAATTGATAATGTCCTCTCAAACTTTTAATTGAGATAATGTTCATCAAACTACCAAATTGTCAATGTCTCCCTTAATGACGAAAATACCCCTAATAGAAAAAAATCTTATTCTATAAATTCTAAAAACAAATTAAAACTATTAAAAAAAGAAAAGAAAAATCCAGGGTAGAAATTTTATAAAATGTTATTATTTTTTTAAGAATTTTTTTTTCTTAAATTTATAGGGGTATTTTTGTTTTATTTAGAAATTTAGGGTTATTTTTGTTTTGTTTTGTTATTATATATATATATATATATTTTTTTTTTTAGCCTTTGAGGGATATTGATAATTTTTAGATAGTTTTGGAGGGATATTGTCCCAATTGAAAGTTTAGACGAGACATTATTAATTGAGTAATAGTTTGATGGGTGTTCGTAGACTTTTCTTTAATATATATACGTGTGTGTGTTAATACATATGAACGAGTTAACGATTTGAGCTGAACGAGTCGAACGAACTTATAAAAGTTGTGTTTACCAATATTTTTCGAGCCGAGTTCATAGGAAAATATATAATTTAATATTTTAGCAAATTTTAATATTTACAAAAGATTCGTTTGTTATCCGAATTGAGCCTGAGTCAAATTTATCGGAATCGCTTGGCTTGTTTATCACTAAAAGTATGTTTGAGATTATGATTGTATAGATAAAAAGTGTGTTTTATAAACTAAATCGCAAAAAATGAATTGTTTCGGAATTGTATTTTTAAGAAATTAGGATTTGAAAATGCAGAAAATATGTCATTTCAAATCGCAATCAAGCGGGTGTGTTTTTGGATATGTAAAATTTTAAAGGCTAACTTGTGATTTTTAAAGCCAAACTACAATTTTGCCATATGCTTAATTGTGTTTTTTAAAAATAATTTTTTTAAATTATACATTTTAAATAATATATTTTCAAAACGCAAATTCAAGACGCGAAAAAAAGAAAAAAAAGAAAAAGAAAAAGAAGAAGCAATAACCCGTCTTTTTGTCGAGCTTGGTGGCTAGGGTTAAGCCTCTCTTTCAAAAACCGTCCGACTTGGGCGAGAAGGGGCACAGAAGTGACTAGAACCCCCTAGAACTCTCTCAGAGTAACCGCTGAGCCTGGAAGATGCCAGCGGCCGCGGTGGAGATGGAGCCAGTGGAGCCACAGTCACTAAAGAAGCTCAGCTTCAAGTCCCTCAAGCGAGCCCTCGATCTCTTCTCTCCTCTCCATGGCTACCTCGCTCCTCCTGACCCCGAGAGGTAAGTCTCCAATTTGCCCCCAAACCCAATTCATTTATTCCTCAGAACCCTAGATTCATAGCATCCAGTTGATTGACTTCTTTTTTTTTTTTTTTTTTTCTTTCTGAATTTCCATTGCTGCAGTAAAAAAATTCGCATGAGCCACAAGGTCAGTGAATTTTAGTCGTGTATGAATAGTAAAAAAAGTCTCGGCATATGTATACTCAAATGGTTTCAATTTTGATGGCTTTTGAATGAAAGGATTTGATTGGGTTTGTAGGTAAGCCTCGAGTATGAAGGACTCAGAGCCACAACGACGAGCCAACCATCTCGGGAGGCTAATGTCGTTCAACCTCCGGTGCCGCCCAATACCCTTGCTCTTCCAGGTACTTTTTACATTGTATTGATAAAAATCCATTATTTTTTGCGCAAAAATTTGTATATAATTAAGCGTTTAAGCGAACCAAGTTGCACTGATTAACATTACAAGGTCGTTTATTTTTAAAATTTAGGATAGATTGGTACTATTTGTGATTCTCTTAAGGGAATTATATGTGAGTTGTGTTGCAGTACATGTGCTCTATTGTTCATTTTTTCTAATCATGTAGTAGTGTTGACGTTTTAAGTCTGGTGTTTTGTCTGTTATTTTTTATTTTTAAATCCAATTGGTGAGGGAAATAAAATTCATGAAAAAATCTGCCGGTGTATAAATTTGTACTGGAATGACATTGGTTTTATTTTGGGATGTGTTGTTATTATTTTGAAGGTCCAGACAATTCTAGTGATCACCAGAAGGGAGGAGCCCAAAATGCTCTAGTTGTTGGTCCATCTATTCAACCAAAGGCACTGTACGTATTCCCTCTCTCTGTTTGAATAATAATCTGACTGGTAATGAGAAATTCTCAAGATATGGGTTCAGGAGTGGTAATCAAGAAGTCTCAAAACCCTGAAGCATGCTAACAACACCCCCCCACCCTTCTCCTTATTTTGTTTATTAAACATTTTCTGTTGAAATCTTTTACAAGGAAACCTTGGCCATTGTATTGAACTATTGCTGATTTTTTTTTTTTTTTCAGGAATGATGTAGGTTTACCGGGCAAAAGCACTGTAGTTTTTTCTGCTTTGGGGTCAACTGAAAGGTTTTAGCTTCTTCTGTATTATGTTTACGAGATACAGACAAGTGGTTAGCATATATTTTTTTAGGGATAACTAAAGAACCCTTAACTTCACAAACAAGGATTTGCATTCTTCTAGTAATTCATTCTTACTTGCTTCTCATTTAATTATGTTACTTATCATCTTTTTCTGCTTAAGAGTCTTAAGAAGAAAACAGTTTCTGCAAAGTGTAGTAATTTTTTGAAAGGCAGCTGTAACGACCCAAGGAAAAGCGCTAGCTACATCTGCGCTATCACCCCAAAAGGACTAGTCAATTTGGAACTTTCCTAAAATATCTTATAAAACTCAGTTTCACCTAGTAACTAGGCAATGTGAGACTTAATACCCATGCGTATTTTTATAAACCACTCACTCTATGTGAGCTATTCTTCTCTTCCTAATATGAGACCGGAGTGTTACAAACTCTCCCCCTTAAATCCCTGACGTCTTTGTCAGGGCCACATCATGCGGTGCTTCAGTACTACATGACCTAGCGTTACTAGGTGGCTATGATATTATTCATAAGGATCCAAGGAAAAGCGTTAGCCACATCTGCGCTATCATTCCCAAAAAAACTAATCAATTTGGAACTTTTCTAGAATCTCTTATAAAGCCCAGTTTCACCTAGTAACTAGGCAATTTGAGACTTAACACTCATGACTATCTTTATAAATAACCCACTTTATGTGGGCTATTCATCTTCCCAATATGTGATCGGGGTGTTACAGTAGCTCTCCACAATATATAGCTGCAGACGAAGATAAATAAAATATATGATTGAAGAGTTGAAATTCTTTTCAAGAGTATTTTTCACATCGTGTTTGCTTTGATATGTTAACATTGATAGACGTGTAAAAAAAATGTTAACATTGATATATCTGACATCAGTTTGAAATTATTTGAGATCTTTAAAGTCCTTTCATCAGATTAATTTCATTCTATTGCCTGGTATCTTGGCACATATGCCCCTTTTTGTTGACATTTACATGCATCATGTGCCGATGCACTTTATCACTTGTTATTGTGTTTTTTTCCTTCGAAAATGAAATTTTTTGTTCTTCTCTCTAAGATACCAGTAGACAATTGATGGTTGATAGAGTCTTGTAAACCGGTGTCCTGCAAAATCTTGCAAATCAATGTTATTTTATGGAATATAGCCCAATTTGACTTAAATTACTTTTGTTTCCTTGTAGGAACTTATCCACGTCCGCTATAATGGAAAGAATCCCAAGCAAATGGCCACGTCCTGTATGGCATCCTCCATGGAAGACCTACCGGGTAAGACTTTAAAAAAAAGTGATTAGTGGATAGGCTGTGGGTGGTGGGAAATTGTGGCAGATTTTATTATTATTTATTGTTCTTTTAAATTACATGATTGTATGAAAGTTTTATGATATAAATCCTCCATTTTTTTTTTTTTTTTTTATAATTAATAAATTGTGTTCCTTTCTTTTCCCTGAAGAAACTTTCATTGTAAACTTTTGAAGTAATTTGTACATTTACGGAGAACTATAATTCTACATCCTTTTAGATAGTTAAAGCATAAGGCGTTAAGTTCCAACTGAGAACATGCCATTAATATGTCTACAGTATTGGTTAATTTCTACACCAAGCGTGATCTATATGCAATTAGTTACACTCATGTCTCAACGCAAAATAAAAATTGAAGAGGATGAAAATAAGGAATGTGTGTGAGTGTCTATGCAGCTAAAATTGTTCCTATTGCTCTACTAACTATAATAAATAGTGATTCCCATACTCAATTGTCAATATTTTGGCCTTGCCTGGCTTACAAGTTAGGTTGGCTTGCTCCTCTTTGCAGGCTGACTTCTTTGATTATGTTTGTTAACTGAATATGTTGCTAATGTTGCTGAATCTTTGCTTTTAAGCCATTTTATAACACTTTACAATTTCATTTTGTAGGTCATCAGTGGCCACTTGGGATGGGTGAGATCTATTGCATTTGATCCAAGTAATACATGGTTTTGTACTGGCTCTGCAGATCGCACAATCAAGGTATCCAGCTTCAATTCAGTTCATCCAAATAGTTTTAGAGAGTTGTTCTAATGATTGGTTATCATAATCATTTGAGCTTTGCTTTGATGCCCTTCATAATTTGTCTTCTGGTTTTTGTTATATCAAATTTACTGTCCCTTATCTCTCTAGCATAGCATTTTTCTAAAAATTTCTTGTTTGGCAAAGTTGAACCAACTAAAAAATTATTGTATTCTGAAGCTCAGTTACTCTGAAAATGGATGGATCAGGAGACAGCGTCCGTTTGGCAACGCTTTTTGCCCGAGCTTTTTGCTTTCTACCAATAAAGCAAAAACATGAACAAATAATTCAAAACTACTTTCACCTATATATCAAATCAAAACACATTTTCAAACAAAAAAACAAAAAGCATCTTCTAAAAAGTTTTGCCAAATGAACTCAGGATTTCTGAGATTTACAAACTGATGATCTGAGATTGGAAAACTAAATATGGTCATGCAATAACCCCAATGTCCTCCAATATTGGAGCTGTTTGGCAACCAAATGTAAAATTTCCAATTCCCATTTCACTTCTCCCAAAAAAATCAAATCAAAAACATTCTGACTTTTTTACACTTTTTACGTCACATCAATAATTTTTTGTTACTATTCAAATAAAAAAACTCACTACAAAGCAAAACTTTTTCACTTTTCCATAAAATATCCACAAATTTTATATCACATCAATCACTTCTTACTACTATTCAAATAAATATTCTATTTCACAATTACTTACCAAACATCTCCATTATATACCTTGTGATCTATATTTCTCTCATAAGAGAGTTTACTGAGTTTTTTTCCCATTTAATTTTTGACTGACAAGATATGGGATGTGGGAAGTGGAAGGCTAAAACTCACACTAACAGGACACATTGAACAAATACGAGGTCAGTTCCTTAGGAATTTTTCATGGTACGTCAAATTCCATTGGCTAACTGTGGAATGGTTGATGACCATATTAATCGAGAACTAACATGGTAAAAAATGTGTTTTCTTTGGCAGGCCTTGCTGTCAGCAGTAAACATACATACATGTTTTCTGCTGGTGATGACAAACAAGTTAAATGTTGGGACCTTGAACAGAATAAGGTTAGAACCTCTATGTAATCCAAATATTCAATGTTTTATTGTATTAGTAATTCTGGTTGTTAAGAATATATTGATTGCTGTTTAGGTTATCCGGTCTTATCACGGTCATCTAAGTGGTGTTTATTGCTTGGCTCTTCATCCCACTATTGACATTTTGCTGACTGGGGGACGTGATTCTGTCTGCCGGGTATACTGTTTGACTACAATGATTTTATTTTTTATTTTTTAAGTTCTTGGTAAATTGGGATCAGAAAGATTTTTTTATGTTTTAATGCAACAACAATGTTTAGGTCTGGGATATTCGTAGCAAGTCGCAAATATTTGCTCTCTCTGGCCATGATAACACTGTTTGCTCAGTGTTTACTCGACCTATGGTATGCTCATTCTTTATCTGGTTTTACATTTTTTTTATTCATTTCATGATATTTAGATATAAGGGCCATTCATCAAAAAAATATTTAGATATAAGGGCCGTCAACAATTTGACTGCCTTTTACTTATCAAAAAAAAAAAAAAAATTTGACTGCCTTTTTTCTAATTTCTTTTTTTTTTTGGTGGGGGGAAGCATCTCATATGTTTTATGTGGCATAGGACATAAGTAGTGTATCCTTTGGAAGGTCATCTGTTTTATGGAGATTACCATACATGTTCGGGGCTTTGTTATTGTTAATTCTATTTGCATTTTTACATCAATGGGCAGGGATTTAGGTTATGTATGAAACTATGTTTCTCATGTTTTCAGGATCCACAAGTTGTTACTGGCTCCCATGACTCGACCATCAAGTTCTGGGACCTCAGATTTGGTAATTTGGGTTTTTGTGATTGATTTATTTTACTTTATTTCCATATTGTTAATGTTTAGTTTTTATACCATGCAATTTTTTTGTATAAATTGTTGCCTTGCAGGGAAAACAATGTCAACTCTCACCCACCATAAAAAGTCGGTGCGAGCAATGGCAGTGCATCCCATAGAGTAAGTGCCTATATATATATATATAACTTGTTACTTGTTAAATAAAAAAAGTTATGGCTTATAATATCATGCTTTTATCAAAACATATTTATTAATGACTTTCTCTTTTTCAGGCATTGTTTCGCATCTGCATCAGCTGACAACATTAAGAAATTTAACCTTCCAAAAGGGGAATTTTGCCACAACATGCTGTGAGTTCTCATCCATTTTTTTTTCCTTCATGTGAATCTGTGGACAATTTACTTTTCTTTCCTGCTAAGATGTTAATATTGTATCCATTTCTTTAACTCGAGAGAGATTGCGGTTGTTTTTTTTTTTTTTTTTTAAAATTTTATTTGTGAGATTGCCGATAGATGGCCATTTATTGATAGTCTGAAGCAGCTAAGTGAAAGCTGCAAATTATGAATCCCCTAGAATTTGACAACTTTTCTGTTGTAAGGAAGAAATTGGTCTGCACAATGAATGATACTCTCATTTGTTTTGTAAGCATATATGTTTACGATACTTTTAACTCCTTTTGAATTAACTTATGCTGCAAGCAGTTGGTAAGATTCCACTCTAAGCATCCACTGAAATGGTTCACCCCTTTTTCTTCTTCTTTTTTTTTTTTTTTTTTTTCTTCCAAGTAGTAGTCATTTACCAAGTCTAATGATAAACTGATATTCTGAGGTTTTGGCCTTTTCTGAGCAGCTCGCAGCAAAAAACTATAATCAATGCAATGGCTGTCAATGAGGAGGGTGTGTTGGCTACAGGAGGTAGGATTTAATACAGGTTGATTGTGAATTAATAGCTTCCATTTGAGGAATATGTTTGGGTGTCTGATGTCTAGGTCCACCATCTGCATTTTACTTTTTCATACCTTTTTTTCTTTTGTTTTTCCATCCTTTCTATTTTGGAAAGATCAGGTGCTTGCTTGTAATTTCACACTGAAGTTGACAAGTTTTCTAGAAATAAATTGCTAAATCTTTCTAATCTTCCTTTTTTTATTTTTATTTTTTATTGTTTTTGTAAGGTGACAATGGGAGTTTGTGGTTCTGGGATTGGAAGAGTGGTCACAATTATCAGCAAGCCCAAACAATTGTACAGCCTGGTATTGTATTTTTGGCTTTATTTTTTTTGGTTGTGGGGGTGGGTTGGCTTTAATAGGAGTCAGAGGTTAATCACTGTTAAATAATTTCTTTCAGGCTCGCTGGATAGTGAAGCTGGTATCTATGCAATTTCCTACGACCTAACTGGTTCGAGGCTTATTACTTGTGAAGCTGACAAGACAATTAAAATGTGGAAAGAAGATGAGAATGCTACGCCAGAAACTCATCCCCTTAATTTTAAACCACCTAAAGATATTCGGCGGTTCTAGAGGTCTTCCTACTTTTTGCTCTGGTTGGTCGTATCGTGCAGCTTCACATTGATTTGGCAAATGTGAAGCAAAGTTTGTCGTGTAATCTGGGTACATGATTTTAGCATACATGCTGCTAATTGCTTCTGTTAACCAGAGAGTATGCAGGGGCTGTCTGGGAAAGAATGACCTATGGGCGGAAAATTCCAAAAATCTGCACAAATTTGGTTTAGGAAGAAGTTTGCTAAAATACTGACAGATTTGGCCGTTCTTGTAGATCAATTGTATTGCTAGTTTTCTTTTGGGTTGATGTGGCTTAAAGTTCAGATAAACAATTCAAACATTTGGCTGACTCCGAAGCTTTTTTGAAGTGATGGATGATAGCCTGAAGTTGGGTTGTAAATTACGGAAGTTTGGGTTAACAGAAATTTGGTATGGCTTGAGAGAAGGATATTTCAATTTCAGTAATCAATAGGAAATGTGATTATAGATTTTGTAATCTATTAAATTAGGCACATTTGAGAATAGTTCTTCGATAATAACAATTTTATCTTACTGTGACTTGTCAAAAAAAAAAAAAAAAAAAAAAATCTCTTATTGGCATTTATAGCTTTTTGTCATTTTCATTGATGACTGTAGTTTTAATCGAATTTGGTCACTAAGTATGAACAGTTCAAGTATTTGTTTGTTTAAATCACATGTACCCAAAAACTATAAGTACTTAAATTAAAAAGCCATGTTTGGAGTGGTCACCACAAGTTGTGCTGATTGGGGGTGGTTAATTCAACCTAATCATAGTTGTTGATTGAAACGAAGATTGTCAAACATACTTTGGCAGCAACGAACTGCTCTTGCATGTGCACACGTGGCTCCCCTTTTCTTCAGAGACAAAATAGTGAGGTTGGTCTGTGCCCAACATGCTCGATTCATGCCAACCCTGGCGGCTTTAAGGAACGTACACGTTTTTTGTGTTTTTTTTTTTGAAGAAAATCATCACCCTACTTTCTTCATCAACAGTCAATATTGTTTCCCAGAAGTCATAAGCAGAGGTTGTGGTCAAAGTTTTTACACCAGCCAAACTCAAGGGGTTAATACTTAATTAGAACCCTCTTCAAATCCACCGACTAGTTGCTTACTTTTGCGAGTTACCATGCGTTTGGGCTATGAGATGATAATGATAAGGAATACAGCCAATTATTTGATCCCTGAATCCAATCCTCGTTCCCTTCAGTCCCCAATTTGCTGCCACGATCGAACATGTCATGGATCAGAAGGCTGCGTTGTCATTTCACTGAAAACTGAAAACTTTTCTACCTCCGTCGTATAAATGACCACCGGTGTACCATATTTACCCAAAAGACAAGAAAAGAAGAAGAAGAAAGAAAGAAAGAAAGAAAGACGTGTGCGGTAGATCTCGAGTAGAGAGTCAATGTTAAGGCCATCAAATCATGAACGTAATTAAGTAATCAATATTGGCGATATCTGCCAGGCGTTAGTTGACTTGTCTTGGTTTATTAAAGAACTCAAAGGCAGCTCTGAAATTGAATCGTTAGCATAGCAATAACATTAATTTTGGCCTAAGAAAAGGAATAAAAAACATTTACTTTACCCTTTGCGTAACTGTTAACAAATATCCAGTGGGATTCAACCAGGTGTCCATACCTTAAAAGTTGCCAAATAGAGAGCGATTATAGTATTATACGGCCAGATTTCCTGCATGGAAGAAGGCCCCTCTTCAACCATAACGCTCACTCTCTCCCCATAGCCATAACCCTCTCTCTCTCTCTCTCTCTCTTCAACCTTAACGCTCACTCTCTCCCCATAGCCATAACCCTCTCTCTCTCTCTCTCTCTCTCTCTCTTCATCCTTAACGCTCACTCTCTCCCCATAGCCATAACCCTCTCTCTCTCTCTCTCTCTCTCTCTCTCTTCATCCTTAACGCTCACTCTCTCCCCATAGCCAGAACCCTCTCTCTCTCTCTCTCTCTTCAACCTTAACGCTCACTCTCTCCCCATAGCCATAACCCTCTCTCTCTCTCTCTCACACACACACACACACACACACGCACACGCACACGCACACAGAGTTCAGAGAAAATGAACTCCGAGCTGATCCATAGAAGCCACAGTACCCAAACCCCACAACCCATTAACCTTCATTCAACAAAATCCTCAGACCCTCTCCGAAACTCGACGAACCCATTCCTGTACATGCTCCGGAAGCAGCGCCTCCTGTTCATGCTCGTCGGAATCGCCATAGCCACTCTCTTCTTTAACTTTATCCCACCACATGATCGCCACCCGGTCATCCAATCAGAGCCGTCCGGTACTCGACGCGTGCTCTACGTCGACCAGGCCGACCACCATTATAATCCACTAGTCGGCCTCGGGCATGTGAATGTGGGTGGGAAAGTGCTACTGGGGCTTAAGGGGAAGACGCTGAGGGTTCTGGTGACTGGTGGGGCCGGCTTCGTGGGGAGCCACCTCGTGGACCGTCTGATGGAGCGAGGGGACAGCGTGATCGTGGTGGATAACCTCTTCACGGGGAGGAAGGACAACCTGGTGCACCACTTCGGCAACCCCAGGTTCGAGCTCATCAGGCACGACGTCGTCGAGCCGATTCTCCTGGAAGTTGACCAGATCTACCACCTAGCCTGCCCCGCCTCGCCTGTGCATTACAAGTACAACCCGGTCAAGACCATCATATCCTTTCCTTTTCATCTTCATTTTTTATACCTGAATATATATATATTTATATACACACACACACTGAGTTGTCTGCTTGGTTTACCACATATCATTTTGGGCATGTTTTCTTACGATTTTCTAAAGTTGGGTTCTGTTGTATTTTATTTTTCTTTCATTGATGGATTAGCAAATGAGTAGGGAAAAGAAAAGAAACGAAAAAACGACGAAATTTGTTAAGAAATATTTGAGATTTGGAAAGGAAGGTGATAAAAAAAATAAAAATAAAAAAAAAAGCTGCCAAATTTTTAGTATCTTTATTTTCCCTTTATTGTGATGGAAACATATAATTAAGAACGTGAAAGATATTTTCGAAAAAATCAGAGGATTGAAAATTTAACGTATCACAAAGAGCCGTGTCACCCTTTCCTTATTTTTGGCCACCTACTTCCGTGGAGCATTTACAGAGGTTCTCGAAGTGATCAAATTTCCTTAAAAAAGGGAAAAAGAAAATTAAATACAAGTTTTAATCAAGAATTGTTTTTATTTATTTTTTTGTTTGGAGTCCTTGATTTTGTTTCTTCTAGGGGCTCACAAGACCAATGTGGTGGGGACACTGAACATGCTAGGACTGGCAAAAAGGGTGGGTGCAAGGTTTTTGCTAACCAGCACCAGTGAAGTGTACGGTGATCCCCTGCAACACCCCCAGGCCGAGACCTATTGGGGCAATGTCAATCCAATCGGTAAAACTCTCTCTCTCTCTCTCTCTCTATGGTCTCTAATGATTCTTTACAATTTGGACAATAATAGTAAAAGACCTCATATGAAACCCACCATACTACTCAGTAGTTGAACAGTTCAAAATTTAGTTGGACATGTGAGTCTCATGCACGCTTTTTCACAACTGCTGTTCAAATTGCTCGAGAACTCAATCTGTCATACATTGAATGTTTGATGAATGATAAATGGGACGATCCCTTTTGAAAGAATTGGGATCCCCTCTAATTGAGTGCCCGGATTGTAATTTTAAGTTGCAGCGTGATTCAGACGACTCACAAAATGGTCTAATGTTTTATGCACATCAAATATGGGTGAGATACTTTTGTAGTATATAGCATTACTCATAATATATATACGAGAAATGATAAGTATACACTCATTTTACGGGGACTGCTGTAGCAGCGTCCATCAATCGTTGAATGAGCCAATATATGGTAGATTGGTAATTCACCCACTGGAATTCTTGAATGACGGCTGCATTTATTGGCAGGGGTAAGGAGCTGTTACGATGAGGGGAAGCGGACGGCGGAGACCTTAAGCATGGACTATCACCGAGGCCTTGGCATTGAGGTCAAATTAATTTGTTCTGAAACTACATTACAATTTTCTTACTTCTTTTTCTTTTGAATTTTCGAGGGCTTTAATTGTATTGTTTTGCAGGTGAGGATTGCTCGAATTTTTAACACGTACGGACCACGTATGTGCATAGACGACGGTCGTGTTGTTAGCAATTTTGTAGCTCAGGTAAGCTTTTCTCTCTCTCTCTCTCTCTCTTCTTTAGCTAATTATTTAAAAAATTAAGAAAAATGTGTAAGTAAGTCCTAATTCACTACTTTTTGTGTGTATTATTTTGTTAATTCATCAATTACAAAGGCACTAAGGAAGGAGCCATTGACTGTTTATGGTGATGGGAAGCAAACAAGGAGCTTCCAATATGTTTCCGACCTGGTAATGCTTTTTTCTTTTTTTATTCAATATATTGCAACATGCATATGGTTCCACCTTCTTCAATACTTTATTAATGACTTTATTCTTCATTCACTTCATTTCTCATATTAAATTAACTTGTTCGAATCCATCTGCATCTTTAGTGGCCGTTGCATGTGTATATTGATTATTTCTAATCTACTATATATATATATATATATACATATCTGATGTACTCCAACATATAGAATTGCATCTTGATTTAGTTTTTTAGTAGAATTTGGTTTCCCTTTGGATCTTAGCTTTTACTTTAATCTAAAATAATCCCTCATGTATCAGGTTGCTTCAAAAGTAATATATTTGGCATATTATGCAATATAAGTTTTAGATTGTCTTAATTTGTAAAACTTTTATATTTCTAAACCTCCAAAGTTCATTTCTTTTATGAGTCTTTTAACAAATTAAAGTTAGTATTTTCGTATAAAGTGGCCCTCCAAAACTAATTTCTAGCATCAGACAATTCCTTTTGAGTTATTGTCTCTCCACACAGAAAATCCTAGTTCCGCCCTTATATATATATATATATAGCAAACTATTGATTAAGAACATTAAAAAAGGTCGGTATTCCCAAGTATGACAACAACCAGATAATGTTCAATATGGTAAACTATTATTGCTATTCATTTGTGATGTTAACAGATAATCTTTTCTATGCTTGTTGAAAAATGTCAATCATAAACTATCTATATCCATGGTAGTTTAACTAGTGAAGGTTGTCATGGGGGTCTCAGTTATGACGGCAACCGGATAGCGCTCAATATCATAAACTATATATGATTGTTATATCATTTGGGATGGCCAAAGATATTCTTTTCTCTGCTTGTTGAAAATGTCTTTTTCTTTTTTCTTTTTTTTTGTGAGCAGTTGAAAATATAATCATATTTATAGTTAGTCATGGTAGTCTAAGTAGTGAAGGCTGTCATGTGGGTCTCAAATCTCAATTATGGTCGTAGTACTTTCTGGTGAAGGCTGCAGCCGAAGGGTTCTCAATCTTTCACTGTCATCCAAGCACATGATCACTGACTGGTCTATGCGATTTCTTTCTTCTTCTTTTTTGCTTCCTCTCTTAAGATATTATAACGAGATGGTCAAAAATGTCTTGTCTGTTGCCTGTTGGGAGGTACGTAGGGGCACCATTATTTTAGCTGATTGAGCAACTTTCCTTGGTAGGAATTTCACCTCCCCTTTTGTTAAGAGTTGTAACCTGAATTTATTCTGTGCCTATCCTCGTTGAAAACCTGAAAATCTATCAGGTAGACAGATAAAACTAGCAGGCACAGACATTTGCTATTATGATAACTTCTGCATCTCCCTTTGTGGATTTAGATCCCATGCAATGATTGCAATGGACAGCCTCATGTGAGAGGCTGCTCGAGTCCCATCTACTCGGGCTGCTGAAGCACCTGTCGGAGCAGGTGAGGCCCGGGCAGCCTCTCACATGAGGCTGTCCTGTTTCTGCCATATCGTCCTTCTCTCTGTTTTCTTCTTTTTTCCTGAAAAGAAAAACCACCATACCATCCTTATCTTAGTCTCTCTAATAAATTCTACCACACAAGATATTTGTGGACATAGATTCTTCTTTCATAACCCCACCTGGTCCCCCTCAAATTAGCAACCCTTCAGGGCATGAAGTAATGTTCTTTTGTAGGTAAATCCCTTCAAAATGCTGTGATTACAGAGCATTTTTTTTTAATGGGAATAGAAGAAAAGAACAAGCTGACAGTACCTGTAGGAGATTTAAATCTTAAATATGTTTGACATTTCCTTTTCATTATCCTATTTGCTTTCTTCCTTTGTGCATGTATATGGTGGAGAAAGCAGGTTGGTTGGGTTGCGGGGTAGGCTTCTGACTGTACTGCTCTGATGTCCTCCCCACTTACATGCTCCCCGTACACATCATTTATGATGAATATAAGACCTGATGACAGATGTTGTGTTGTATTTGCACAAACAATAGGTGGAAGGTCTAATACGGCTTATGGAAGGTGACCATGTGGGTCCTTTCAATCTTGGGAACCCTGGTGAATTCACCATGCTTGAACTCGCTCAGGTAAATATACTTTACCCACATTTCTCTGTATGTTGTCAGAGTATATATTTTCCATAATAAGTTAATTATGTTTCTTTGTAAGAATATTCACCATTTAGGGTTTGATCAAACAAAATTATACCTGAAGAATGGGATTCAGATTGACCGACCCGGCATCTCTTTCATTCAATAATGCCGGTTGGTTGTAATCAATTACCATATTAGTATTATTCCCGCACCTACCTACCACAATTTTCTTGTAAATAGGGATCTTTGTATTGTAAATATAATAAAGTTAATGAGAACACAATGTAGATGTCTAACACCGAATCACCTTTTGTATCTTTTCTCTCTTTTTGCTTCTGCATTTATCTCCATATTTTATATTCCCTATAAAATTCTATATATATATATATATATGTTGCGCACGGGATCTTTTCCTTCTCTTAAAGTTTTATTTAAGCAAACTCGATGGTAATTACGGAGAGTGAATTGGATCCTGGTTTGTGCAGGTGGTACAAGAGACGATAGATCCTAATGCAAAGATAGAGTTCAGGCCCAACACAGAGGATGACCCACATAAGAGGAAGCCAGACATCACCAAGGCCAAAGAGCTTCTTGGGTGGCAGCCAACTATCTCCCTTCGCAACGGACTTCCTCTCATGGTTGAAGATTTCCGACAACGTATATTCGGCGACCAGAAAGACACCACTGTTTACAATACCATAAAGTCCGCAGCATAAATTTATGTATGTTGAGGGACATTGAGAAAGATTGATTATTGATAATGAATATAAAATAAGAGGAACCTTTTGATTACCTACCTTTCTCTCTGTTACTGTTCCTCACTCCAGGAATAAGACTGGCAGCAGCTGTTCACAATTGCAAGGGAAAAAGATTATTTATTTATGAGAGTTGTAGTAGAGCGATCAATCTTTTTGTATATGTAGAGTAATCTTCTTTGACGTCCATGTATAATTTTATTTTCTTATTTTTTTTTAATATGCTCTAGGCTGCTATGTGTGACATTGTTAAAAAAGTTTGGTTCTTGAATTTGAATGCATTTCTCAACAACAATGGAAGAATATTGTCCCTAGGATCAAGTTATCTTTTGAAGTGCTAAACATAATGTTGGGTAGATAGAGCAGGAGATTATGCTCTTAATATGTGAAAAGCAAAAGTTGGACATACTTTCTCAATTTCAGCATCCTGATGGTTCATTCTCTCCTAATGGGTATCTGATTCCTTGGCACTTGATACAAAATTGGGAATCCTTTACACTTGTCATATTTGCTGGTGTTTAGACTTGTGCAGAATTGGAATTGGATGCTTCACTTCACTAAGCAATAAGCATTTATATTGGGTGCATAGGCCAACCTTCATAGTAAGAAGTTCTTTATATCCACCACAAAGAATTTCAAGTGAATAAGAAGCCAATATACATACCATAATTGCCTTTACGATGGTGTGACTTTATTTTTTTTCCCCTCAACTATTTTTACTTTATTTTCTCATGAAAGTAAGTAAGCCTATGTTGAGTCCAAATTTTGCTACAAGTGTATTTGTTGTTACCGTACACAATAATGATGAATAATATGAAATCGAAAAGAGAGAGTAAGAGAAAATAAAGATACAGATTTACGTGGTTCAGTAATGTGCCGAAGTCCACGTGAGTGCGGCTATATTTCAATATATAATTTAGGGTTGCAACATAACATACTTATAATAAAACCCTAATTGTACGGACGTATTTTGGAAAATCCCAAAATACCTTGTACCATTTCGCTTCGCTCCAACAACTGGCCTCTATACTAGCATCTCGCATTACTCTTTACACCTGAGAGAATATGAGCCACTTGTTCCAACATGATCCAAAATATTCCAAGGGCTACCAGTACAATCTTACAAAGATGTATTTAGGTACCTTAGATCAAGTTAATTAACCACATTCCCCGCTTTAGCTCTTTTCAAAACAATAGTTGTTACTGCAACACATTTTGAATTAATAAATGCTAAAAATTTAGACCAGTAACCGAGAGAATGTATACCCCAATTCTTCTTTAGAGAGCATGAAACGTCCCTAATTTTTGCCTATGTTAAGCTTACCTTTGAATTTGATATCGTGACTCCATGATCTTCTTGATCAACTAAAGAGGCTCCTTCAGCGTCCGTTTATCCTCATGATTAGGAAGAGAGAAAGGATACAACTAAGGAAAATGCTACTAAAGCATATATACCAAGGAAAAGGCATTATAGCCGTTGCATGATCATCGAAGGAAGGTCTTTGAACAACACGCATGAGTGTGTAAGGAAGAGTATGAACAGCTGGAGTAACATGCACCATATCTTCAACATCCTCTTTTGATTCAATTCCACAATCTCAATAGCGTGATCTTCATGAGATTTTATCATGATTTGATTTGCAGTTGGAGGGGTAGCAGCTTCAGCTGTTGCTAAGTCACTTACACTAACATTCCCTGCAAGCTAATGGGTGGATTCGTCACCATTAACTTGGATTTAAGAATAGAAAACCTTGCTGAGGACATATCCTTACTAAAAATATCAGCAACCTAGGCTTGAGGAGAGATGAACTTGATCAAGATGTCTCCATTGATTACCTTTTCATAAATAAAATGGTAATCAACCTCGATGTGCTTAGTGTGAGGTGGAACACAGGGTTGGAAGCAAGGGCCAAAGCATTCATGTTATCACACCACAATATAGGAGCCGACATGAGGGGAATGCAAAGCTCCTTGAAAAGCATCTGTAGCCAGAACAACTCGGCTGTTGCTAGTACCATTGAGTGGTACGTTGCCTCGGTAATAGACCGAGACACGACTGCATGTTTCTTGGCACTCCAAGAAACCAAACAATTGCTAAGATACACCCCAAACCCTGAAGTGGAACATCAATCATCAGGGCGGAAGCCCAAACTGAGTCATAGAAAGCTTGCAATCGAAGATTACCAGAAGTATACAGAAGACCATGATCAATGGTTTTCAGATATCGTAGAACTCACTTAGTTGCTGACCAATAAGTGGTGGATGGAGAAGCATATGTTGACATAGCTGGTTCATGGAGAAGGCAATCTCTAGCCTAGTAAGAGTGCACTATAGAAGTTTCCTAACAACTTGGTGATATTGAGTCAAGTCTTGCAGAGGATTCCCATCATACTTGGACAGTTTGGAGCCCATTGAGCATGGAGAGGATGCATGCTTAGCACCAAGCACGTGGGCGCGATTCAATAAATCCTCGATGTATTTGGCTTGACACAAGTGTTGGAAATTAGAGCTTCGTGAAGTTTGAATACCAAGGAAGAACCCGAGACTGCCTTAATCTTTCAAAAGAATTTTTATTTTTTTATTTTTTGTAATTGAACTATGAGAGTAGTAATAATAGATAAATGAGTCCATGTAACCACAATGTCATTGAGATATATCAACATAAACACCTTAATGTTACCCTGAATAAAAGTAAATAAGAGTCCAATGAGGTTGTAAAGCCGAGTTTTAGCAAAGAAATCGAAAGGCAATAGAACCAAGTTCTAAGAGTTTGTTTAAGACCATAAATGGAATTATGAAGTTTACAAACAAATTCATGACGATCCTATTTACAAATCTTTGAGATTGTTTCATATAAACCTTTTCCAAGAAAGAACCATGGATAAAGGCATTGGAGACATCCAATTGCCTTATAGGCCGCTTAAATGGCACTGTCATAGCAAATACAATCCGTATAGTGGAGGGTTTAATAACATGACGAAAGGTGTCCGTGTAGTCTACTCCACATTGTTGTTCAAATCCTTTAGCCACCAATCTAGCCTTAAACCTATCAATGGAGCCATCAAGCTTTTGTTTTATTTTATAGACCCACTTATTTCTAATTACATTGTGTTGCAATTATCTTGGACAAAGAGTCCAAGTACGATTAGTAATTAGAGCTTGAAACTCCTGAGCCATAACAGTTTCCATCTAGAATCAGCGACTACTTTGGAAAAGAAAGTTGGTTCAGTGGCAAAAAGTGTAGGAGGATGTTTGGTAGTATAAAATAACTCGTACTCAGCAAATGTCTATGGTCTGAGAGAATAGTACAAGACCTAGTTATCATGGAATGACTAGGAAAGGTATTTTACTAAGAAGAGAGAGCAATATCAGATGAAGGTATATCTTGTACTGCTTGAGGAGATTCTTGTTAGAACAGATTCTGGTATGGTAGTTGATGAACTGGATGAGCCTATCTCCACTATCCTACAAGAAAGAAAGCTACGTCGGGGGGAAGCCGACAATCCCATTCCGATGCTTTTGTCAGTATTATCTTAAGTGTATATTACTCTTAATCACAGTGAGCAATCTAAATTATACCTGTCTAGTTGTGAGGTATTTATAAAGGGAGTGTCGAGAGCGGTCCGACTTTTCCATTGGACCACGTGTCAGATCCGGAGTGCTTGTCGACTACTCGGATCGTGGGATTGAGGTGTACTCTCCACGATCGTTGCCAAGTCGGTCTTTAACCGACTTGAGATCGTGGCGTCGTGGTTCGAACTCCGCAATCATTGCGGAGTCAACCCTCAACCGGCTTTAGATCGTGATTGCGGAGTCAACCCTCAACCGGCTTTAGATCGTGGGGGCACCTCCCTTTTGTGCGGATCATGGGACTGAGATATATTCTCCACGATCGTTGCCAAGTCGATCTTTAACCGACTTGAGATCGTGGAGTCGTGGGACTTCCTTCATGGTCGTCATAAGGTCGACTTTTAACCCTCCTTGATCTTTATGTAGTGACGGCAAATTACCGAGTCCGTTGGATAAAACAGTCTTGGGAAGTCTTAATGGGCCACGATCTTGGCCCATTGGGCAGAATCGGATTTCTCCCCTAACAGTTACCCCCCAATTCCTTTCGCATGAAGTAGTTTCAGTGAAAGGAATTTTCTTGCGCGGTTTTGCCGGGCTTTGGATGCAAATTATACTGGCTCGCTTTTCCGGAAAGAACCGGGAAATCTTGTATTGCAAAATTTTTAAAAATTCAAAATGTTTGAATTTAAGCGCCCTTGGAAACGGAAACGCCCGAAATAATGACTTTGGTTATGATGAGATTCAGAATCTGTTGTCAGATCGGTTCGTATTCTTGCACGGCGCGGACATTGTTAGGTTGATCCGAGCTTCTCATGTTGCGTGTAATCACGCTCATTAGACTTTTGGCTGTGGAAGCTCTTTCACGCGCGGGAACGTGCGTGTGGCTCGTCTCCCAAGGCCAGTTGTGCGCCCGACGGTTACAAAACTTTTAACTCGGCGCATTCAATGAACGTCTTTTCAGCTTCCTGAAGGACTATATAAACCCCCTCATTCCTCATTTTTACTTTTCATCATTCACTGTTCTGTAAAAACCTCTGAGTTTTCCTGCGAGGATTCCCTTATTCGGCCAATCTTTTCCTGTTTCCCAGTTCTCTTCAAACAGCTGACCGATCTCCTTCAGACTTTTGATCAATTTTCTTCAAACCTTTGATCGATTTCCTTCAAACCTTTGAACGATCTCCTTCAGGCTTTTGACCGATCTCCTTCAAACTTTTCACCGATCTCCTTCAGGCTTTTGACCGATCTCCTTCAAACTTTTGACCGACCTTCTTCAAACCTTTGATCGACTTTCATGGCTTCTGATTCAGATTCTGATGGTGCTCCCGTTGGTGGCGGCCCGAATCTCGTTCCTCATGAGTATAGGTTTAGGTCTTTGATTCCGGCTTCTGAGGAAGGTCGTCTTCGCCGGAGCTATAATATCCTGGACTCCGTGACTTTCCACTTTTAGGAGCCCGGCCAACTTTCCATTGCGGGCGGTGACATGGCAATTACCGAGCGAATGCTGATGGCAGGATTTCGATTCCCTTTCACTGGGATTGCCAGGGAACTGTTAGTGCAGCTGGGGGTGGCTCCATCTCAGATAAAATTGAACGGATGGAGATACCTGTTTGCTTCTTTCGTCCTTTGGAAGATCAAGCTTCAGAAGAGGATGTCTGTAGCCGAGTTCCTCACCATTTACCGAGCTGGCTTCCAAAGAGATGGCACGGTAGAGTTTATCGTCCGCAAGAAACCGTCCTTCATCCATCTGGCTTGGAGATATTCTAACAACAAAGAATGGAAGGAGTAAATCTTCAGAGTCTCTGGCCAGTGGGAGAGAGCCAAGTCCTCAACGTCCCAGGACTGAAGGGTACCCCAGGAATGGGCCCGTATAAGAGTCGGGGCTGCAGAAGCCCCTGAGTTGACTGATGAGCAGGCTGATAATGTCGACGCCATGCTTGCCTTTGCGAAGGCTATGCCCGCCGAAGAGGCGCCGGTGGTGCTCGATTTCGACCACCTCATGACAAATGAGAATATGCGAAATATTCTTGGTTACAACATTCCTATTTCCGATCTTCCCTTCTTGAAGGTGAGGAAGGGTAAATCCCAGAAACCAAAGGAAGATCCCGTGCCTGCTACCCGGAAGGGTAAGGAAAAGGTTCCCGAGGGACTGAAGAAGTCTAAGGAGCATGAAAAGGCTCCAAAAACTATCTAGAAACTCCTTGCTAACGCCCAACGGATCGGTGTCGAGCAGGATGCCAAAGCCAAGAAAGCGGCCGAGAAGAAAACTGCCGAGCTGAAGGCTGCCGAGAAGTCGGCGGGAAAATCAAAGGCTTCCCAAGAAAGACCTCAGTTGGGCAAAGAGCCTGAGGGGGAGCCTGTTAAGAAAAAATCAAGGATTGAGGCGGCACGATCGTACCTTAAATCAATTGGTTCAGCGGTTAAGGGTATTCCCATTCGCGCCGAACCCTTGTCGATAATCTTCTCCGAACACTTACTTCAGAATGTCGAGGAGGAGGCTGCGCCTCATCATCCATCACCAGTTGAAGTACCAGTGCTCCGTGATGAGGATGTGCTCAGCGCGTAGCCTGCGGGCCAGGATGTGACTCTTACGTCCATGGCTGGGGAGGAAGTGGCTCAGACCGCCCTTCCTGAAAGTGGTTCGGCCTTACCCGAGTTGCTGAGTGCACATGTAGAAACCGAGGTCGAGACCCTTCAAATGTTGCAGCCAGAAGTGGCTGCTGAAGTCGGTGATGATGCGGGATCCATCTGGGCCGAAGCTGATAGCGTGGCCGTCGGGGTAAGTACCGGGCCCTTAGTTTGTAATGTGGTCGAGGAAGCAGAGCCAAGTTCTAGCAGGCCCTTTGTTAGCCTGAGGACTGATCAGGTTGGGCCAACGGCAGTGTCTACTTACGATTCCATCGAATTTTTTAGGCCAGCCCGGGAATACGAATATGACGAGGCTTCACTGGAAGAGCGCTTGGTTGGGCCGATTATGGATGCTATACGGGCTCTGACCCCGGTCGATTACCTAGGGAAAAGTACCGCTGGGTGCATTCCTACTGAGGATATGATTGCTGCATTGTTCCAACTTCAGACCATGGTGAGTTTATTTTGATCTCTTTCCCCATTTTTTATACTTATTTTTAACCTTTTCCTTGCTCCGCAGCAATTGGTGGACACCCTTGCCCTGTTTGACCAGCACAGGACTTTCCACCGGGACCAGGTTTCGGTCATAGCCGGACTTCAGCACCGGATTTCCAAGCTTGAGCTCGAGCTGGCTCGGAGACAATCCCTTGACTCGGAGGTGGCCAGGATTAATAAGCTTCTTGCCGAGCGAGAGTCGGAATTGGCCAGACATGATGAGTTAGTTGCTGACGCCGAGCTCAGGCGAAATGCGGCCGAGGAAACCAGCCGAGGATTATCTGCCCAGCTGGATGCGAGGACTCGCGAGATGTTCGCACTTAAGACTCACACTGACAATGTCGAGGCGAAGTATTCGGCTACATCGTGCAGTAATACAACTCTGCGGGCCGATCTGAGCGCTGCGACAACGTAAAGGAAAGTCGTCGAACAAGCTAAGCGGAGTGCCGAAAAAGCTCGAAAAGCTGCTGAGGAGAAGCTAAAAGAGGTTGAATCGGGTTCTCAAATAGCTCGGGCAGATTTACAAGAGGCGAAATCCAAGTGTCACGAGCTTCGGAAGAAGTCCAAGCACTATAAATCGAAGGCCACTTGCTACAAAGCGAGGGCAAATCGATTTCATAGTCAGATTCTGGCATTTACCAAGGTTCGAGACCAAACCTAGGTTAACGGATTAAGGTGTGGTTTTGATTCACTTAAAGAATTTGTGCTTAACCCTTCGACGCCTTCTCCAAATTTTGCCGAGCTGAACTATACCGACTTTATGGACGTTCCCGAGCAAGCTATCTTAGAACTGAGAGGAATAGGCCGAGACTTGATTCCCGATGTCCCGGATTGGGTTGGTGATGATGCCGAACCTATTGGTGAGGTTACTGAGCCGGCGAATTTAAACGCTTCGACTGAGGCCGTTGATATTGAAGCTTCTGCTGCTCAAGTTTCTGGAGAACCGGATACCGAGAAACCTTAGCTAGTTTTTTTATATTTTTTTTTTATTTTAGCTTCGCAGAGCTTTGGCCTTTTTGTAAGACTTTTCATTTTCATGACATTTGGCATTTTTGCACAAAATTTATGCTGGTGTTGTACCTTTTTGTACCCCTTCTTTTTTGTTATATATGTGGTACTAGTACCGTCTAAGTTTTACACTTAGCCAATTTTGGCTAAGTGTAGATTTTGGTGTATCTAGTATCGTCTAAGTTTTACACTTAGAACTTTTTCGATCTGAACCCTCTCAATGTGGCCCAAGTCTCAGACGTTTTTCGACTTGAATCCCCTCAACGTGATTCAAGTCTTAGCTCGAATCCCCTCAACGTGATTCGAGTCATGTAATTTGCAAATGTTGTCTATGGATGTAATATGCTGTTCGAATCTGTATTTCATTGATAAACGACAAAGTTAAAAAACAAGCAGATTACATATAATATTTTCGGAGATGCTAGGCATTCCATGGTCGTTGCAGCTTCTTCCCGTTTGTGTCTTCAAGATGGTATGCTCCCTTTGGGTTGATTTTGATAACTCGGAATGGTCCTTCCCATACTGGCCCCAATTTCCCTTCTGTGGGGTCTTTAGCTGCCGAAGTTATTCTCCGAAGCACCCAGTCACCAGTATTGAACGATCGGGGCTTTACTTTTTTGTTATAATACCGAGCTGCTTTTTCTTTATAAGTAGAAGTTCTGACTCTTGCTTCTTCTCGCTTTTCTTCCAGAAGATCAAGGTGCAGTTTTAATCCTTCACTGTTAAATCCGAGATTATAATGCTGAATGCGAAAGCTCGGGGAACCTATTTCGATAGGGATCACTGCTTCGACTTCGAATGCTAGCGAGTAGGGAGTTTCAGAAGTTGCCAAGCTGGTTGTTGTTCGGTACGACCACATGACTTCCAGCAAATATTCCACCCATCCTCCCTTACGCTTTGGGAGTTTCTTTTTTAATATCTTCACCAAAGTTTTGTTTGTTTCTTCAACCTGCCCATTTGACTGGGGGTAATATACCGATGAGAAAAAATGTCAGATTTTGAGTTCGGCGCACCAGTCCTGGAATGGTTTGCAGTCAAACTGTGTTCCATTGTCAGTTTCTAAGGCGTAAGGTATCCCGAATCTACATATAATCGCCTTTCAGAGGAAATTTTTGATTACCCCGGTTGTGATAGTCATTAAAGGCCCCGCTTCTGCCCATTTGGTGAAGTAATCTACTACGACCACTAGAAATCTGCAATTCCCTTTTCCTGTGGGCATGGGCCCTACAATGTCAACCCCCTATTGGGCAAACGGCCATGGTGAAGAAACCGACCTGAGTTCTGCTGGGGGGTTGGTTTGTAACTTTGCAAACCTTTGACACTTGTCACATCTTCGGACCATTTCCATTGATTCTTGATTCATCGTTGGCCAATAGTAGCCAGCTCGTACAGCCTTGTGTGCTAACATTCTACCCCCCGAGTGACTGCTGTAGACTCCCTCGTGAATTTCCTTCAATACATACTCGGCGATACAGAATTTCACCGACAAGAGTATATCGTGCTGATTGCTTCCGGACTTTTCGAAATTCTTTCTTATCATTCGGTAGTTGCCCGTTCTTAAGATATTCAATCACGTGCCTTGCCCATTCATTAATTACGTAGGCGTCATCGATCTGCATCACCGATCCAATGTCATCCACAGAAGGCTTGTCTAGAATGATAACCCGGTGTTTTGAGGCCGAAATCTTTTCGTCCGTTGCCGACCCTAGCCGAGCTAGTGCATCAGCTCGTTTGTTTTTGGTTCTTGGGATCTGTGTGACCACCACTCGTTCGAAGCGGTCCCAAAAACCCAACACCTTGGCAAGGTACTTTATCATTTTTTCTCCTTTGGCCTCAGATCCACCTTGGATGAGGCCGACAACAACCTGTGAGTCGCTTCGGACTTCGAGGTTTTTTGCTCCTAGATGTTTCGCCAGGCTGAGGCCTGCTATTACTGCTTCGTACTCCACCTCATTGTTTGTGGTTGGAAAGTCTAACTTCAATGCCACTGCAATTTCCTCCTTATCCGGTGTTATCAAGGCTACCCCGGCTCCGCTTCGGGACTTCATGGATGACCCATCGACATACGCTATCCACGTTTCTTGCTCGGGAGTTTCTTGGCTTTCGGGGAGATTGCAAAATTCTGCAATGAAGTCTGCCAGAACTTGGGCCTTGATGGTGGTTCTCAGATAGAATTCTAGGTCAAATTCTCCGAGCTCCACGGCCCAATTTACCAATCTACCTGAGAGGTCGGGCTTTTGCAATACTTTCTTCAGAGGATACTCTGTGAGCACCCTTATAGCATGTGCCTGGAAATATGGTCTTAGCCTCCGAGATGAGGCGATGAGGGCAAAGGCTAACTTCTCAATCCAAGGATATCTTCCTTCGGCTCCGTGCAGCGCCCTACTAGTGAAATATACTGGTTTTTGCAATCCGGACTCCTCTCGGACTAAGATTGAGCTGACAGCTGATGGCGACACTGCTAGGTATAAGTAAAGAATTTCCCCTTCTTTTGGTGAACTTAAGAGTGGTGGGCTGGCTAGGTATTCTTTTAACTGGCCAAAAGCCTCTTCGCACTCGTTGCTTCAAACAAACATCTTCCGAAGTATCTTGAAGAAGGGCAAACATTTATCCGTTGATCGGGAGATGAACCGGTTTAAGGCTGCAATCCTCTCGGTCAATTGCTGTAGTTGTTTTGTCGTACGGGGAGCTTGCATTTCCAGCACAGCTTGGATTTTCTCTGGATTTGCCTCGATTCCTTTATTCGAGACCATGAACCCCAGGAACTTTCTTGATGAGACGCCAAAGGCACATTTCGCCGGGTTCAACTTCATCCGATATCTCCTTAGTGTATCAAAAGTTTCTTCGAGATCAGCCAGATGGCTGATCGCTTTCAGGCTCTTCACTAGCATGTCATCCACATATACTTCTACATTCCTCTCGATTTGGTTGTTGAACATTCTGTTGACTAACCTTTGGTAGGTTGCACTGTATTCTTTAAACCGAAAGGCATCATATTGTAGCAATATAACCCTCAGTCAGTGATGAAGGAAGTTTTCTCTTCATCGAGCTCGCTCATGTGGATCTGGTTATACCCGAGAAGGCATCCATAAAACTAGGAGCTCATGCCTCGAGGTGGAGTCGATTAGGACATCCATCTGGGGGAGAGGGAAACTATTTTTTGGGAACGCCCTGTTGAGGTCGGTGAAATCCATGCACATTCTCCATTTCCCGCTTGACTTTTTCACCAAGACAACATTGGCCAGCCACTGGGGGTAGTCCACTTCTCGGATAAAGCCGACTCTCAATAGTCTCTCCACTTCTTCATGTATGGCTTGGTTTCTTTCTGGAGCAAAGTTTCTTCTTTTTTTTTTGACGGGTCGGTAGTTTGGGTCCATATTTAGCCAGTGCGAAATTACCAAGGGGTCAATTCCTGGCATGTCGTCATGGCACCAGGCGAACACGTCAGAATTACTTCGGAGGAAAGCTATCAAGGACTCTTTGATTTCTGGAGATAACAGAGACCTGACTCTAACTCTTCTCTTTTTACCTCCTACTTCAAATTCTTCCATCTCCTCGACTGGTTCTCCCAACTGTAATTGCTATTGCTCGCCTTTTTCCCCACCATTGCCCCGTGAGGGGGCTCCTTTCATTGTTACGTTATAGCACTGGCGTGCCACGCTTTGTTCTCCCCTTACTTCCCCAACCCCCCTCTCGGTCGGGAATTTAATCTTCAAATGTGGTGTGGAAGTAATTGCCTTCAGATTGTTGAGGGCTGTCCTTCCAAGGATCGCATTGTAGGCCGAGGGTCTGTCGATCAGAAGAAATTTAACCATGATGGTTTTTGTGGTTGGATAGTCTCTGGCCGTTACAGGGAGTTTAATAGATCCGACCGGCTGGACTTGCTCCCCAGTAAACCCCACCAAAGGGCAGCTAGCCGGGATCACCTTTTTCGGGCTAATCTCCATGTGCTGAAAGGCTGACCAATATAGGATATCGGCCGAGCTTCCGTTATCGACAAACATTCGGTGGATTCGGTGGTTAGCTACTTGTAGCGTGACCACGATTGCGTCGGTATGAGGGAGCGAGACTCTCGCATAATCTTCATCTGAAAACCCCACCACCATGGACTCCCTTCGGTGGGATTTGTGGGGTCTCTCTACAGTCATAATCTCCTGATACTTCTGGTGCCGAGCATAGGCCTTTCTATCTGCACTCGTTTCTCCTCCTCCACCGAAGCCCCCGAATATGGTTCGGATATCGGTGATAACCGGTTCATTACGTGGGTCACGACCCCGTGTGCCTCTGCTGTTGCTTCTGCTTCTATTTCGTCGAGGCTCTTCCCGAAGGGGTTCCTCCCTCTTTCTGTCTCGGCAAACTTCCCGGTGCTTCTGAGGGGAGAGATCTCTGTGTCTTTGCTTTTTGTCTTGATGCTCTCGAGACTCCTGATTCTGCCGAGGTTGGCCCTGGTTGTCTGCAATAAAACATAGTAGTTTTCCATTTTTGATGAACTTCTCGATCAAGATTCTGAGATTTCTGCATTCCTCGGCGACATGGCCTCATGCATCATGGAACGCGCAGTATTTGTTTCTGTTTTCTTCTTCCACGTATTTGTTGTGAAGCGGGTAAGGCTTCTCGTACTGCGGGACCCTCTTGATTTCCATCAGTACCTCGTTAATTGGAGAGTTTAAAGGAGTCCACTCATCTATGGAAAACTGGTAATACTTCGCAGGCTCTTTTTTGGTTTCGGTCCGTTTTTCTTCCTTCCGGGCTTTTTCCTTCTTCCCGGGATTGCTTGACTCCGCAATCTTTTTTTTCATGGGACTCCCTCAGAGCCGCAATGATTTCCTCCTGATTTACGTACTTCTCAATCACGTTCGTGAGATCGGCCAGATTCTCAGGATGATTGAGAGCAATCTCGGACATGAGAGGCCCTTCCACCCGTAATCCTTGGTAAAGAGTAGCATAAACCATCTCCTCGGTCGGGTTATCAACCGTGAGCTTTTCCTGGTTGAACTGGATCATATAATCCTTTAGAGATTCATCTCCCTTTTGGCGCATCGCCATTAATTTACCGGACGGCTTCTTTCGTTTGCACCCAACCAGGAATTGGGTTATAAATTTTCGTCCGAGATCTTCAAAACTCGTAATGGAACTCGGTGGGAGTTTTTGGAACTAGTCCCGGGCAGAACCGGACAAGGTGAGTGGGAAGGCTCGGCACGCCAATTCCTGCGGAGTTCCCTACAAATCCATGTGCATTTTGTAGTTGTCCAGGTGCTCGGTAGGATCTTCAACCCCGGTATAAGTTTGGATAGCCGGAATTTTGAATTTTTCTGGCAGTTGGACTGCCATGATACATTCAGCGAATGGGGAAGATCTATTCAAGAGACTGTCTACTCGAGAAATTTTTCCCTTGCTCTTTTGCTGGATTTCAAGCTGCAACTGATTATACTTTTCTTCATACTTCTCATCGAGCGTGGCGATGGTTTCGTTGAGCCTTCTTTCTTCATAATGGTGATTCACCATCCCTTCACTAGGAGGAGGATTCACGGCTCCTTCAACTCGCCGAGATCGATTTTCAGGTCGAGTTCTTTCCGTGAGCCTTCTACTCTCCCTGTCTTCTTCCTCGTGGGTGTTGCTTTCTCTTTCTTCATGTCCTCCAGGTACTTCAGGAACTCGTTCATCCGCCAGCCGCTTCTGCAAACGAATGTTTTGCTGAGTTAGGACCTCCATGTCTCTAGACATTTGGGCTATTCGAGCCTCCATCTCAGCCGTATGTTGATGAGATGTACCCCCCACCTCGTTGCAGGGGTTATTTGCTCCTGAAGCTGTGACTATTGTTATTACCATTTCATATGCATTTTTGCGTAGTAAACGACGCACACTTGCTAGTCGTTTCCCACAGACGGCGCCAATTTGTTAGAACAGATTCTGGTATGGTAGTTGATGAACCGGATGAGCCTATCTCCACTATCCTGCAAGAAAGAAAGCTACGTCGGGGGGAAGTCGACAATCCCACTCTGATGCTTTTGTCACTATTATCTCAAGTGTATATTACTCTTAATCACAGTGAGCAATCTAAATTATACATGTCTAGTTGTGAGGTATTTATAAAGGGAGTGTCGAGAGCGGTCTGACTTTTCCATTGGACCACGTGTCAGATCCGGAATGCTTGTCGACTACTCGGATCGTGGGATTGAGGTGTACTCTCCACGATCGTTGCCGAGTCGGTCTTTAACCGACTTGAGATCGTGGCGTCGTCGTTCGAACTCCGCAATCATTGCGGAGTCAACCCTCAACCGGCTTTAGATCGTGGGGGCACTTCCTTTTTGTGCGGATCATGGGACTGAGATATATTCTCCACGATCGTTGCCAAGTCGGTCTTTAACCGACTTGAGATCGTGGAGTCGTGGGACTTCCTTCATGGTCGTCATAAGGTCGGCTTTATCTTTATGTAGTGACGGCAAATTACCGAGTCCGTTGGATAAAACAGTCTTGGCAAGTCTTAATGGGCCACAATCCTGGCCCATTGGGCAGAATCGGATTTCTTCCCTAACAGTTACCCCCCAATTCCTTTCGCATGAAGTAGTTTCAGTGAAATGAATTTTCTTGCGCGGTTCTGTCGGGCTTTGGATGCAAATTATACTGGCTTGCTTTTCCAGAAAGAACCGGGAAATTTTGTATTGCAAAATTTTTAAAAATTCAAAATGTTTGAATTTAAGCGCCCTTGGAAACGGAAATGCCCGAAATAATGACTTTGGTTATGATGAGATTCAGAATCTGTTGTCAGATCGGTTCGTATTCTCGCACGACGCGGACATTGTTAGGTTGATCCGAGCTTCTCATGTTGCGTGTAATCACGCTCGTTAGACTTTTGGCCGTGGAAGTTCTTTCACGCGCGGGAACGCTCGTGTGGCTCGTCTCCCGAGGCCAGTTGTGCACCCGACAGTTACAAAACTTTTAACCGATTAATTCAATTTAGGCATAGGTAGTGTGGATTTTTCTTTACAATGGGCCTATATTATTACAATATAAATGAGAATAAGAGAATTTATCTCGCAATTTAAATGAAGATACACAAAATCGATAAAAGGAAATGGCAGGGCAAGAATATACACGAAAACTCAACAACCTTTAAATCATAGTAGAAATTCAATAATCACTTGTTCCAAGAAAAGCCCTTGACAACAAAGTTCAAGTATACATGGTACAATGAAAACCCTCAATCGATCTCCCATATGAACTTTCATCGCTTTTGCAATCTCATTCTAAAGTTCAAAAACTCTCAATTTAGTGTATTCAACTTTCATTTTTTTGCAATCTTAACACTCCGTTAGGATTTTTTGTTAAATCCTAATGGAGGATGTGGAAATTATCAAAATACCCATGTATTTTTTTTTCATTTTTTAAAAATTTAATTGTAATTTAAGGGTAATTTTGTAATTTCATAAAGTTGACAACGGTATAAGGGTCATTTCACTCTTTGACAATCAAATTTTAACCTCAAATCCTAACGAGAGGAGTGGTTGCAAAAAAATGAAAGTTGGATACTCTCAATTGAGAGTTTTTGAACGTTAAAAGGAGATTTCAAAAGCGATGAAAGTTTAGATGAATTAAGTGAAGCTTCCCCAAAAATAATAGTTGATGAAATATATTAAATACTCATCAAATAATTAATTAATTTTTAGAAAAAACTACAACCTCGCCTCAAACTACCACATCACTGTCAACGTTCCCCCTAAACTTTCAATTGTGTCAATATCCCCCCTAAACTACTAGAAAAATGTCAAACTACTAGAAAAATGTCAATATCCCCCCTAAACTACTAGAAAAATGTCAATATCCCTAAGGCTAGCAAAAAGACAAAAATTACCTTTAATTTTTTTAATAAGACAAAAATATCATTAAAAATTGAGAAAAAAAAAGAGGCAAGGGATGGCTCGGTTTTTCATTTTTTTTTAGGTTTATTTTTTTAAAATTGTTTTTTCATTTTTTTTTATAATTTAATGCTTTTTTTTAATAATAATAAAAAAAACATTTTATGAAAGATATTTTTGTTATTGAGGAACACAGTTTAGGGTGGGAGGGACATTAACAATGAGGTAGTTGCTAGAGCGAGTATAAGTTCTTTCCCTAAAATTTATATAGATATAGTAAAGATTGATATAATAAAGTTGTAATTATTAAAGTTGTATAACAATACTAAAGTGACGTATATAGATTTGAAACTAAATATATTAAAGGTTTAAATACCTTATTAGTACTTGAGTTTTAGGGTTTTTTTTTTTTTTTAAAAAAAAATTTAGTACCTGAGTTTTCATTTGTTTCATAGGTGGTACCTGAGTTAGGGGTAAAAACCCGTTTGGTACTTTTGTTACATTTTCCTTCCAAATATTAACGACATGCCACGTGTTAATCGCTGAGGTTGACACGTGGCACTATATAAAAAATTAAAAAATTAAAATCTTTAAAAATTAATTAAAAATAATAAAAAATTGAAAAAGAAAAAGAAAAAGAAAAAGAAGAGGGGTGGCTTTGCCACATTCTTGGCCGGTGGTTCTGCCACCCCTAAGGGCCAAAAGCCTTCAATTTTTTTTTTTTTTTTTATTATTATTATTTTTTTCTACCATAATTTGGCCACCCCAGACCGGCCAAAAGCCACCCCTCTTCTTTTTTCCTTTTTCTTTTTGTTCAATTTTATTATTTTTAAAGATTTTATATATATATATATATATATATATATATATATATATATATATATTGTCACGTGTCAACCTCAGCGGTTGACACGTGGCAGACCATTAATATTTAGACGGAAAATGTAACAAAAATACTAAATGAGTTTTTACCCCAAACTCAAGTACCACCTATGAAGCAAATGAAAACTCAGGTATTAAATTTAAAAAAAGTTTAAAACTCAGGTATCAATATGGTATTTAACCCTATATTAAAATGAAAAACTTCACAAAACTCTCTGAACTTCCACTCGATTTGAAAGTACCCCTTTAATGTTAAAAAACTCTCAACTTCACCACTCAAACTTCTAATTTTATGTAATGTCCCCCTCCATTAGCTAACGTTAAATTAGACTGCAAAATGGGTGAAATGACCTTTATACCCTTGAAAATCTTATAAAATTTCAAATTAAAAAAATCTCATTTGATCTTGAAAATCTCATTATTTTTCCTTATCATTTGATCTTGTTTCTTTTTGTTTTAGTTGTGATTTTCAGGACAATGTCTGCCGTTTAAGTTTGGGGGGAATGTTCTCTTGCAGGGTGCCCAGCTTGCAACACCCACTTCGGTATTGTATCTCTCGCCACATTGGGGATAATGTGTCATTTTAGTTTGGGGGTGGGATAGACATGTTTGTTTGTTATCATTTATTATTTTTGTTGATATTTTGTGTTTATTCACACAAAAAAAAACACACTTTTATTGTTAGTTGAGCATGGTTACATTTTACTATGGTTTGCATATCATTGGTTTGTCTAACATGTTGAATTTTGCATGTCATTAAAATCTGAAATCTTTTGAATCATCTGTTGGATTATAGAGACTTGACATGTTTAAATCATTTATCACAAGCACGGTAGCATAGGATTTGTGAGGCATGAAATTTGATTTGAGAATGTGTGTCCTGAGACTTATAGGATGACTTGTTGATGAAACCTTGGCTTATTATCAAAAAAAAAGAAAAAGGATTAGAATAGTACCACCAATTCGAGTTCTCATTGAGTAACCGGGCCCCTTGCCTCACTAAGCATTGGGTGTTCGCGTAAAAAGATGAGAATTTCAGGATTGGTTGTTTGTTTGGCTAGTTTGACTTCGTAGCCTTTTTGACTTGAGTAAGTAAGCCCCTAGGGATGTTTTACATCTAGTGCATTAAAACCACCTGGTTTGGGAGTCACTGGCCCAACACTCGTTACATAGGTCAATTAGAAAGCTTAAGGGAGTCAAGCATTGCACAGCCGACACAAAAATAATGAATAAAAGTAATTGCACATTTAAGCCTTGGTTATATTCATCTAATGGAACTCCTGTGAGTTTTTGGATACACATGCTTTGAGAAAAATTGAAACCTCATGATTCTATGTTATTAACACCTTACACTTTTGAACATGTGCTGTCTAAATTTTTCAACTATGAGTCGATCGATTTTTGATAACATGATGATGTGATATTCATTTTGTTAAACATGCTCATGATCTGTGAACCAGGTGTTTTAATGCGGATTTTTGCTCAATTGATAATACATCATTTCAATGTTTGTGGGTATCATTTCTGGCAAACCCTCACGAGACTTCACTCGTTCACTAGGGAGTCCTAGGGGTTTAAAAGGCTTGTTGCATATGTTAAATGCAATCGTTTCTCCCACGAAAGAGGATTTATGTTTCATGCTTTGATTTTGTTTCTCATTTTGTTTTGCTAAGGGACTAGCAAAATGTAAGTTTGGGGGTATTTGATGAGTACCAAATATTGTATATTTGGACCCCTTGATTTACATTAGTTAGACCTTTAGCCTTGCTATTTTCTGATGTTTTTGTTAGTTTTGTGTTTTATAGGTCAATAAGAGAGGAATGACAAAATTTCATGTGGAAATGCTTGGAAATTCGGAAGTCCTGAAAAGTCGATCGATCGAAATTTTGCCCGAAGTCGATCGATCGGATAAAAGTCGATCGATCGAAATTTCCCAGAACTTATTTTTGCAGAAGCGCACCAGAACACCCAATTAGGAGCTTCTCCATGACAAAAAGTAGTTCTCCCTCTGATTTTCGCAGCAGAACACGCTGGTTTCGTGACCTTGGTTGTCTCTAGCAAGAGAGGAACCTTAGAGGGGGTTAGATGAGTCATTTTACATGGGTTTCTAACCCTAATTTCCTTCTATAAAGCCATAGTCATGCCTCCTTGTTGGGAGAGTTCTAAGAGCAGTAGCTAGGTTTAATTTCGTGCATTTTGTAGTTTATTTCAGTAGCTCTTTTCTTTAGATACTTCTCTTTGTAAAGCTTTTTTTCTATTTTCATGTTTGTTCTTCAAGTTTTTGTGGTGTTCTTAGTCATGGGAAGCTAGAACTCTCAACTAAGATTGATGATGAAACCTCTCCATTGATGACACTCACACTCTTGTAGTACTACTTGCACATTTAATGTTATATCATTATGTTATTCAAGTTCCATTCATTTAATGCTTTATCTTTTGCAATGAATGTGGTTGGTGGTAGAAATAGGACATTTGATGTGTTTCAACCGATGGATACATTGTTTTATCGGTTTGAAAGATGATATCCATTGTGATTTATTATTTGAATGGATACAATGGATGATTTGATTTCAAATGGGTACTATTTGTGATTTATCTTTGAGTTGGATTCATTTAATGGTTCTAAGGTTTATGGTTGAGAAACTTGAATGACACCCTAAACTTAATGTTCTTTGGGTGTTCAAGTGGAAACCAAGAGTGTGAGTTGTTGGATTTGGTTTGGTGAATTCCTTAGCCTTAGTCCTAGTCCCTTTTTACATATTGCATTTCTTCCTCTTTAACTTAGCATTTTTGGTGCATGTTTAACCCTCAAACTCTTGGAACTAGGTTAGAATGAGGTTGATTAAGCAAAACACTAACTTTTGACCATTTCCCTTTGGATTCGACCTCGCACTTGCACACACTATATTGCAAACAATTCGTGCGCTTGCGAGTAACATTTAAAACACACATCAGGACACGTGTCATAATTTTATTGACTATGATGTGTCATACTATTGAAATCTGTTAATTTAGTGAACGGAATTTGACTCTAAGGAGTAAATTATTTTTTTGGCATATCTTAGTGACCTTTAAGTTCATTTTGATACTATATGGAGCTAATTGCAAATCGAGTAAATCACATGGACTAATTTTGAATTTTTCTGACAAATATGCTGTAGAGTTTAGTTGAATAAGAAAGTAAAAAATAATTTGATTCCATAAGTTTAAGAAAAATTTAAAGGAAGTTGCTTCGTAGGGATGAAAACCCAAAGCCGGTTGGCCAACCGGCTTCGGTAACTGGGTAGCTAGTTAACCGGGTTTGTAATAACCGGCAGTTACCGGTTGATATCCGGTTATCTTGACCGGGTACTAAAATTTTACAAAATTGAATTTTTGGACTTATTTTTTAAGCTTAATTTAATTTATTTTTTTGCCATTTTTTGGGCTTGGATGGTTCTCTTGATTCATAATTTGCCACCTGTAATGAACACGTGAGGTGGTTAATGATGAGTACCAAATATTATGTATTTGGACCCCTTAATTTACATTAGTTAAACCTTTAGCTTTGTTATTTTCTAATTCTTTGGTTAGTTTTAGTGTTTTTATATTTTGTAGGACAATAAGAGAGAAATGATACAATTCAAGCAAAATACAAGGAAATTCGGATGCAGCAGACCACTACATTTAGACTGATCATAACAGGACCAAAAGATATCCTTTTTGGGAGTTTCTTAGGTCTAAATTGAAGTTCAAGATGTCAGCTTTCCAACGCAACAAGTTTCAGCCAATTTGGAGATGCTTAGAAAAAGATATGGCTGTTTGAATTTCAGTCGTTGGATCAGCCCGAAAATCCGGAATCATCTCTCTTATTATTTTTCTTTTGCCTCATTCCTTGTCTCCCCAAAGCTAGAGCCAATACACGTTTTTCTCCACATTCTCAGCCACTTAATCACCTTTTTTCCCCACTCAACATCATTCCATAAAACACTCATCACTCATCTCTCCACTCAACATCATTCCATAAAACACTCACCATTCATTCCATAAAACACTCACCACTCATTCCATAAAACACTCTCCACTCATACATTAAATAACATCCACTCACCCATTCCACACAACTATAAAAGGAGAGAAGGGGGAGAGAAGAAGAAGGAGGAGGAGAAGACTACACCCCATCAAAAGGGAGAGGAGGCATGAGCCTCTTTGTACATAACTTCTTGCTTCTCTTCTTCTTGTAGCTTATTTATTTCCTTTTGCAACTCTTTGATTTTTATGCTTTTAATGTTTTAAGTTGTAGTTATTTTATCATGTGTAGCTAATATTTTCGTTTGGGGTTGAGGATGAAACCTCACCATTGAAGAGAAACCGAGTTTCTTGCTTGTTCATGCTATTTGAGTTTATGGGTTTGATTTCTCATTGTTCTACTTCGATTTTCTTGAAATGATGTTTTGATATCTCTTGTGGTTTCCGGATACAAGTGATGATATGGAATAAGTTTCATTAAATCGGTTGCTTGATTTTTCATCTATCAAAACATTGGACATTCATTGTGCGTCGTTTGACTAATACATTGTTTTATCGGTTCGAATGAAGATATCCATTGTGATTGAATGATACATTGGATGTTTGGATTTCAATTGGTACTCTTTGTGATTTGTGCTATGAACGAAATCATTGAATGATCTAAATGATTTTTGAAGCAATGTAGAGCATACCTAAGATTTATACGTGACAACCTCGAATAAGTGTGATGAGCATGAGATTAGGTTGATATGATTTGGTGAGTGTGGATTCCAAAACCCTAGACCCCTTTATCTTCATTATTTTTGTTCATGTTTTCTTTTATCAAAAACCCCTAAATTTGGAACTAGGTTAAAATAGGATAAGTTTGAATAGAGATTAATTTTCGCAACACAATTCCCTGTAGGATCGACCTCGCACTTGCATAACGCTATATTGCAAAACGATTCGTGCACTTGCGAGTAACTATTTTAAAACACATTAGTTAAGGTTTGACGTGGCCAATGCTATTAGTTGATTATTTATTGTTTGCTCTGTTTGATATCTGCATCTTATTAGTGAGGTGTTGTTATGAATGCATTAATGCATTTGGTAGATGACCATTTAGTTCTATCTCTTGGAATTCTACACATTCATGTCATCTTTTTGAATTCCATAACATTCATGTAATACATTGATGTAGCCTTTTAATTCATGTATTACCCTTTCATATTCCTTAACCTCTCATTATGATTCAATGTCTATAAAAGAGAGTATTGAGGTGTATGTAAAGACACAATAATATAAAAGAATCATACATACTTCATAAAAAACTAGTTTCACATATTGCAATCTCTTTATCTTGTCTTGTTATTTTTTTTTAATTTTACAACACGTTATCAGTACGAAGCTCTAGCCAGTTGTTGTGTTCTTTTAATCTTCAACATCAAAAGCTATCCGTGAGATATTCTTAATTCATTGTAAGTCTCTTTAAGATTTAGTAATCTTATTATCTATTTGTTAATTAACATTCTAACATATGCTTAAAATTTTTTAGCGTTTTAAGAATCAAATTATAACATATAAATCTTATGATCCAAGTGAGATTAATATGAACTAAAATGTTATCATTATAATGCTATGAATATTGATGTTATGAATCTTGGAAAACTATTAAGAATGAAAATCAAGCATCCCAGCAGGATCGCGCTAAAACAATAATTTTTCTTTGCCATCATTTGCATGATGAATTAAAAAAAAAAAAAAAAGTACCTTATAGTAAAAGATCCCTTGACCTTGTGGAATAATTTAAGAGAGAGATACGAGTACCAGAAGACAGTTAACCTCCCAAAATACTCATTATGGTTGGATGCACTTAAAGTTGCACTCTTTAAAATTAGTTCGCAGTTAAAACTGTGTTGTGAAAAAGTCACTTATGATGATATGTATCATATTCCATGCCTCGAATGTGCTCCTACAGCAGCAATATCAAGAGCGTAATTTTACAAGATATTCTGAATTAATATCTTGTTTTATAGTGGCTGAGTAAAACAACGAGTTATTAATGAAAAATCACCAATTCCGTCCAACGAGTTTTACACCATTTCCTGAAGCAAATGGAACCTCATTTCATGGTAATAAAGGAAACCGTGATCGTGGACGTGGACGTGGTAGAAAATATATATATATATATATATATGTATTATAGAAGTCAAGGGGAACGTAGTCATAATTCTTACAAGCGAAATGTTCATTTTCACCAGAAGTGGAACCACACTGAGGTGAAACAAATGAAAACAAAGGTTTACAGAATAAACCTACAAAAAAACTATGAAGATACATGTTACACATGTGGTATGAAACGACATTGGACGCGTACTTCTCGTACGCCTAAGCATCTAGTAGACTTATATCTAGCCTCTATAAAAGAGAAAGAAAAATAGATTAAAATGAATTTTGCTAATCACAGTGATCCTGTAGATCCTCCAATTTTTCTTGATATTCTAAATGAAGAGGGTATCACTCATCTTGATGTTTCTAACATCCTTGTAAACTTTAACAGCAAAACCTGATTTTTTGATTGGAGATTAATATGTTTTCATTATGTCTTATTCACATCATGTTTACATTATCAACTTTATTTGTATTTTGTTCTTTTCTTTATGAGTAATGAAATTTAATATATATTTTGTTTATATATGGAGGCATGGGTCATACTGATGGAATGATTAATTCTAAGATGATTGGTGAAGATTTGTATCTAGCAGACGGCTGTACAACGCACACAATTCTTAGAAATAAGAAATATTTTCAATACTTAATATCAAACAAAGCTAGTGTCAATACAATATCAGGTTTATTAAACCTAATTGAAGGCTCTGGAAGAGCGAATATCATATTGCCAAAAGGAAAAAAAATTGTATTGACGATGCTTTGTATTCTTCTAAATCTAGAAGAAATTTAATTAGTTTTAAGGATATTTGTCTAAATGGTTATCATGTTGAAACCACTAATGAAGGCAGTAACGAATATCTTTATATTACTTCAATAATTTCGGGCCAGAAACTCATATTGGAAAAACTACCTGCTTTCTCTTCCGGGCTGTATTATATAACAATAAGAACAATTGAATCACATGTTGTGATGCGCTATAACTGCTCTAATCCAAAGATGTATATGCTTTGGCATGATTGTCTTGGACATTCGAGAACAATTATGATGCGTCGAATAATTGAGAACTCTCATAGGCATCCCTTAAAGAACCAGAAGATTATTTTGCCAAGTGATTATCCTTGTGATGCATGTTCTCAAGGTAAACTTGTTATCAAACCATCCCCTTCTAAGGTAATTGTTGAATCTCCATCATTCTTACAAAGAATTCAGGGGGATATATGTGGGCCGATTCACCCTCCATGTGGGCCATTTAGATATTTTATGGTTTTAATAGATGTATCAACTAGATGGTCACATGTTTGCTTGCTTTCTACTCGTAATGTTGCATTTGCTAGACTTCTTGCCCAAATGATTAGATTACAGGCACAACTTCCTGATTATCCAATTCAATCTATTCGGATGGATAATGCAGATGAATTTATATCTCAAACATTTTTATGACTATTGCATGTTAATCGGTATTAATGTTGAACATCATGTTGCTCATACTCATACTTAAAATGGTTTAGCTTAATCGTTTATTAAACGACTTCTGTTAATTGCTCTACATTTGTTTATGAAAACAAAATTTCTTGTTTATACTTTGAGACATGTAATATTACATGCTGCATCATTACTTGAGATCAACTACCAAATATTTTTCAATTTTTGGTTGTGTTGTATATGTTCCAATTGCTCCACCTCAGTGCACTAAGATGGGACCTCAACGTAGACTTGGGATTTATATTGGTTTTGATTCTCCCTATATTATTAGATACCTTGAGCCTCTAACTGGTGATATTTTTAAAGCACATTTTGAAAATTGTCATTTTGATGAAAATATATTCTCATCACTAGGGAAATAAAAGTCATTGTCAAAGCACGACAATAAATCACTTGGAATAATTCGACGTTATCTAATTTTGATCCTCGTACAAATCAATGTGAACTAGAAGTTTAGAGGATCATTCATTTGCAAAAGTATTGCAAATTAATTGTCAGATGCATTTACTGACAACAAGAAAATAGTTAAGTCTCACATTCCAGCTGCTAATACTCTAGCGAAGATAGAAGTCCCTATAGGACAATCAATTAATATAGCAGCAAATGAGTTTAAGGCATGCCTAAAGAGTGGAAGACCTATTGGTGCAAATGATAAGATTCTCTGGAAGAGAAGGAAATGAAATCGGCGCTCCTGAAGAGGCCTTACCCACAAAACAGGCAACGAAAATTGATCTATCCAAACTTTTTGTACAAAATTCTCCTGGAAATGAATCCCTTGAAGAGGAATCCTTTGAAGAGGAATCTCCTGAAGAGTTACCTCCTGAAAAGGAGCAAGTACCTGAAAATAATGAGATCTCAATAAATTATACAAGTACAGGAGAAATATTGGATAAAAACAAAATTGTTGTCGACAACATATTTTCATTTAAAGTTGCATTTGACATTACCAGAAGTAATGATGATATTGAACCATAATTCGTCGAAGAATGTCGACGTATAAATGATTGACCAATGTGAAAATAAGCAATTCAGGTAGAATTGAACTCACTAGCAAAATGTGAAGTATTTAGACCTGTAGCCCAAACACCTAAAGGTGTATCGCCTGTTGGATACAAGTGGGTATTTGTACGAAAAAGTAATGAGAAAAATGAAATTGCGAGATATAAAGCAAGACTTGTTGCACAAGGTTTCCTGCAGAAACCTTGTATTGATTATGAAGAAACATATTCCCCTGTAGTGGATGCAATTACATTTAGATTTTTGATTAGCTTGATAGTTACAGAAAGTTTAGATATGCGTTTAATGGATGTGGTTACAACATATTTATATGGATCATTTGATAATGATATATACATGAAAATCCATGAAGAATACAAAATGCCTGAAGCATATAATTCCAAATCCCGAAGTATTTATTCTATCAAGCTACAAAGATCTTTATACGGTTTAAAACAATCCGAACACATGTGGTACAATCGTCTTAATGAATATATATTGAAAGAAGGATTTGAGAATAATCCAATTTGTCCATGCGTTTTCATTAAGAAATCAGAATATGGATTTGTTATCATTACAGTTTATGTAGATGATTTAAATCTTGTTGGGATTCCATAAGAGCTCATAAAAACTACTACTTATTTAAAAAATGAGTTTGAGATCAAAGATCTTGGAAAGACAAAATTTTGTCTTGGCTTACAGATTGAACATTTTCAAAATGGAATTCTTATTCATCAATCAACATACACAGAAAAAGTCCTGAAGCACTTTTACAGAGAAAGCTCATCCTTTGAGCACTCCAATGGTTGTTTGATCACTTGATGTGAAAAAAGACCATTTTCGCCATCGAGAAGATGACGAAGAAATTTTTGTCCTAAGTACCATATCTTAGTTCAATTGGTGCACACTTGTATCTTGAAAATTGTACACGACCTGATATAGCATTTTCAGTTAATTTACTAGCAAGATACACTTCTACACCAACTCGAAGGCATTGGAATGGGGTCAAACATGTTCTACGTTATCTTTGTAGAACAACTGACATGTGATTATTTTATCCAAAAGGTTCAAATTCACAGTTAGTTGGATATGCAGATGTGGATTTTCTTTCTGATTCGCATAAAGGTATATCTCAAACATGATATTTATTTACATGTGGAAGTACTGCTATTTCATGGAGATCTGTCAAGCAAACACTTGTTGCTACTTCTTCAAATCACTTAGAGATTATTGCAATTCATGAAGCAAGTCGGGAATGCATATGGCTAAGATCATTAATTCAACACATTCGAGAAAAATGTGGTTTATCCACAGTCAAAGATAGCCTGACAATATTATATGAAGATAATGCTGCTTGTATCACAAGATCAGATGATGATACATTAAAGGTGATAAAACAAAACACATTTTACCGAAATTCTTTTATACACATGAGCTCCAGAAGAGTGGTGATATTGATATGAAGCAGATACGATCAGGTGACAATTTGGTAGATTTATTTTACCAAAACATTATCAACTGCAACATTTAAGAACTTGGTAAATAACATTGGAATGCGACGACTCAATGATCTTTTATCAGAAACAATTGAAGTTCGTCATGCTAATGAGGGGGAGTAAAAAGATTATGCTGATTGTACTTTTTTTTTCCTTCGCTAAAGTTTTTTTCCATTAGGTTTTCCTTTGCAAGGTTTTAACGAGGTAGTTCTAAAGCATATGACGACACACAAGAATAATGTACTATTTTTCCTTCGCCATAGGTTTTTTCCCACTGGGTTTTCCTTGGCAAGGTTTTAACGAGGCATATTCTTAGGGTATGGTCATCCAAGGAGAAGCGTTATGAATGCATTCATGCATTTGATGGGTGACTATTTAGTTCTATCTCTTGGAATTCTACACATTCATGTCATCTTTTTAAATTCCATAACATTCATGTAATACATTGATGTAGTCTTTTAATTCATGTATTACCCTTTCATATTCCTTAACCTCCCATTATGATTCAATGTCTATAAAAAACAGTGTTGAGGTGTATGTAAAGACACACAATAATAGAAAAGAATCATACATAGTTCCTGAAGAACTAATTTCACATATTGCAATCTCTTTATCTTGTCTTGTTATTTTCTTTAATTGTACAACATGTGTTGGTTTTTCTTATATTTTATATCTGTAAATGTTTCCTGTTTCCACATGATATTTTGTGATTTATATTATTTGTTAATAACTTAATATATTTATTTTTCTGCTTCTTCTCATCCATAAATAAATAAATCTTATAAAGCAGTGGGCATTTCGGTGCCTAGCAAGTAGCAACAGCTATTTTGGCCCAAATTACTAAAGTTTTGGGTAGCTTTAGTAATTTTCTTATTTTAATTTTTTAAATTTTAATATATATATATATATATATATATATATATATATATGATTATCGGTTATAACTGGGTATATATAATTGCTAAAACCGGTAATCGCTCCAGTAGAGGCACTTACAGATTATTTTCAATCAGGTACCAAATGTGACGACCCGTTTTTTTTTTTTTTTTTTTTTTTATAAATAAAACGTAAAAACGAGTCCTCACAGTGGCACGACGATATGTCGCAAAGCCAACATATGGCACATGCCCCATAACATGTACCTGATAATCAGAGTATAACATACATCTATCTATGCAGCGGAAAACATAAATCTGAATAGCGGAAATTACAACTTATACATCTATCACAAATTAATTACAACAAAGAGCCATTTAACATCTATCTGTTTGAGTCTTATTAACACTATAACAATAATGGCTTAACAATTAATAAGTGACACAAACGTCACAAGCCATACCAAACCTATAAAATAGTGGACAACCCGTGGTCCGACAATTACAACTGTCGCGGCGAGCTTCAGTCATAACATCCCAAGCACACTGCTACCGACCCATCGACTATACCGAAGTACCTGCAGCCAAAGAAACATCATCTACACGGTTGTGGTGGTATCCACATCCGCATAGGTGAAATTATGAGTTCACCGCCTTAGTATACCTCATACTAAGACCTCAGTGGTATAAGACTAACTGAGTTTTCACAAAGAACCAACCTCTATTTATTTTTAGTCGTGCGATCACTATATTAGCCACAATTTACCAACAGCTAATGCAGCAAACACCGACTATTCAGAAATCATTTAAAACATACTATATAGCTGTGAAAACATATAGAAGTTCCAGACATCCCTCCTTGGAAGTTTCTATATATAGACCCATCTATAATAATACTTTTCACCGGTCGCTTGGACATATGTGCACACGATCACTCCATCACAGATATCACGTATACACATAAGTCTTAAGCAAAGAACATGGCATCTTACTCTTCCGTACTAGGATAACATCCTTCAGCAAAACACTCGCAACACCATCTCTAATCGTATTCCAGCTTCGTGCCTTGATGTCAGTAGATCATGAGAGCACTAGAGTTAAACTCAATCATGCTAACACGTCTTTCCTGAAGAACAAGAACAGTCAACCTTCCTACTCATAGACATGCCATTACTCGCACCTGGGTAGTCATGTATCCATGTACTTTCAAGTTCAATGTATGCTATTAACACATGGACCATCCGATAGAAATATACATAAGATCTTTTCCATGAAGACTCTTATGCATACTACTACGTCTAGCAAAACTACTCATATCATAAAAACAACTCTCACAAAACAATGCTATAATGCTATGCATGAACTGGGGCTGATACTGTTATGCTGCTGATACTGATACTGCTGATACTGTTATGCTGCTGATATACTGATACTGCTGGTATGTATGCTCTATACTACATGCTCAATGTTCCGTGCTTGACCAGTATATATTTCACTACTGTGTCACGCTGAAATCATACATTTGTTAAATCACATCCTCTCAAAACTAAACAAATCCAGCATTTTACCCAACACTTTGAAATCATTCAAAACTTAGTTTCTTTATAAAATCTAAACAGTTTCAACATGACATGTTCTCAAACAATTTGCATAATTTAAATCTCAACCGCAGAACTTAACACTTTAAATCTAGTCAATACTTTTCACTCATACACTATCTCTTTAACATCATTGACATAGTTTAAACATAATCGAAACTAAACAAATCATCTCAAAGCATATACATTTCATCATATGGTTGGTTCAGTTTCAATAACAATATATATATTTTTATCAATCCAATACATATAAAAATATATTTTCTCAGTGAGTGGAATACCCACCTTGGCTGCATTGGACTCCAACTCAAACACTCCTTGGACTCTAGTCACTTGGACTCTACATTGGAGAACCCATTGAAGTCTCCAATTATAATACGATCCTGCAAACATTGGTAGCATTAGACTATGCTATTGAATCACATACTCTATGACATCTTAACTACCCGCGTGCTCACACGTTGTGTTACCCGTGTTTAAATCTAGTTAAGCACCTTAAACTATTATTAAGTTATCATTTAGGCTTAGGTTCCTATTTATCATGTTTAGTAACACAATGGTGTGTTTATTATTTTACTAGCTTATCTATTGTTGTTGCATTTCATTATCTTTGTTTCGCTCTTAAACGACTCGTTGCTTATTTACAAAGTTAACATTGTATATTTAAGGCTTACTAATTTAAACACAACTCCAATACACCTAGGCATTTCACACTGTCCTAATACCCTTTACACATTAATTCATCATCATGTCTTTTCTAACATCCAAACCAATCAAAGCTCATAGACATTACCAAATATATCTACTAATACTCAACACCACATAATCATAATCACCAATAATCTATTAACATAATCTTCCTAAACAACACACTTAGGGGATGACATAACCATTAATAATCCATACTCATGTGGCTATCAGAACAACTTATTGCGAACCCAACACTTCCATTCAATTACTTAAAAATTAGCAATATAACTTAAATCACATCCTTTACACAACAAAGATTAACTTCTCTTAATTGGAAATACTTTCCACCAAAGCTTAACATCAATTCATCAATATTCATTGAAAATCAACTCTCAATTATAACCCCTATCATCCATTCAGCCTAGCTTAGGGAAATACCCATAGAAACCATACAAATCAAACATCAACTTAAAGACATAACAAAAGCCTCAAAATCAACTCCGGATATCCATCAAAATAACACTATGGAAACGTAATTAAAATCCACCCATCAAAGCCTTAACTCCTATCCATAAGCATAATACTCAATTTATAACTCTCAAGTCCAGATTCGGATTTCCATCAAAATACCCTTCAAAATCACTTTCCAATCAAGTACCAACAACCTACCATAGAGCATTAATCATAGGCTAACATATTCATTAACTTACAATTCCATAACAATTCATCACAACTAGAACTACATATCCATCAATATCAACAATAATATCTTCCAACCGCATACCCATAAATCCAACTCCCAATTTCTGATTCAACCAAAATACACCCATTAAAATTGCATCAAAAGCCCTCAAAGAAATTCCAACATTAATTCTGCCGAGACCCCAAAGAAGAACAACCATTCATTCGGTTATCTTAAGATAAATTGCCACCAAGAGCTAAAGCTTCATCAAGGGAACACAGCTTAACTAGAAATCAAACTCATCCATGAAATCCAACAACAAAGACACACCCATCATAATCACTACAAATCCCATCAAAACTCATCAATTGTTCTCCCTATAATCTTAAAACAATAATCGTCCTCTAACCACCTAGAAAACCATTAAACCATTAATATTCCATATTCAACACTTTAAAGGAATACAACTAAAAACCACTCTAATCCACCAACAATTTATAGCAAAACATTAACTACAATTCAACACCAATAATCAACATTAAAATTCTAATTCAAAATCCAATATTAACCAAGCTCAAATCCACAACACTCAATTCAATACCTATAGCCATTGCCGACACAACCATAGAAAACCCCCCAAAAATTATCAAACCCTAATTCCATAATAATCAAACCAACCCACAAAAATTATAGAATATACACCTTGGGGATTTTCCTCAATAAATCCGCCGGAAAACGCCACTGGAAGTCGCCGAAAATTCACCGGAAAAACCAGCTTCACGCCGTCGGGTTCTAGGTTGCTCGGGTCACTGGGTCGCAGATCTGAGCTCACGGTTTGCGGGTCTAGGCTACGGGTCTTCTAAGCTCACGGGTCTTCGCCAGAAACTGCTAAAGGAACAGCCGGATTTCAGCCCTGGCCGCCGATCATGGAGGATCGGGTTCAACGAGTTCTCGGGTCTCACGGGTTCGCCAGAAATTGGGTCTGGGTTCCGCCGGAAATCACTCTGCCACGCCGGAAATCGCGTCCTCCAGCTCCGCCGACGTCCCCTGCGACTCACCATGGTTGGCCGGAAAACCGGACCTCACGGAGGTCAGGTCTTCCTCACGGCATCTCTCTCTCGGTCTCATCTCTCTGTCTCTCCACTCTCTCAATCCCACGATCTCTCCCTCATTCTCTCACTGTCTCTCAACTCACTCATTCGGTAAAGAGAAGAAGAAAAGAAGAACAGAGAAGAAGTAGAAAGAAGAAGAAAGAAGAACAACAAGAAAAGGACAAGCAGTCGTGGACTGCTGTCCACCGAGGAGAAAAAGAAGAAAAAGAAAAGGAAAAGAAAAATGGATAAGGGAGAAAAAGAGGAAAATTACTAAAATGCCCCTCAACTTTAATTCTTTTATTTGTTAATTATATAAACATAATTTATAACTGGTAAATCTCCTATTTATTTTCTTGGTCTTCACACCAAATCGGTTTCTTAATTTTTCGGTTACTGATTATCGATTAAACTGGTCGAATTTACCCCTACTGATCCTAGCAAGGGTGGCGACCTAACCCAAGAATGTGAGGACCCAACCAAACATATTTGTTTTGATTCTGCTTCGGACAAGCTCCAATTTCATTTAAATGACAAAACTACCCTCACGACACTCTCTTCTAACAGTGATAGGTTGTCAATTTTTGACACGACCTTCAAACTCGACACGAATTTATAAGGTTAGAGTTTAGGCTAAACGAGTCGGCGAGTTAACGGGTCGACCCGTTTGCTGACATGATTATAACTGGGTTGATGAGCTGGCTCACAGGTTGACCCGCCAATCCGGTTATGACAAGTTAGGTTTTTGGGTCACCCACCAACCCTCAGACCCGGTTATTTATTAATGTTTTTTTTTTTTTTTAGAAAAACAACCAAACAAACCGAAGTTACCAGCTCTTAGAAAACTCAAAACCCTATAATCACTTTCACACATTCGTGACATTCCAGACTCCAGAGTCCACTCCAGCCGTCGTCTCTCTCTCCACTCTCCAGCAGCTCCAGCGTCCAGCCCACTGTCCGGCAGCGGCCAGCGCTGTTTCTCTTCTTCTTCTTCTCACTCGACTCACTATCTCGGTATATCGGTATATCCATTATCCCTCTCTCTATCATGAATGCGGGAATGAAATTCAAAATCTTAAATTTTTTCTCTGATTGTTGCTTTGAATTTTTGTGGTGTTAAAATATGTGCTTTGTTTGAATTTTTTTGTTCTCGGTTTGTTGGTAATGTTGGTGCAGTTCTTGTGTTTCATCGATGAGAAATTTTTGAGGGAAAAGAGAAAGGTTATTGTTTGTGGTTTGGAAAACTGAGGGACAGAGGAGGAGAAGGAAATGTCGGGTGTTAACAGTCGGGTCGCATGACCCATTAACTTAATCGAGTCGGGTGACCCGGCGGTTAGTTGTATTCGGGTTTCAACCCGGTTAATAAAAATCGTGCCGGATTCGAGTCGGCCTAAACAGGTTGACGGTCAAGCGGGTTGATCCGAACCAGACAACCCGTTTTGCCAACCCTCAATCCCTAGCGCACCAAAATAACCTTAAATCTAAAATCTTTGCTTCTCTGAGCTCCCCAAAGACGACCCTCTCACACTCGCTCCTGTCGGCTCGCCCTCCGGTTCAAATTCAACCAATCAGGTCCGTCCTTTCTATCTCTCTATCTATGTCTCTCTCTGCGATTAATCTCTTGCGTGCGATCGACATTTAAGTGTACTTTGTGGCTGGTGGAGTGTTCCATTTTCGGTGTCCGATTTGTGAGCTTTTTTGGGGCTGGAATTGGTTGGTTGTTCAGTGTATATAATTGAACAGCGGATTAGGGTTTTGGGGTATCTAACCAGACTTTGTGGGTTTATCTAGGGTTTTTGATAATCGTTTGTTGTTAAAGGAATCATTTTAGAACTGAGAAATGCTCGCCATCACGATGGTGATGCTGTGATAAAGAACGAGTTTTTGGGGGATTTGTACGGCTTTTCGTTTGTCTTTCTGGGTTTAAGCTGAAGAAATGACGCTTTTATTTCCTTCATATTTAGGGTTCTGTGTGGATTTTTCTTTCCTTATTGGAAGGATTTGGCTGGGAATTGGTGGATTAGAGAATCAGAGTTTTGTGGGTTTCTCTGTTTCATTAGGAAGATTTAGTTATTATGGTTTTGCATGGTGAATTTGTTGTGAAAGAAACACTTGTCACAAAAAAAAAAATTTGCTGTGGAAGAAACGTTTGGCGTCTCTTTAGGATGCATAAAAGAAGCTTCTTTTTTACCAAATGTAAATTATTACTCCAGCTCGATTGTATTCTAGGTGCATTATGTATTACTTATTTTCAGGGTCAGTTGGTGTTAATAAGATTTGATTCATACGCTTTTTCATGGTGTATTCATTCTGATTTTAATGTTGGTGTCTTTGTAGGTTGCATAAAGAAGTTTCCTTATGATCAAATGTAAATTATTTTGATAAGATGATCAATTGTAAATTATTACCCAAGTCTGGTTGTACTCTAGGAGCAGTGTGTATTAGTTATTTTGTGCAGTAGCTGACAAGCGTAGTGATGAGATATTCTCTGCTTAATAGTTGTCTGTGACGTTTTATGGTGCAGTTTCTTTCATTTTATAAGCAAAAATATGTTCATTACTTGCTCGTTGAACTTTGCCAACAAATTGAAAAGTTCTTTCATCCAGGGGGCTTTTAGAAACAGTCAACATGTCGCGAAAGGGTTTGATGGAGCAAGACCTGAGTAAACTGGATGTAACAAAGCTACATCCGCTCTCACCTGAAGTTATATCTCGTCAGGCTACAATTAATATTGGTAACTTTTATTCATTATGGAATGCCTAGACCCCCTTCACATATTGGTCATCATAGCAGCTGAGATTGATTGAAATTTCATGCACCTAGTTGGTGATTAATCATAGCTCCTAAAGTTATTTCTGAAGCTGACGATTTGCTACTAAACTTATTGTATCAGGCACAATAGGTCATGTGGCACATGGGAAGTCAACAGTTGTAAAAGCGATATCTGGTGTTCAGGTGATTTTTATTTTACAATATTGATACTGCTTGTAATTTGCAATGCATCCCTTCCTGGAAGCATTCACTGTAATTGATGTTATGAGTTATAGTACTTCTGCTGTGTATGAATAGTAGTGGTTATTAATTTTGCATTGCTACAGAACTGTATGCTGTCCAGTAAAGGGAATGACTACCATTTAGTTAGGTTGTGGACATAGAAACCACTTCTTATCAATCTTAATTGAGCTTGTTCCAGATGGATATTAATTCTTAGCTTTTCATCAGATTGGAAATATTTGATGTTAGCTCCCTAAATCTTCCAACAGTTTTGAGTCTCTTTTAACAGTCTTGCTAGAGATTTAATTACCTTCATCTTTCTGGGGTTAGTTAAAGTTCATTGGTTAAGCAAATGTGTCTTGGCCTAGTGTTTAATTTGTAGCCACTATGAAGTGGATGCCACTGGTCAAAATTTCTTTAATTTGACTGCTGGAAACCTTAGCTTGACTGTTGTTTATCAAAGCTTGAGTTTGGATAGGAAAGAGACATAACTTGGGGCAGTTTGGATAGGAAAGAGTCATTATCTTAGCTTTTCATCAGATTGGAAATATTTGATGTTAGCTCCCTAAATCTTTCAACAGTTTTGAGTCTCTTTTAACAGTCTTGCTAGAGATTTAGTTACCTTCATCTTTCTGGGGTTAGTTAAAGTTCATTGGTTAAGCAAATGTGTCTTGGCCTAGTGTTTAATTTGTAGCCACTATGAAGTGGACACCACTGGTCAAAATTTCTTTAATTTGACTGCTGGAAACCTTGGCTTGACTGTTGTTTATCAAAGCTTGATTATGGATAGGAAAGAGACATTAACTTAGGTGATAGTGGAGCATAATATATTTACATTTTCCTTTGTACAAACATTGCATGAATAAATTTTTGAAAGTGTACCTCTGTTTTGTCATTCATCTGCAGACTGTTCGTTTCAAAAATGAGTTGGAGCGCAACATTACTATCAAGCTTGGTTATGCCAATGCAAAGATCTACAAATGTGAAGAAGAACGGTGCCCTCGACCTATGTGTTATAAGTGCGTAACTATGACAGATTCATTTATATCTTCATTTAGCTAGCAGCATTTCATTAATATGTTACATTGTTGTTATAGGGCTTATGGAAGTGGGAAGGAAGATAGTCCTATGTGTGATGTTCCGGGGTTTGAAAACTGCAGGATGAAATTGTTGAGGCATGTTTCTTTTGTAGATTGCCCGGTAAGATACTGAAGTGCTTGTTATTGGCAATTAGGGTTTTATGTTAAGTCATTTAGGTTCCTGATGTCTTGTATACATGGTATTGTAGACATTAGATACCGACATTAGTTTGTCCTTCAAATTTATGGTTGCATTGGCTTGGGAAATGTTGTATGTGGATTATTCTTTCCTTTTAAGTTCTTATTAGTAGTGTATTTATCAATTAAAATTTGCCTTTTCTTTTTTGATTTTAATTAGGGATATTCTTTTTTACTGCATATACTTTCTAGTATTAGTCGTCCTAAATTTTGTGACTTGAAGGTCCTACTTTCAGAACTCTTGAATAGACTGGGACTCATCTATAAGAGCTTCTTTGTTGGAAGGTTTGTCTTGTATTAGATCTGACAGTGTGATTAAGAAAGAATCTGTGGAAGGCCTCATGTTTTTTTCTGTTATGATTTTCCGAGTAAAATGCTGTCCTTGCATATTATGTTATGCTGCTAAATCTTGATGTATCTGAATTCTGGTCTTGAACTTATGTTCATATGATTGTTTCTTGACCTATTCTATAGGGTCATGATATTCTCATGGCTACAATGCTTAATGGAGCTGCAATTATGGATGGAGCTCTACTACTAATAGCTGCCAATGAAAGCTGCCCCCAACCACAAACTTCTGAGCACTTGGCTGCTGTTGAAATTATGCGCCTTCAACACATAATAATCCTTCAAAATAAAGTAGATCTGATTCAGGAAAATGTGGCCATTAACCAGCATGAAGCAATCCAGAAGTTTATTCAGGTAAATTCTTTTGGACCATATTTGGTGCAAAAACAGCTCATTATTCAGTGTGCTGAATGGTGTTCCTTGACTTTTTGTTTATCAGGGAACTGTTGCTGATGGAGCACCAGTGGTACCAATTTCTGCACAGCTGAAGTATAATATTGATGTTGTGTGCGAGTATATTGTGAAAAAGATTCCCATTCCAGAAAGGAACTTTATATCACCTCCTAATATGATTGTTATCCGATCTTTTGATGTTAATAAGCCTGGTTTTGAGGTTGATGAGATAAGAGGTGGTGTGGCTGGTGGAAGTATTCTCAGGGTATGTTTCTTTTTTATGAATTTGTTCAAAATGGAGAACCATTTTAAGTGCTTTTCATGCTTGCTGTTGGCATATGATGTTTGATTTTTTTTTTTACATGGGTTTTCTTAGGAGTGTTGGTCTATGTTATTCCTACATAATTGGTTGAATCATGGGTGCCAAAAATGTGCTGATGGACGTGTTTGACATTGTTTCAAACAATTAATGTGACACCTCAGTCCCATTTTGGGAATATGATTAGCCCATATAGAGTGAGTGAATTATAAATGAACTTATGGGTGCTAAGTCCCACATTGTTTCCTTATTAGGTGAGAATAGGCTTTATAAACAATTCTGGAGAGCTCCAATTGCAACTTGACTAGTTCTTTTGGAGTGATAGTACATATGTGGCTAGTGATTTCTCTAGGTTATTAAAAATGGTATGAAAGCAATTTAGTAATGCCACGTGGTACTGGAGCACCGCATGATGTGGCATTAACGAGGACGTCAGGAATTTAATGGGGGGAGATTGTAACACCTTAGTCCCACTTTGGGAATATTATTAGCCCGCATAAAGTGGGTGGATTATAAAGAGTTAATGGGTGCTAAGACCCACATAAGTTCCTTACTGGGTGAAGCTGAGGATTCTAGGGAGTTCCAATTGCAACTTGATTAATTCTTTTGGAGTAATAGCGCGGATGCCACTAGCATTTTTCCTAGGTCAATACAATTAAATTCCTTCATAAGGCCAAAAAGCCTAACTAAACAAATATAGATTGATATATTGTGCTTATTCCTTTTGGGTTTCTATTGTCGATTCTTCTCTCTTTTTGTTTCTGCAAATTATTAATCAATTTTGCTTTAGTTTATGACTACTTGAAACATGCTGGAAAATTTATTTTTTGACCGCCTTTCACAGCGTTGGCTTGGATTACCAAGTATATTAAATCTATTGTATGTCGGTGCCTCATTTGATACTTTTATTCTTTGATAGGGTGTTTTGAAGGTAAATCAATTTATTGAGGTTCGTCCTGGGATTGTTGTTAAAGATGAGAGTGGGAACATCAGATGCACACCGATATATTCTAGAATAGTTTCATTATATGCTGAGCAAAATGAGTTGCAATTTGCTGTCCCTGGAGGTCTCATTGGGGTTGGCACAACCATGGATCCTACTTTAACTCGTGCTGATAGGTTGGTGGGTCAAGTTCTTGGGGAAGTTGGATCACTCCCTGAAGTTTTCGTTGAGCTTGAGGTAAGGGGCTAATTTGAAAGATTTTACTGGTCTCTTTGACTTTATTAAACTTGGTAGCTGTATCTACCCCACTCCCCCTTTTTTCTTTCCCTTCCTTCCCTACTGCCTTCTCTTGCACGTGTTGTTAGACATTCCTCTAATGCTGATCCTTGTGTTACTGTGATTTTGCAGGTGAACTTTTTCTTGCTGCGGAGGCTTCTCGGTGTCAGGACTAAGGGCACAGAGAGGCAGGGAAAGGTCTCTAAGCTGACCAAGCAAGAGATTTTAATGTTGAACATAGGATCTATGTCTACAGGGGCTCGAGTTGTTGCTGTAAAGAATGATTTGGCAAAGTTGCAACTCACATCGCCAGTGTGCACCAGCAGAGGGGAGAAGATTGCCCTTAGTCGACGAGTTGAGAAGCACTGGCGTCTTATTGGTTGGGGTCAGATTCAAGCTGGAACCACCCTTGATGTCCCACCCTGCCCCATTTGAGTTAAATCCTTAAACAGGCAGAGACAAGAAAAGCCAGTTAAATCCTTAAAAGAGAATTAAGGCAGATGTGGGAAGATAGACAAATGTTGGGAACCATTTTTGTCAGGTGGAGAAGAAAGCATTGTTTGCATTGTTATCATTTGTTCTGTTTCCTTTTTCTTAATGCGATCGTCATACTTTGTGCTGATAACTTGTTTCAGTTTTGGATTAGAGTCTTAATATATGAGGCTGCTTCCTATGGCTTTAGCTTGTCTTATTCAATGTTTTGCTTCCTGCATTGCCATTTTTAGATTGGACTGAAATTTCCTACAAATTTGCGTTTAAAAATGATACGTGTCTTTTAACATGTGAAAAGTAAATGCGTTTTTAATAGCATTAATAAGAAAGTATGTGTTTTTCACATGTTTAAAGTACATGTCATTTTTAGAAGTTAGTTTGTTACAAACCAGTTTATAGGAAATTTATGTCCGCTCTTTTAACAAATTGCGTGCTTTCTCTAGGTTGGACTTCATTCAGTAGTCTTCTTGCTTTACCCTATATACATTCGTTCATGTATCTGCAACAAAATTTGCTGTTTGAACATAAGGGGCGGAATGCTGGAAGATAGAAGATAATTCACTTTCTTGTCTAACACTAGTGAATTGTTATAGTTCTAAAATAACTTATTTGAAGAGCTTGGGATAGATTCTGGCTGCTACTTATCTTCAATTAATTTTTCCAACATTAGGTACTTCTACTGGATATGAGTAGATATCGCTCCATGCGTTGGCAATCTCAAAGTCTGAATTGTAAACACACTTCCACACTGCGCTATTACACTTAAATCCACTCCCAAATCCGATTTGCCAGACCCTATCGCCCCTTTTCATTCTCCCTTTTGCTTCTATGTAACAGAGCTCATACCATATTGAAGAAGATGAAGTATTTCCAAATTTGTAAAGAGTCATCTTTGAAGGTTCAACATCCTGTTTCCTTAACCCTAGGTTTTTTTCAATAGCTTGAATAACAGCTCTACCCCCTGCATGGATGCAGAAATGCTCAAAAGCTTTCTTAAAATCCGGCACGTAGGTGCTACTTCTCCGTGCATTCCACTTGATCTTCTGGCAAATAATGGACAATGCATATCTCAATTGCTCTGAAAATGGCAAAACCAGAGGCCCCAGTGCAGCAATATTTGTCTTCAGCGCATCTCCGGCGACATTTACGATGTTCTTTGATATCGACACTCCGACCATGTTCTCCGAGTCCACATCCTGAATGACGCAGGTATGAGAAAGATCATCTTGTGCTTTGTTTGTTCGAACAAGATGTTTTAGCTCATACTTTGCTCTGCTCTTGTCTTGTTTTCGGTTAGAGAGCAATACAGCCGCACCCCCCATCCGGAAGAGACAGTTGGTAATCAACATTGATGGATTCTTGCCGGTGTACCAGTTCAAGAGTAGAGTCTCCGTGCTAACAATCAGAGCCAAGGAGTTCCGGTGAACTCTCAACACGTCTTTAGCAAGGTCCACTGCTATAATTCCAGCGCTACATCCCATGCCAGAGAGGTGGAAACTCATGACATTGCTCCTCATTCTGAACTTATTGATTACAACAGCACTTAGAGATGGAGTAGGGCAAAACATGCTACTGTTTGATATCAGAATATCGATGGCTTTAGGGTTGATGTTGGTTTTCTGAAACAATTCAGTAACCGCTGAACACATTACCATTACAACCTCCTCCATAGCAAATGAGAGCGATTTTCTTGGTGAAATTCGAGTGAGGGAAGGAGGGACGCTGGTTTCTTCACTGAACCCAGATTTTTCTAGGATCTTGATCTGGAAAGCAATACTATCAGCATCCATATCACCAAGAAAGATATTCTCTACGAACATGGACTTCGTTAGACGATACGAGTTGGGTGGCCGGTAGCAAGCGAAGTCCAATAAATAAATGGTGACTTTTCTTCTATATATAAGATAAAGGACAACTAGTCCTGCAACTACAACCATCATAAGATGGTGGGTGCTGGAGATAACGAGCTCTGGGAGGCAGGAAACGTGTCGTGGGGTCATTGCCATGGCGGGGGAGGGAGGAGGTTTAGATTTCTTTGTTGTTTTGGCTATGGGGTATAGGGTTGGGAAGATATGGGGCGTTCGTGGTGATCATGGAGCATGATAAAGGAGGAGACAGAAAATCCCATGGGGAAAGTAAAAGGAGCGAGGAATATGATATAGGCATTGGACATCCCTTTAGTGCTTGTTTCAGGAATCAAGTTTACACACGCAAGGGCCACTTCTTTCTTTTTGTGTTTTCTTGCATTATGGGGCTGCTGCCTTCATGTTTGTTATATGATTGTAACCACAATTTGGCATCTTAACAAACTCTCATCCCAACCCTAAGTTTAAGGTAGATGTTGATGGTTTTTAGTAGGTCACACACAATCCATGCATGGAGTTTATCTTTGTTTTGCAGATTTGGGCACAAATTGCACATAGGCTGTTTTGGAGCCATATAGGAGCGGATTTGTCTACTAATATTAGTATATCAAAAGAATAGGGACACTACAACTTTTACTATAAAAATATTTATAAACTTAAGTGACAGTTCATAATTAACCTAAAAATTTGGCTTACCAATTTCTTTTAATTGTTTCACCAATTATGTATTGGCACATCACTTTGTAAATGACTTTATAATAAAAATTGTAGTATCTTAAACATTTTTCATATCAAAATTAATAACTCACAAAATCAAATTTAAGATGAAAGCTTTGTCGCTTGAATGGTAAAGCCAAATCGAATTACCACTAGGATTGTACTCGAGCCGAGCCGAGTTTGGCTTGTTTGAGCTCGGCTCGAGAAGTCCATACTGTAAGCATTAAACGAAATGTTATGTTCCTTCTTCATAGAATGTATATACCAAGAATGTGAAATATAACATATACCTCCATTAGAAGATGGATTCTGCATTTTCTCAGATCTAATTCACAAAATGATGGTCATGAAATTTAATGGGCCAACTCCATTTATATATAGGGTGAGAGTTCAGGCTTTCTCAAGTCCATGGATGGGCCTAACCAATTATGGGTCTAAAAATAAACGAAATGACTATGCTAGTCCACCCAAAAAAGAACAAATATAACAAATGTATGTGCTCAATCTCATACCAAACTTGAGATGAGCTAGAGACCTCTGCTCGACCTTGGCTCGAGGAGGTTTTCAAGAGTTCGAGCTTGGCTCGAACTCGCCAAGAAAAAACAAATGAGTCCTATCGAGCTCCATTTTTTTTATTTTTATAAAAATTATTTTTTGCAATTCTTTTCTGATACTTATTACAAGTGATGGAATTGCCAATGATTCATTGAAGGACTTTACATAATTACATAATTCAACAACATACAGAACAACAAATACAATCAAAGGACTTTTACATTTTGAAAAAGCAAAAAACTGATGGACCAAATGGTAGCAAGCTCAGTAAATCAAGGTCATAAGCATGCCTGCAAGAAACAAAAGCCCATAAACAAAATTGATTATACATATATATATATACACACACTTATATATTTCATTGAAATCACACCACTCCATATATTCCAACCTCTTGTACAAGTTACATCAAGTTGAAAAGAAAAAAAAAAAGGATACACTTGACTTACATATACAAGGGCACTAGTTACAAACTCAGCATTGCAATTATTTTTTAATCTCCAGATCACCAAGAGAAGGTACTCCACATGTAACGCTCCCGACAATTATACATTTTTATGACCGTACACAAAGGCACGCACGTTTTCTGTCCAATTAATCTTGGTCCCATCATAACGTACACTAGATAAAGTAGATTTTGGTTATCCATTTTGCATAAACCATTGAGAGTGCCCTAAGTCAATATATTCTAAGGCCATGTTTATTCGGATAAAATCTCTCTCTCTCTCTCTCTCTCTCTCTCTCTCTCTCTCTCTCTCTCTCTCTCTCTCTCTCTCTCTCTCTCTCTCTCTCTCTCTCTCTCTCTCTCTCTCTCTCTCTCTCTCTCTCTCTCTCTCTCTCTCTCTCTCTCTCTTATTGTGAACAGATAATTATAACATTTTAAGTTTATTCCAAAAATGCATTACAAGAAGTATTTCTAACTAAAATATATATATATATATATATTTTTTTTGTTGGAAAACAAAGTGAAAATTATCCTTCCGTGAAACATAATGAAGAGTGTTTTCTTCTTACTAGGGTAATAATGCTGAAAATATATTTTAACTCAAATATTCGCTTTTTCTCACTTTCATACATAATATAACTGGTATTAGTATAAAATAATTATGGCTTTCTGTTTAATCCTCGTTAGTGTAATAAATACTGAAAATTGCGAAAACTTTACTTAACTCGCCTCCTAAAGTATTAGCGTTTTTGCAATCATAACCTTAAACTCTTAATTTAAGCAATGTCCAAAATGCTAAAATGTCCAAAATGCACCTTTTTTTTTTTTTTTTTTTTTTTTTTCACGTACGCCGTGGGTACCAGAATTTTCACTTTTTATTTTGTTTTGATATTATATAACATGTTGGGATATCATTTAGCTTAAAAATGTTATATTAAGCGCTCACTTTTGCATGGCTATAACTATCTAAAGTGGGACTTAACCATTTAAAACTCGTATACGATGTACCTATATTCCAACAAAATCAGCATGATTTTTTTTTTATTATTATTATTTTATTTTTATTTTTTTATGTATGAATTTCTATAAACAAAAACAAAACAAAGAATACAACACACTTTATCAGAAAACCTACTAGAACTCTAGATGCCAACAAGGCACCTTACAAACCAAAGTAAAAAAAAGGAGTTCTAAAATATGGACACCAAATGTAGCTAACAATCAGCCCCTACAAAAACAATCACCAGCAGCTATACAACTATGCACCCAATTCAAAACATACAAATTAGTAACAACTCTACATAACAACAAAGAGTAGAACCAACTCAACAAACAATCAATACAATTGTCAACAAAACAAAAGACAGCAACTAAGTTGCACATCAGCTAAACTGCATATTACCACAAACTGCTGCATTTGTATATTTTGGCCAAGCAACAACTCTGTACAGCAACAATCTGCTCCCTCTACATTCTTTGCAGCCACTTGAATCTCCAGACAGAGACCATCAAACATCTAACAATCATAACAGGTAGGATAGCTTAAGAAAAAAAGCCAGCAAACTTGCAAGTTCCGGACACCTGTTGAGTATACATGTGTGAGTGTAAAATGATTGAGTCTTATATTGGAAAGATGTAAGAAGTGTGAGCGGTTAAAATAGCATAGTTGGGTCCAAACTCATAAGCTTAAGCATTTGAGTTGTGTAGTGTCTCAACATATTATATTATGGCTAGGTTCACTAAAAAGACTCCCCAATGTATCAATCTTCCTAACAAAACCAGCTCCAGCAGGCCATCCCTGCCTCAAAATCCTTAAATCAGCTACCAGCAGAAAAAGCAGACCTCTTGTTAAATTAGAATAGATGATGGAATACTCCAACTACTACAAATGGCCACATTCTCCCCATTCTTCTTAAATTGACCATTTCCCATAATTCTGGTTCTAACCTCCCAACAAATTTTCTGCAACAAATTTTCTTCTGAGCTCAAATGGTTACCAAATTTCACATCATTCCGATGTCTCCATAAGCTGTACACTGCAGAGCCCTATGCCAATTTACAGACCACAGCTAGCCTTCAACTATTTTCCTTGCCATTCTACAATGCCTTTCCTCAAAATATCCTCCCAATACGTAGGGGATATTTACCTGAAGAAATCTATGCATTACTTCCCTCCTGGCCTGATCCTCCTACTAAAACCACAACAAAAAATAAAGAAATGGTCATGACATTCAATAATTAAACTACTACATATCATACAATTGACATCTCCTATGAAATCCCATTTCAGCAATCAATCCCTAGTTGTAAGTCCATATCTTATGGCTACCTATAAATGAATGCATGCTTAGGTATTGCCATTGAGAACCATAGCAATTTCCACCAATACACCCTATGATTTTGAAGCTAACCATCGGGGAATATCATTATTGCCCCTATTAGAACTACTAATCTAGGAAAAAGATGAGAACAAGAAAGAGAAACGGAATTAAGATGGTTCGGCCAATGGCCTACACGTCAAAGCCTTTTGTTGGCTACATCTTTTCTTAATTCATTTGATTATATACAAGACTCTATTTATAGAGAAATATTCTGAACGTTACAAGTCTCCTCTACTTCTACATTAACAACAATAAATATAATTTATCATCTTGTAACTCTTGTCTCAATATTTCAATAGCCCCTTCCTTATCATGGTTAACTAATTGCTTTGAGTTAACCAAATTTTCAGATGTAGCCGGCAACCAATCCCGTTCTTCCCCTTTAATAACACTTGATAATTTTGCATCAAGTTTACTAGTACTCCAAGCATTGTATATATATAACGCGATCTGTAACCATATAGATCATAGAGAATATCATCCGGATGCCACAAGTCCAACCACAAGTAGATTCTGCTACCAATCCCCTACTTTAAACTAACTTCAAGAATTGCTTATCAGTGTCTCTAAGTTTAAGAATTTTACGTAAGCCAACTTAAAGTAGCAGTTTGAAGAAATTTAAGTAACCAAAAACATTTCCCTTTGATCAAATTCTGATTAACCCAAGCAACCCACAAAGATCCAGAATTTGCAAATAAACTCCAAATATGCTTAAGAACATTATCCCTAGTCCAATCCTCTAGTTTGTTTTTTTTTTTTAATCCCAATCGACCTTCCCAATACCAAATCCCATGACACTTGGCTTTAATTTGCCGAGTAGGTCTCATTACCATTCCAAATAAAACCATTAAATTTTTGCTCAATTAATCCAACCACTTTCTTTTAATTCCCTGTGAAGACGTTTCCAGGACTTGGGTTAAACAAAGTTTCATGGAGGAGCCACTATTTCTCAAGCCGATACTCTTAATTAAGTCTTAACTAATCAAGATTAGACTATATATATATATATATATATATATATATATATATATATATATATATATATATATATATATATATATATCGACGTGGTAATCTTAAGTTATCACAAACTCTGATCACATCAAGTAACTGTCACTGTCTGCATATTCCACCCGGAATAATAATGCCCGCAGCAGGAAGCAACTTTCTGTGGCTGGAGCGCATGAAATCATAGAAAAAATTGACAAAACCTAGTTGTGCTCTAGAGCTGGACCTCTCTACAGCTTTTGGAATTAACGAATTAAATCTGTGCTCTAGACCTATGGACCTATCTACAACTTTTGGAGTTAATATTGAATGATCAATGATTTTGGAGAAAGACCAAAATCAAGGGAATGGATGCTAACGAATCTAGGCAAGAGTTGGCTTTGTATATAGGAGCAAGTCCACAAAGGTGGCGTGCATGGTGAAGCTGAGCTTCATGACAAACTCTCTGATACTGAAAAGCAAAAATTGACAACAGGAAGAGTTTCATATATATCTCTCTTGACTCCATTAGTGGATACTCCAAGATTAATGAGTAATGCTATTTAATAGACTATAGACTGTTATACGACTGTCATATACTTTGATAATGTGACAGTAAAAATCAGTCATTAAATCAACGCTTATATAAAAGAAAAGAAAAAAGATCGAGTTGATTTTCACTATTATGTCATTTCAATTATAACGACTCAAGAAAAAACGCAAGCTACATCTGCGCTATCACCCCAAACAGACTGGTAAATTTGAAGATTCCTTATAATCTCTTATAAAGTCCAGTTTCACCTAGTGACTAAGTAATGTGAGACTTAATTAACACTCATGCATGACTATCTTTATAAGCTAACTACTCAATGAGGACTGCTCCTCATCTTTCCAATATAGGACATGAGTGTTACAGTATAATAATAGTATAACAGTCTACTAAATAACATTATTTCTTTTATATACGCATGCATAGAGAGCATTATCTGATTTAATGTCAGAGAAATCGGCTGCAACTTGGCCATGCAGCATTTCTGAATCCTATAAAATGGTTACATGGACAGCAATATTTCTACAAGTCAGTTGTGAAAAAGCAAGACTCACTGAAATATAATAGTAGTGATTCTTGTCTAGGAATTAATAGATCGACCAGCCATGGCCTTGAAATTAGCTCTCTTTGTTTTCCTTATGATTTCTGCGGTGGCAGCTCCGCTTGCTGGAGCCCAATCCGGGCTCATAAGTGGTCTCCTTGGTCTGATTCGCATCAATGGGACCGTGTTTTGCTCTATTGATGCCAATATAGGTGCTAATGGTGCAGTTTTCCCAAGTAAGTTTTCTCAATATATATACATGTGAGGTTCTAAATAAGGTATTTTTAATTTTAATACACTAACATGATAAATTTTTATAGTAAATATGAGAATAGTTTTAAAAAAAAAAAAATTGCTTAAAAATCTTTCTTCTCGTTTTGTAGTACAAAATTTAAAACAATAGAACCTGGTACGTGATGATGATGATATGTAATCAAGCTAATTAAAACAAAAAATAAAGTGTAGAAAGGGCAAATAGAAATATTGATAGAGCAGAAGAGATAAATTAATTATTGGATAATTAATTATGTTTTGGTTATTATTAATTAAAAAAAATGCTAGCTATTTTTAGGTATTCTTAATTTATTTCTCGATAGGCCTTTTAATGCTATTTTTCACGATGTTTTTTTTTTGTAATGTTTACATGCAATTATATATATAGATGCTCTAGTACAACTGCAATGTGGAGGTGGAAATGCTGTTTCTAGTACAACAACCAACGGTGCCGGAGTGTTTTCGATGCTGTTGGATCCTCTACAGTTTCTTCTCTCCTCGCTGTTGACCGATTGCAATCTGGTGGTTAACACACCCCTCTCCACCTGCAACGCCAAGCTTCCTGCTCTCGGGGTCTTGAGGTCGCCCTTGCAGCTCATAGGGAACACCATTCTCGGCGGCCTCCTTCGTGTCGCCAACGTTGTTCCAACTGGCTTCCTATTCGCTCCCACAACTTGATCATCATCAGCAGTAATTAATACAAGGATATAATTAAGCTTATACATGAATAAGGTCCATTGTATTAATGACTAGCTAGCATATATATATATATATATATATATATAGATATATAGTATTTTCCTTAATTTCCAAGTAGCAGTCCTAAGAATTCTCTCTTTTATGATTATGAAGGTAATTGGCATCCAATTAACTGCTGCCCATATTATATAAAATAAAGCCTTTTCTATGAATTTGTATGAAAAATATCGATCCCTTCAATATGGGATTTTATAATCGATCTATCCACGCGCAAATTTCCCAATCATGATAATTATGTTACGTACGAAAATTCAATGATGCAAATATGTTATCACAAAATTTGGACTCATCATTTGTGGATTTCGTCCGACTTTAATTCATGCTCAAAAAGGTTACTCAATTCGTTGCCACAAGGTTAACTAAGAGGTAATTTGATCAACTAGGATGATGCAGAATGTTAGGGAATTTCCCGCCAATACTGTTGAAGATAGGGGGAATAGAGTAAGGGTCCACAGCGGCAAGCAAGGTAAGTCTCAGTGGAGGGAAACCCACTTCATTTAATATCTTTGTCTTATTAATCGATGGCCAGCCGCCACCACTTAGGAAAAGCAAGAGCTACAGTGAGAGTTGACCACTTGAGTCCGCCGGAAAAATTAATTAAGGAAAAGAAAGGCATCTGCAGGTAATAAATGATGGTACAAAAAAAAAAAAAAAAAAAAAAGACAGACATATAAAAATGTAGTATTTTTTCTTTTTACAAGCATATAAAAAAGAACAACTCTCTCTCTCTCTCCTAAGTTACAAAAAGTCATTCTTTCTTCCGGTGAATTTATCCTAACTTGATCGTCGGAGGAGGCGTTGCCGGGACACCCCCGACGACCCTTTGTTTTGCAGAATCCTTGAAGAAGCTTCATTCAACATTTGTTCTTCCCAGAAGGTCCGAAGTCCAGTGTCAATCTGGGATCAACACGTCACCAAGCTAAAAATCCATTTAACAGAAAATGCACGACATAATATTTTGTCTCAAATAGCTCATTTTGTTAAATTATAGCTTAATTAATTAACGATATGTTATGTTAAATCAATTAACTAATGTCATATTATTCTCATTTAACATGTTATGTGCTAGCTATAAGTATGCGACACATTTACTTTAAATTACAAATATATCATAAGCTATAAAAAAAAAAAAAAAAAAAAAAAAAAAAAAAAAATAAAAGAAAAGAAAAGAAAAGAAAAAAGAAGAAGAATAAGAAGAATTTGTCCGACCACCCCTAATTTGGTGAAGGGGTTCACCCTCGGGCATTTGGTGAGAAGGGGTGACCCCTTATATATGAAGATGATCAGGGCCAACAACCTCAATCCTGTGAACAACAATGACCCCTCTCAAAGGAATGGCGACTTCTATCTATGATGGAAATTATCTTATATACCAATTAGGGTGGTTGGTTAGCTCTTTATTTAATTTATATTTATAATTTAAAGTAAATGTATTATATGATATATACTATTGACATATATATGACATCTTAGCAAGACCCACATGGCATCAATTAATTGGTCCAACATGGTATGTAATTGATAAATAAGTTGACGGAAAAACTTATTCGAAATTAGAAGAAATTAAACTTAATTAATAATACTACTTTTTACATCTATTTATTATATTCGTTGTCATAACATGTTTGAAATACTTATAATGTTAACTACTTAAAAAAAGAAAAAGAAAAAAGAAAAAAAAATATATATATATATAAATTACTTAAAACACATCATATCAGTCAATATGATGTAGTTGTAATAAATAAATGTAAATTATAGCACTGTTACTAAAAAATTAAATTGAAATGGCAAACAATGGAATTGATTTTTTTTTTTTTTTAATAAGACGTTATATAGAACGTGGAAGCTCTCCACTCTCCAACGCAGGTGGCCAAGTTAGGAGGCATGATTGCATGGAGAAAGTGACCGGTTATTGTCCTTTGAGTGTAGTGATTGTGATTGTGATTTACTTGTTTGCTAACTTTAGAATTGGAGGTGGTCGTCGCGCGCGCCATCCTCTCTCGCACGGCACATCACACCTAATTTCTAATCTATCTTGTAGGATATAGAAACCATCGACGGCCAGACGTGATCCCTGCATTAACACAAAAAGAGGAAAATTTGCAAAAAGATTTCTCGGATTAAGGAGTTTTTTTCTTTTCTTCATAATAGTAAAAGAATAGAAGATTGTTTATTGTAAGCAAAGAAGGCTTCGTTTGGCCACCCCTCCTTTTATATTGGGAGGGAATATTTTTTTTAATGATAGTAAAATGTGATTGATATAATATAAAGTCGAAAGAATTTATATAAAAAAATAAAAAAATTATATTATAATAAATTTTTTTATTTAAATAGTATTTAAAAAGTATTGATATAATATAAAAATTAAAAATATTTTGAAGTGAAAAGAGATTGCCAAATGGGCCTTAAACTTTTGCCGAATAATGTCAAAAATAAAAACGATAATGTTTAATCAGGAAGATAAAGCTAAATGAAGAGACCCATGAGATGAGACCGGAAAACTAGGCCACCCACCAACGCCACAGTATCAGACTTTGTTGAATTAACTTGAATACCCATAAAATAAAACCACGTGTGGAGCCGACAGACGGCCATTTGAAGACCCGGCGCTCTTCGTTTAGAAGAAAGCCACTGAAAAGCACTTTCTCTTCTTTCTAGAAAAGCCCCTGGACTTTTGCCATCTATATATAAAGCAACGCAAAACCCTAGTTTTCTCTACGCCAGTCGCCAGAACAGAGAGAGAGAGAGAGAGAGGGAGAGAGGAGCTGCTGTGGAAGTTGTGTTTGTTTTATCTGCTTGGGGAAGTCATTCCAAGCAAGAAGACAGCTTCTGCAGCAGCGAGGGGGAAGTTAAATAAATAAAAAAATAATAAGATGGGTCGCTCTCCCTATCTCTCTCTCCCGGTCTAAGCTAGCTTCTCGCTGCTTCCATTGCAGATGGTCTATCCCTATCCATCCATCCATCAACAGGTGAGTTTACACGAAACGAAACAGTTCTTTTTGTTTATTCTGTCTTTTCCTTTATTTCCATTAAATGGGATATTTCTGTTTTGTCATATCAGATTAGCCCTTGATTGACCTGAAATGAATGGTGATCATCCTTTCATTACACGTTTCCACCTTTGATTTTGACCTTTTCCGCATCAAATACGTACACTGCTAACCACAGATACTACACTGTGAGATTAGATGCTTGACCAGTCCGTCCACTTGTCGAGGGCAGATAAGCTAGCTGCCTTAACATAGATTTTTTATATCTGAATTATTAGCTATTAATAAGAGAGTATTAACGACAATCTTATTAAAACCCATCTCATTTTATAAAAAAAAAAAAAAAAAAAAAAAAAAAAAAAAAAAAAAAAACTCTAAAGTCTAAACTAACGGAATAAAAAAGTAAAAAGTAATTCGATTATCTAAATTTTTAAAAAATAAATTAAGAAAAATTACTGTAAATGCTCTGACAAATTACCAAGTCCGAATCTTGGTTACAGTGTAAAGCTTTTCTTTTTGGGATGTCACATAATCAAATCAAATGCTTAATTATTTATTTATTTTTCATTGGGATGATAACTTCGTGGTCCCGCGAGTTGCACGACCCAACCGAACCAAACCTAGCTTGTGTTTAATATGTTAGTTATGTGCATGTCTTCGTATGATCGTCTCTTTGTTTTTTTTTTTTTTTATTCTTCTAAAATTAAAATTAATGTCTCTTAAAATCATAATTAAATTTATGATAAATTATTATTGAATTTTGATTAAATGATAATTTTAAGAACCACATCAATTTTAAGATGATAAAAAAAGAATAAAGATATGATACGACATAGCAGTACTTATACTATTATGGTATGAAATTATACACGAACTATAGTTATTCAATTAAACAAAAATCTGGGCTCATTTGTTATTATTTTTAGGATTTTTTTTTTACTTTAATTTTTAGTAAAAAAAAAATTAACAAACAATTTAATACATAAAATACTCACAAACACTCAAAACTATTTTTATGTTTGTGTCAAATCAGCTCCATAGATTTTGAAGTTTAAAATGACAAATTTAAGTGAGATATTTTTTTATATTTAAATATTAATTAAATAATGTTTATTTTAATTTAATATATATATTTATTTATGTTACACTTATTATTATTATTATTTTGTTTTGTTTTTTGGGTATGTCTTAAAACTTAAAAGGCAAAGTAGCAAAAGACATTTAAGGTATATTAAGGTTTGACACTATGAGGTAATTGATATTTTTTTTATCATTAACTAAGAATTTGTTATTAACACAATTAACCCCGTAGACAATTGTGAATATTGACTGTAATTTTAATTATCTGTCTCTTTATCCTTAAGTTTCTTATTTAATCATATAATTGTTCTCGTACATATGAAACTCATTTATTTTTGTATATAATTATTATAATAACTATGTATCAAAATGCCCTAGCCAGACACCGAGAATAATAACTCTATTAAATCCATCTTGAAGAAAAATTTATTATTCTTTAAATAAATGACTCTTTTTTTTTTTTTTTTGATAAGTAAAATAGAGCCAAAGGAAAACAAGAACTATGAACTACAGGGATAGCCTAATTTTCACATATGATTTTATCAAATTCTTTAGTTGTTGCAAAAATTGTGAGAAGGGGCTTACTTCACATATTTTAAAGGTCAGTGTTTACTATACTTGTTGAGACCGTGGACTCATACATTTACTCAAAAAGTCGTAAATTCAATTGAGGTAATCATAAAACCATATGCAATGAAGTATGAATAAATTCCTAGAACCAAAACACATGCCCGTAGCATATCTCCAAAATCTGAATGGTACACTTTGATTGCTCGTTGGTTTGCGGATAAAAAGCAGTACTAAAATTCAGCTCTATACTCATTTCCTTCGTTATAAAAATGGTAATTAGAAGTAGAACAGTAGAATCGAACTGATACAACCTAAAAGACAATTTTTTGAGGTGGGTTAGTTTCGGATCTTAACTTTTGCAGAATCAAATCACCCAAAACCGAGTTGCATGATTGCATCCCGACAATAAGCTAGCGGATTAACTGGCTATTAATGGATAAGAAATATGTGACATCCATTCATCAACAAAATTTGTCAAGTTAATGACCGATAGAAATTTTGAAAGATCGATTAAGATATACAAGTAAAATATATATATATATATATATATAGTTGACTTGGTCTACACGTCTATAACACCCATTCTTCATTTACTTATTAAAATATTTTACTTTCGCTTAAGAAATCAATATTTCAATATATATATATATGTAATGCAATGTTGTAAAGGATATGGAATCATGTCATCGTGGGGTTGGACAGGCGAGGTTCTGCAGTCGTATCACATGAGTGTGTGTCGGCAAGCTTTGGTACTCGGAGGGTCTGGGTGTGGGTGTGGGTGTGGAGAAGAGAAGGCTGCGATTAGAGAAGAGTCTGGAGCCGCTTCGGCGTGGGGTCCGGGCTACTACAGGCCAATCAATCATAGAGCCGTGATTGTCGATTCATGCAGTGGAGCTTCGAGAAATGGTGTGTTGAACCATCCGGTGAGACCGCACTAGACAACTGAGGAATGAGAGGATCCTGTGCTGTCCTTTGGACTTATTGTCGAACCCACGTTTCTTTTTATCATATGCCTTTGAATTTTCCCTTGGTCATCAATGCTCGAAGACCCACTACTATGCTTCCTTTATATATTATTATTATAATAATAAGAATAATAATAATGGCGTCTCTGTCTTTTATCACATTTAATTCTTAATTTGTTTATGTTATCAGAAAAAAGTCTTAGAAAATTCTGTCATCGGTGATGTACTGGTTGCCTCAAAACTGGTAGGATTGAATTATACAAATGATGTAACACGTAGCTGAAAATAATTTGACAAAGGCAAGCTTATTATGAATAATGCAGGTTAAACTTAATCATCATGGAATTTCAAATTATAATTAATATTAAAAAAAAATGATTGTTGGAGAAAGAATATTTAAATTAAATAGTAAAAGTAGATAGTTAAAATGCTAATAAGCTGAATGTAGGTATTTTGAAAAAATTTACTATGTTATGAGCATAATTAATGTTTCGTGCTCTTATTAATCTTGACGGCAGTCCAGCTGTGTGTCAAAAGAGTTGAGGAAACGAAGAGTATCAGTAATAATAGAGGCAATTCTTCGATTGGTGATGGGGTGAGGTTTTTGAACGCTATGTATAAGTATAACTGATAAAGAATTTCCCTCAAGGAGGAGGTGCTGACAATGCAGTGCTTTGGTTGATTTTACTGCATAGAGGGTGGTAGGGTAGTTTACTATCGTGTAGTAACTTGTAATTTCTCAAGTCACGTGGGCCACATTCTGTGTTGTTGTTTTGTGGTTCTCTTTTAGCCACGTTTTGTCTCTCCTTTAATTAGCTTTTTGGAAAATATTTATCCTTAGAGAATTAAAGAGAATATTTATCCTTCTTTATTGTGTACATCGTGGCTTTGGGTTTTGAGTGGTTTTCTCTCTACTATTTCTTGTACACCCCCCTTCTTTATATTGAATTTTGCCTAGATTGTTCTTTTGCTATTCTATTATGTTCTGCATAACACAATCTTGACGACTTATATGATTGGGTTATTTGCTATTCTATTCTTAGTTTGTGTCACAACAGTTAAAGCATGCATCTCTTTCAATTGGATCACACGAGGGACCTAATGTGGTTGAGGCAAAGAATATATATGATCAACCCTACAGAATTAGTGCCTATGACAGCAAAAGCTGAATGAGAGGTGCAAATAGCTGCATCAAACCATGCATGCTTCTTAATCATTTTGAACATCTTCAATCTTATAATTGTAAACATGACAAGATCCAAATATGGGTAAGAATGTAATTAAGGGATATATGTGGACACCATTATCACTTTTCACTCATAAATATGACTTATATATTCGTAAAATTATTGTGTAAGATAAAGTTTTCGTAACATTAAAAGTTAATTGTTTGTCAACTTGTACGTACTCTAGTCCGGTACGGTAGTTGTTGGTTAAGTAAATTTACTGCTTCATCCAGAAAACATGATGCAAGTCACATCCCATGAATTCGGCAAGAGATTATTCTGATTTTATCACAGTAAATATGGCAAGAGATCTTGTAAATTCTAAGAATATAAAACTACTGAAATATATGGGCATTACTTAAAGAAATTTAAATATATGGGGGTCCATTTGATGGGATTCCCATATGGCCATATCAATATATATTGGCTTAATTTGATTATTGATTATTAGTTATTAGTTATATGTTAATAAAGGTTGTTTTGGGTTGTTATATTTATCGAAAGCATTTTCCATTGATACTGTTTACCTCTAATAATCTACAGTCTACTAAAATTATAACCCAAAATAGGAAACAAATATGGAGAAGGCCTTATTGAATTCATAGTTAATCACTTCATTACCGTTGAACTCGCCCATCTCTCCCCTTCCCACAGAAAGGCCCTCCTCCTTCGAAGTCAGTGTTGCCGGGGTAGAGAGGTTTTTGTACCCTTGGTCTTCTTTTTTCATGTGTCAAAATATGTTATGTTGTAATTTTTAGATTTAGGGTTGAGTCAATATCCAAAGGCAGATTAAGGAAGGTTGGAATTGAAGTTTGAAACCGTTTAGTTGATAGCTTGGTCGAAGCTCGTTCGACCGAATCAGTGTATCCAATCCCAATACTAAAACCTGAGACGCACAATCAAAGGGTCGATCAAAGCTAATTCGAACGAGTTGCTGCAAATTGCTTCCATACTTAAACCCGAGAGCCTCGGTCGAACTTCATTCAACCAAAGGGATAAAATTAGAGGTGAATTAGTGAAACTCTAATGGTTCGATCGAACGAACTTAAACTTGGTTCGACTGAATTAGTCGCCTGAGAGTTTTAATTGTAACATAATTAACCTAAAAGCCTTAATTTTCTCACATTCTATATAAGTCTCATAAGCCACAATTTTCATAACCCTAAGAGGTGATTTTTTATTATTATTCTTGAAGAGGTTTTTAAACACCCTTGAGCCTTAAACCATTTACTCCTTGAGTTTCATGGTTTAACCCTATAAAAGCCTATAGAGGTTTATTCATCATGGTAATTCCTATAGAAGAATGTCAAAACTTATGAGTCATTACAATGAAAGGTAAACGGACATGCAAATTGAGTTTTGAGAGTTACAAATGTTTTCTACGGAGGTCAATTTATCTTCGTCACCAAATCTCTGTGTCTATTTTATTTTCTGCTTATCTTAATTATGATGACGGTAATCGTAGTGATTTGGTTGATCAATAATATTCTATATGTTTAAAAACAACTTGGCCGGGGTCTAAAGCATATTGCGCCAGTTAATAGCCCTCATAACAAATACTAATTAAATAGCAATGCCAACTAGCTAGCTTAATTAATGTTTAATCATATTTTGGACACCTATATTCCTTCTTCACACGTTAGGACATGTTCTTCACTAACTACTGACCAAAAGATTCAAAGCCATTTTGCTTCCATTAGGTCTAAGTATGGTTCGATATCCGATGCTTGGAATTTATTGAGCTTTTTTGCCATTTATTCTTAGTAAAACAAAGTGTGGTTGAAGTTTTTCCCGACTTGCCTGTCGTGACTTGTAAATTTTGATTGTATTTTTTCATCTTTTTAATAATATTACAAGATCACTTAAAAAAAAAAAAAAAAATGTGTTATCTTCAATATTCTAATCGAGTTATTCTCCTCTTTCACATCCAAGTCTTGTGGGTTACATGGCCAAAGGAAAATCAAAGCCCCGTGAGTGAAAAGTACAAATATCATTGTTCAAGTGTCCCGCAAAGCAGCTTTCTCCTGTCCCTTTGCAAATTGTGTACTTCAATCATAATTTTTCTATTTATATAACAAAAAAAAAAAAAAAAAAAGGATTTCTTTTACTTTAAAGTCTCCAATTTTTCCTTTAGACATCATGAAACTAATTGTTTTGTTTGTTGATGTGTTTGAGTGTATTTTTTTTTTCTTGTTTTTATCTAGAATTTTTTATTTTTTATTTTTTTTTTAATTTTTTTTTTATTTTTACGTTGTATGTTAATATTTTTGTTTGAAAAAAGAAAACAAAAATCTTAAAAGATAGAGTCAATTGGTTTATAAGTAGAATTCACATTTAAAAATTGAGTTGCAAGGATAGGGTGACCAAGAGCTTATATACATATGATTAAGATTGCATTTAAACCGTGTGAGACATTTAGGATCGTAACATACCACAATGCTTTTGAATCTGATCGGCCCACCCTATCTCTCATAGGTTGATCTGTTCGTGACTAGAATCCGTAATGTGGTGCTTGGCTTTAATACCAAATAGTACAAACTTTGGGTAGTACTCTCCCTTAAAAATAAATCGGCTTCCAATGAGAAGGTGTTCAAGAGTTTATACAAATATAATTAAAATTATACTTAAGCCATATAGGACATTTAAAATTGTACTTGTCATCTCTATAGTCTCCGTACATTGCCTAATGTCCCCCTCGCAGTCACCTAACAAATTTAAGCATTTAATTGATGTTTTAATAAATTTTTTAACCGTGAGACTCAACATTGAAATATTTAAATGAAATTGAGTAAATTGTATTGTCATGATTCAAATCCAGAATCTCTTCTATAATTCCATCTCTATCATTTGGTTAGTAATCTATTCCATGGTAATCTATTCTTACTTATTTACTGAATTACTGAAAAGTTATTACTTATTTATTGAATTATCCATCAGATACATTGATGGTTAGAGATATTTTGAATAGACAAAAATGGTGATATCTTCAAGCCTTGTACAACTGTTGAAGTAGCTGGCAGACATAACGAACGGTGAGATACCCATTACATCTATTGTCTACATCGTTAATTAAATGATCCCTGGACTATCTTAACTCTACTACTAAGTACTAAATTGGAGCCATTGAATAGAAATTATATGTTCCAGTGTGTCTAGTTCCACCATTACCAAACATGTGTGTGCATGTGAAGAGGGGAACAGTTGACCATCTCCATCTAATTAAAGAAACACACATATCTTTTGCCATAACATCGATCACAAAGTGCAAAAATTACAAAAAAAGCACAACAAAAATACAGATTCTAACACAAGCCCAACAAATAGGTAATCAATCGACTGTGCCACCCTCCGTAGGAATGATATGAAAATGGAAAAAGAAAGAGAAAAGAAGATTGAAGAAGACTAGTGTTACATTACTAATGGAGTATCCATATTCCATAGATCGAAACCAACAGAGATAGATATAGAAATGGAGTGGAAATATTAGACAAGTAAAACATGTAGTAGTAGTAGTGTGTATTAATCTTCTCTAGCCTCGGACGGCCAATAAGGAAGGAATGGCGGCCAAGTCGGCGGTTTTGTTCTTATCTGAAGCCTGTCTGACAATATCCCTCTTACCGTCTTTAGAGGAAGGCTTGCTGAAAGCTCTCATCGGACTAGCAAATGCCCATCCCCAGCTCTTATTGCGGCCATGCGCGACTGGCTTCCCGTTCATATCCTGATCAGCTGAAGATGACACCCAATAAGACGAAGAGGATGATGAAGAGGACGAGGAAGTTATCATGAACCCACCAAATATGCCGCCGCACTTGACCCTCTCTTTCATATTGCAGTGGTGGTCTCCGCCGCCGCTGCCGCCGCGGTGCACGGCGGAGGCTGAGACCTTGGGCTTGCCTTCACGCTGGGACTCCACTCTTCTTAGAGTGCAGTCCCCAAAACCAGTGGAGATTCTCTCGAAGAAGTCGCCGGAGAAGCTCCTGCTTCCACACCCAACAGATCTGGATCTTGAAACCTTGCGCTCAAAGGACGAGGCTGAAGCGGTGGCGCCTTGGCTATTGGGACTATCATCTTCTTCCGAGATTTCAGTCTTCTTTCCCAAAGACGACCCCAGAGACTTCTCCCTGTGCTTCCCCACTGTACCGCCATTTGCTGTTGTCAAAGTAGTTGTGATGTGGAAGTTTTCTCTGAAGCTCTTGTCCATAGCCTTGGAAGCGCTGGGCTTTGAAGAAGATGAAGAAGTGGAAGAAGAAGAAGAGAAGTAAAGAAACGACCAAAACCCACCTCTTTTTCTAGGGCTAATGTCTTCCTCCTCCTCCTCATCATCATCAGCATCCAAGAACTGGCTTCTCCTAGGAGTTGCAGTGGACTTGCTTCGCTTGAAAACAATATCAGCCGCACGATCCGATGACGCTACAGTAGTAACTTTCTTCTTCTTCTTACCCAAAAGAAAAGGGATCCGGGCCCGCCTCGTATAATACTCATGATAATGACTATCTTTGCCGCCGCCGCCACCAGCATCATTGATACCTTTTGTTGTCGATGTGGGTCGGATGGAGAGCGAAAGAGAGGACGAAGAACCAGCACCGCCATTGGCGTCAGATCTAAAAGAAGGAGAGGAAGAGGAAGAGGTGGAGCCACGAATAGGGAGAGGAAAAGAGGAAGAAACCAGCTTGCCAAGCTTCTCTTGGAGGCAGAAAGCACAGATCCCACCTGGGTTGTTCCTGTAGGGATGGTCACTGCATTGCATCCCATCACCCATGTCTTCCTCACCAACACCAACTCTTCCTCCTCCTTTGATTCCCTCCATCATCGATCACCCTCTCTTTAGAAATCTTTTTCTTGCTGTTGCTCTGTTCTCATACTACCATGGATGTCTCTTGCTGTATATTTTTTTTTTTTTTGCTTTTTAGAGAGATGCAAACAAGAAGGGAACAGAGGGTCAGAGAGTGTGTAATTGAGTGATAAACAACAAAAGAAGAAAGAAAGAAAAAGAAAAGAAAATGGCCGGGCATTGAATTGATGAAGTAGGGGGGTGGGGGGAAGTGGGAAGAGTCCCAGGAGCACGTGGAAGCCTGACTTACCAAGATATTAAAAAGCGTGAAAAAAGACAAGCAAGGCTAGTCTAAAAATATTTGGAGAGAGCCTAATCTCTTTGCATGAACCAGCACAAACACTAGAGTCCATCTCAAAAAGACCCTACGTTTCCACAGTGGTTCTTTTTGGCTGGTGCTACTTCACCACCCACCTTCTCTCCGGTGGGTTCCATTCTCATCTTAACAATACGACCGGATGTTGAAACATCATCTTTTGTTTTTTGTTTTTTTGTTTTTTGGTTTTTGGTTTTTTTTTATTATTATTATTACCAAAAAAAAAAAAATGAAAAGAAAATTTTAATTGACTGTTATATTCAATGTTCCTATTTGTGTTAAAGAGGCATACTAAATTTCATGTAGATCCCATGTTATTTACTATCATAGATATCTGTGTTATATAATTTAGGAAAAAAATATATATGTATAAAAAAAAAATATATATATATCTTCACCTAATAACCGATTTTAAAATAGCCCTATGAATTTTTAAGTTTACTAAAATGACCCATCAAATTATCAAGATGTGCCAAAAATGTTGTCACTTTTTCTTATAATACCCTTATTCTTTTAAAAAATTAAAATAAATAAAATTATTTTTTAAACCAAAAGAAAAAGAAAACCAAGGGGGTGCATTAATACCAAAAAAAAAAATTCAGATAAATACAAAATATGTCCATGTAATTGGCCTAAATCACAAATCCATCCATGTAGTATAAAAATAATTTAGAGGTCATCAGGATAGGCCAAAATAACAATTTATTTCATGCAGTCAAAACACTGGACATATTTCGTTAAAAATAATGATTCAATGCCATCTAAATATACAACTTTTTACCACCTTGCCTATGTGGCAAGGTGGTCCCTCACTACTTTTTGAGTTTTTTTATTTTTTTTAAAAAAAATTAAGGTGAGGGACCACTTTGCCACATAGACAAGGTGGTGAAAAATTGTATATTTAGGTGGTAGTGAATCATTACTCTTTCGTTAATGTCCATGTCATCACCAATGAAATGATGAATGTGTCACTCTTAGTAAAAAAAAAATTCTAAAATTGTTCGTGTGGTTTATATGATTTACAATTATTAACTTTTTTATAAAGTTTTTAATTTCTTTAACTTTTTTATTTTTTTATTTTTTTTAAAAAAAGAGTTTTTAAATTTATTTTTAATTTTTAATTTTTTAGCGAATAATGGTATTATCGGAAAAAAAAAATTGCATTTTTGGCATACATTAGTAGTTTGGTGAGTCACTTTAGCACGCTTAAAAATTCATGTGGTTATTTTAAAATTTACGGTTAGTTGATGGGGCTTCTTTATATTTTTTCCTATAATTTAAAATAAAAAGACTAATATTTCAAAAAAAAAAAAATCTATAGTCCTTGATTTTTGTCGGCAATAAAATTGTAAGTGAACATATAATTCAATGGTAATTTATCAAAATAATCATCTAATTAATAAGGAAGTGTTTGAAGAGTAAGTATGTTTGTTAATGTTTTTTTTTTTTTTTTGTGGGGGGGGGGGGGGGGTGGATGTTTTTGGTTTTTTAATTTGAAAAAGTGTTTGATGCTTTGATTGATAATTTTATTTCTTTTAGTTATTTCTTAATGTACTTGTGTTAACAACATAAATTTTTTTAAAAATAATAATAATAATCATCATCATTCTTATCATAGTCATCCTTTTTGGCTGTTTCTTTCTTTTATTATTATTATAAGTACAAGATAGAAAGAGAAAAGAAATTAAGGAACTAAAAAGGAAGAATAGGATTCCTTTTCAAAATAGGGAGGAAAGGATCCAAAAAAAGTAAAATTGATGGGAATGCAGTTAGAATGAAATCTGGTTGTGGCTCAGTGTCACAAAAGTTAGTAATTCGATTAACATGACTAGCTGACTAACTAGTTGTTGATGAAATGAGAGATTAGATTTGAGATATGGTTGAAGCAATACGCCAATCTTGTGTAATCATAGGATTATGTAGAGCCAGAATAACTGTAACTATTCTTTCTTCTTTCTTAATGTTTTGATGCATTTTATTAACTCCCACTTCGGTCCTAAACACTATACATGTTGGTGACGGTTATTCGTGTTGGCGTATTTGGTTCACGTTGAGTTGATTTATAGGTCAATCCCCTTGATCCTAATATAACCTATTTAAATAAGCGGGTAACCTGACGTGATACAAACTGTTTAATAAACAGGTTGTGGTGGGTTAATCTGATCCACATAATCCATTTAATAAATAGGTTGTACTGATCCAAACACGATTTGTTTGATTCATTTCGACTTGTATACGAATTTAAATGCATATATATATATATATATATATATATATATGTGAATTTTAAATAAAAATGAATTTAGATAAATTTTAGATAATCATCTTGAATGGCGGAAAAAAAAAAAGGTGCAAAAATATTTCTTTTAAGAAAAAGAAAAAAAAAAGAACACGAACACGAAGACGAACACCTGGAGGCTGGAGTATGAATGGCTTATTTGTTTTATTTTGTAGGAAAATAGAGTAAATAATATAGGAGTAACATGAAGATCTTATCCTGCCCCACGTGGCCACAGATGCCTCATCTTGTCGTATGAACCGTCAGATGAGTTGCAACTATTGGGATCGTCACTTTTATTTGTCCCCATTATATATGCGACTGTACGAACCCGTGAAGTCAAGTCTGTGTGTGTGTTTGGTTGGACTTCCTGTTTGTTTAATCAAACGAGTCGTATTGTTGTGTTGTGGCCACATGATCACACCCCCCATGAACCGTCCCCATCCATGCATTTTTCACTTCGTCCTTCGCTATCTCCTTCTTTCTTTCCCATCAATAAATAATACCCATTTTCTGATGTTACCAAATCTAATTTTTTTTTTTTTTTAAATTTTATATATAGTCTAAATTTATAACAACAATTACTAATATACTTGAAGAAAAAAAAATATAAAATATTAAGAAACTAATTACTAGTGTTATTATTGTTTTGAGAAAGAAAAATGTTTTTTTTTTAAATAAAATAAAATAAAATAATAATAATTACAGAATATATTATCAAATATCAACCCCTTTGTGAAATACTTTATACGGAATTTCACGAATCATGAACAGTGTCCAAAATTTATGGAAAACTTCATAATTGTACTCCTGCTAATTTGCTTAGGACGAAAACTATTGTTTTAGGCAGTCCTGATACTTTATTAGCCTATGAAGACAAAAAATAAATTAATAATTACAAAAAAAAAAAAAATGGTTTTACCCGAGAGTGGGGGGACCATAATTACACTACCATGATTAAATGTAGTTTAATTATTTAGTTAATAATGGTTTATTTATTTGCATGGACAGGTGAGCTTAAGCAATTACAAGGCACCTCTCAACTAGATCTGCTTTTTGAATAATGAGTATTTATTATTTGCATCAATACCAAAATAAACTTATTTGATTACATAATGTTAGAGCATTCAAAAGGTGTAGGACTATTATACCCTTCTATTTTTCTATTTTTTTTTTTTTTAAAGCATTTTTTCCCTTCCCGATCAATAGGTTTTTGGCTCGATAAATGTTAAGCACTGTAGCTCATTCGCACTCAAAGATAATCAATGGGTTTTTTTTTTTTAATTAAATATGAGAGAATTAATGATTATAAGGGTGAATCTTTCTCATTTCTTATCCTAATGGATAGTCTTGCGTACACACGTCTCGAATGGAGATTTATAGTAATTTAGCAGTTTAAGTAACTTATGTAAGAGTGATCATATGAGACTCAATTGATTAGGCAATTGACTAAACAATCCAAAATTTCTTTTAACAGTTGGGTCTCACATAAGCTCTCTCATAAAAGTTGTTCGAGCAATTTAGACACCTAATTGTGGTGGATCCTCATTCACTAATATGTCGGGTAGAAAATATGAAAAAGTAGAAGAAATAAGAAATAAGAATGATGGATACTGAAGCACTCTCTTTATATTCTTTGTATATTTTTTTTATAGGGACAGAATCACCATTTAGATCTTCAATTTTATTTTTATTTTTATTTGGGAGTTTTTTGGGGAAGGGGACTAGCCTTAGTTGGGGCTTAAAAAATCTTGGGTTGGGGGCATAATTTTTTATTTTTTATTTATTTTTTTTTTGATGGGCCAACCATGTAAGATTATATTTTTTTTTTCAGGGGTTTGGGGGGCAGTGATATTGAATTCAAAGTTACCCTTTTTATTGTAACTGATGGTCTAGCTTGAAGTAGAAAAGTAAGGACACATTAAAACAGAAACAGAAAAATCAATCAAGGTTGAAGAGGAAGGAGAGGGGGGAGAGAGTGAATAAAGATGGTTTCTTCAAATCCCTTTCCAACAACTTCCAATGTTTTTGTCTCAAAATATATGTGCATGGTCAGAGAGAGTCATTGAGTACCTTTCCTTCTCAAATAAAAAGCAGGCTTACAAATCTTTATTGGAATTGGGTCATAATTTGCTCACATATTCTTTTGATTAACCCACATCGAATATGTCATAGAAACCAAAAAAACAACCGACATCGAATATGCATTACTGCAAAAGAACAGAACTCGTGACAACTACCAATATTTATAGAAGAAGAAAGCAGTTTTGACAGAAGCTTCTTGTACTTGCAAAATGTTCCACAGGCTCCTAACTTATTTAATTTCTTCAAGTTCATTAACAACAATGTAATTTAGGTGATGATAGTGTAAAAGAGTGTGATGAAGCTAACATAGAAGAGGTCATAGATCCATTCACCTTCAATGCTGAGATTCAATTATTAGATTTTGTTGAATCGGGGCTTATGATCGACCATCTCGTCTAAAAATTAATCGGTGTTTAGTTAGAGAAGCCAAAGCCTTTTTATGGCATTTAAAATCACGCCCTACAAAGCATCTTTTAAAAACCATCCATGTGAGCGTGAGGATGGCAGCACTATTGCACTTCAACAGTTTTTGTGTATTAGACTTGTTGTAGTATCGAGTGGGGCGAAAGAAATTAAAGATAAATAGGAAAAATAAAGATAATATTAGAATAATAAAATATATAGAATCAAGTTAATAGATTTTATGAGATTTGGTCTATGACATACATCTATAGGATAAAGACTTAAGACTACATTCTGCTTTTATTTACTTGATGAATTTACAATACAAATTATCACTATTTATAAGGAATGTAGAGATAATACAAAAAAGTATTTAAAAAGATCAAATCAAATTATGATTGAATGCATTCGATTCTGATTTGATTATAATTAATTCTGAAATCAAATATCTCACAAATTTACAGTATATTCTAAAAATTTCCTTTCAAACTAAAGGTGAAAGATTTTGAAACCTTGAGTTTGAATTTTTTTTTTTTTTTTTTTTCATTTTCATTTTCTCAGAGATGGCAAGCAGCGGCGAAGACCGTAAACTTGCTAGAGATGATAGCGGTCCACGGCGATGACTGTAGTTAAGCCTTTTGCAACAATAGGCCAAGGATCTCAAAATATGGCCAACTATGGGCCAAAAAAGCAAGCCAACAAATAACTAAATGGGCCAGAATTTTAGATAATAGCTCAAAGGCCGAACAAATAATGGGCTATGTATGGGCCAAACTGTATGCTAAAATAGACATGGGTTTTAGGTGATACCACAAAGACCAAAAGATGTTGGGCCAAAAAAGGGCCAAAAATATGGATAGCTTGGCCTCCTTTTAATAATTTTTTTTTTTTTTTTGAAAAACTTCACTTATAACTTTTGATTTTTCATCACTTTTGAAAAAATATACCAAAACTTTAAAATATGTCAATTTAGGGTATCCATCTTTCAATTTTTTTCAATTTCAACCATCCGTTAGAATTTTTCGATAAATCCTATCAAAATTTTCAAAATACACTTTCATATTACAAATGTGAAAACACTTTCAAGCTTTAATTGGAATTTTTTCAATTTTTAAGAATGGAACGCTTAGAAAATGTCACACACTAAAAATGTGGCATTTTATCAAAACAATCAGAAAGAATTTCACTTTCAAAAGACTTTTTCTTCACTTTTGCAAAGACTCTTTTTTTTCAAAAAACCAAAAAACAACTTTTTGCTCAAAGCTTTTTTATAACACAAAGAGCAAGAAACTGATGAAAATATATTCAATTCTCAACTATAACGTGCTATATTTTTAATAGGTGACATTTTGTAAGCATTTCGATGTTTAGAAAAGGCTTAAATTCCATAATTTTAAAATTTACAACTTTTTTAAAATTGTAGGAAGTCAAGATCCAAATATATATAATACTCTTTTTTTTTTTTTTTGAATTATGCATTTAAAATACTAAACATTGTAGTTTGTATTGGTTTATTTAATGGTCATTTGGTTGTTCATTCATATTGGCTCATACGAAAAAGCAATTTGCTCTATTGTTTAATTCCAAATGTTAACAATCAAATCGGGTTTTATTTCCACCATTAAGATTTTTAGACTCACCAGTTTTTACCTATTTTTCAAAGAGCAGTGATACATTTTCTGTCCCCATCACCCATTTTTTCATTTTTAAAATAAAAAAATCAAAATTTGACCTTTAATGTCATATCAAATGACAAATTTATATATTTTTTATTTAAAAAACCAAAAGATGGTGATGGGGGACGGTTGTTTGTCCTCCACCTATCATTTTCCTTTTTCAAAACAGCTAAAACTCAATGTTCACTATTTTAGCTATCCACTTTTTTAAAACACCTCAATAATCTCGCCATTTTAGCTATTCACTTTCACTATTCCATTTAAATATTATCTTTCAAATATTTTTTTTATTCATTCTCTCACATTTATATTTTTGAATGTTTGTATTTTTTTAATAGTCATATTTCTGAATATTTGTCTTATTCTAACGGTTATTGTTTTAGAAATTTATTTTTTCCTAATGGTCATATTTTTTAATATTTATCTTATCTTAACGGTCATAATTTTCAAAAAAAAAATGTCATTTGCTTTCAATATAAATAAACATTAGGATAAGAAATAAAAAATGGAGAGAGAAATGAATGTTTGCTTTGAGTGTGAATTAAAAAGAGAAAAAAAAAAAGAAAAAGGGGAAAGATAAATTTTATTCTTTTTTATTCTCTTAGTGAGTGAACAATATTCACCAAAGTTGGTGAGTACACAAAACAAAAATCATCATTTTGGCGAGGTTCTTTGGGGGAGGGTTTTTTGCAAAAATGTCTCTTGCACAATAGTTGCACTGTTGTGCAAGAGACAAAGGACATGGAGTGGGTCTCACGTGGGACCCATGTGATAGGACCCACCCATGTCACTTGAATCTTGCACATATATAGTTGCACAACTGTTGTGCTGGAATCATGTTTCAGGTTTTTTGTTATTTGAAAAAAAATACTTTGGTGAGTCTAGCTACTAAAAATGCTTGTCTTCTTTGAAGATGTAATTTTGTGCTAATTTCTGTGTAAAACTTACCTATTTCTTGTAGCTTATATTTAGAGATCTATTCCAGTGTTATGACCAAACTAATGAATAGAAATAACTATTCAATTCTAATTTCTTTCATTTTTAGTAATAATTATTCATTTTTCAATAGAATAAGCATTCTACATACCAAACATGCTCAATCTTACCAAGTCAAAAAGAATCAAAGCAAGAGAATCACTTATAATTGATACACATAAGTCATATTATTTTTTCAATTTGTCTAATGATGATAAATATGATTATGTGTCCTTAAGGGGTAACTCAATCGACTGAAGACCATATCTCATGAAGCGAAGATCACTAGTTCGAATTCCTCATTCCCCTTTTATGTGGACTTATCAAAAAATAAAAAAATATGACTGTGATTCAAGTTCTCACAGATGCAGGGGTGACTCCATTATATATGTAATTAGTAGATGACACTGATCTTTGGTTGACTAACTTTTTAACTCTTTATTTGTTTTTTCTTTATTAATTATTAGATATTGTTATGGTTATGTAAGAAAAGTTAGATTACGGGAGACTTTTGTTATGATTTATTATTACTTTTTAATGATATTGTTTGGGTTTGATTGTGATTATTTGTAAAATCTGTATGTAAAAGTGAGGAGCTATTTTATTGTTAAAAAAAAAAACAAAAAAAAAAAATGAAACTAAACAGGTTTTTGAGAAAGGAAAGAAAAAAGGAAAATACTAGAAGTACTTACACTTTTACAAAGAGATGTTTACAAACTGACATGGCATTTTATATAAAGACAGAAATACCCTTCCCTTCACCAGTCCAACATCTCTCTGGCACTCTCTCTCTCCCCTCTTTCCGGCAACACTCTCTCTCCCCTCTCATTGGCCAGCCGAATCTCTGACCGGATCCGGCCGAAAACCCACGCTCGGCCGGTGTGGGTTGAGAAATCTGGCCGGATCTCACACTCGGTCAGATCTGAGATCCGGCCGGATCTCACGCTCGGCCAGATCTGAGATCCGACCGGATCTCACGCTCGGCCAGATCTGAGATCCGACCGGATCTCCTGCCGGGATACCCACGCTCACGGCTAGAGATCTGGCCTTGTCGAACCCAGATCCGGCCGACCGTCCTGTCCTTCCCGAACCCAGATCCGGCCAACTGTCCTTCCAGAACCCAGATCATTCCGGAAACTCACCCCTACCGCCGCCGTTCCCTTTCTTCGTCCTCGCGGGCCGGATCTACTGGTCGGGCTGGTCGGGGTCGTGGTTGGCCGGTGTGTTGGATTACCGGCGTTGTCTGGATTCAACCGGAATGAGAAAGGGTATTTTTGTCTTATGTATCTAATTTTGTTTTTGACTATTTTTGCATTAAACTGACGTGGAGACTCATATAAAGCTCCACGTCAGTTTGTAAATTTGTTGGTAAGCTTTTCTTTGTACCTGTAGCAGCTCTCAAGAAAAAAAAAATACGGTTTATATACAATTTTTATTCCCAGTCAGTTTCAATTTAATTTCAAGATTCTTTTGTACCAAACAACCTTATGCAATTGAAGAGAAAACATAACCGATATTTTGGAAAGCTTAACAAATTCCTATAAATAAACCAAATATTCGAATTGCATATTTTCAAAAATCTTATTAGATTCCTAAACGTGCGTTTAATCGTATTTCAGAGAAACTGAATTTTCTAACAACACATTCCTGAAAATATAGATGCCATGCCATGCCAAAAAAATATAGATGCCATGCCATGCCACGCCACGACATATATATATATATATATTAGATTCTCCAAATCAAACGCAACCTAAGGGTATCAAAGAACTCTAGCAAATTCCCTTAATTTACTTGTGGGAAGGTGGAAAAATGCACTAATAAAACTCTAATCTGAGTAGAAGAAGGAAAAAATTAAAACCAAAAAAATAAAAAATAAAAAATTGCCAATAAAACTCTCAACTCATCTGGGCAGAAATTAAAACGTAAAAAAAGAAAAAAAAAATAAAAAATTGCTAATTACTCTTGACTAGTATTTGATGAGTCACTATAAATGTCTAGTCTCCATTAATGATTTCATGGGATAAACTTGAGGACGAGATGATGAGGCGCTCATGTTGGCATCCTTCTTCATCAACCAGTGTATCTGACACGTTTTTCCGTTGGTTTGCCTTTCTGTAAATTGCATACACCACTAGCTGCGCTGCTCCAAGTACAAACCCACATCCATTTGGTACCTATATATATATATATATACACACACACACACCACAAATTCCACTCTATCATGATCATATATATATATATATATATAGTGTGTGTGTATTTTTGTTTTGGGGCTTCACTTTTTGAAAGATATGATCGATGGTGTCATAATAGTCGCCACCCCCAGCCCTTGGGCAACCTCTGGGGCGGCTGCCATCTATTTTTTTTTTTTTTTGTAAAATATTAATTATTTAAGTTTTATATATATTATAATCGACACATGTCGTTATTTTATTGGCACTGATGGAATTTGTCAAATTTTTTTAACGGAATTTGACTTAGGGAGCGATTTGTAAATTAAGCAAATAAAACCAAAAGAATTTCTGAATTAATTTTGATACTAGATAGAGCGATTTGTAATTTAGACCAATTTCAGAAACTAAAAGCGTAAATTTTCCAAAAATTTATACATTTTGTATTTTATTTGCATAATTGGATGGAGTTGATTAATTTTTAGTGTAATTGTTAGCAGTTTCAGCTAAAAAAAAAAAGAAGATAAAATGACTAAGCCATTGAAATGCTCTTAGGATGGCCCAAATTAGCCAAGACTTGCCCATGACCACACACGGTACGAGCACACAAAGAGAGACCGAAGTGGACCTCATGAGTTCTAATGATTAGTGGGGTGAAAATGATAAAGAAAATGACCTTTTAAATCATTATTTATTCGAAAAAAAATATGAAGAAAAAAAATAGATTCAAATTAAAGGATGGAAAATAATGAATTTAATTTAATAATTAAAAAAAAAAGAAAAAAAAAAATAGAGAACGTACCAAAAGGAGATAGTCGTGCACAAGCAAAGCATAGAAAGCCCATGTCCCACCGTTGAAGAAAAGAAAAAATGAGAGAAAGAAAGGCATGTACTCCACGCTCTTGCTTCTAACCACTGTTCTCTGAGAAACCACATTTACAAATTAAGCATAATAATCTCCATCACATAATGTCTAACAAAGATACATGTTGTCCAATTGTGCCCATAAATCTTGAGTTATTGAATTAGGTATATGTATTAGATTCATTAGAGCTGAGACGCACAAAGAGGCTATTATTATTATATATTGTGCGATTACTGCTGCTGCTGCTAGGGTTATTACAGCTTTTATAATACAATTATTTACAAACCGATGTGGTAGTCCATAATTAATGAAATAATTAAACAAAACCACGTTGACCCTCAATTTTGATCTAGTTCTTGTATTCCATTTTAATTAAGTACTGTCTTAATTTAATAAATTTAAACTTGCACCAACTTGTTTTCACACAGAATTATGCCAACATAATTCATGTGTTGATCATAGGAGAGAGAGAGAGAGAGAGATTTCGTAATTATTATGAGTCAAAATGACAGAAGAACTGCAAGCTATGGCTACTGCAAAGGAGAGTCAAGAAGTTATCAATTGCAAGTGAGAAAGCTCCACAGACGTACGGATGGGTTTTCAGTTTGATGTGATTGAAGCTATATATATATATAAAGGATTTCTTTACAAATGGCTTTTTTATTGAAATTTGCTTGTGCTGAAGAATTTCGATGGCAAATAACATGTGTTTTAACAAGCTAGGCAGCTATATGACAATATATGCCTCTTGTGTGTATGAACAGAGAAATTGTGAACAAGGGAGGCTAATAGAGTAGTTGATAGGCTAGCCAAATAAGTACACTTTCTATTATGGACGAACAAGTTTAGATGGAGGAAGCTCTCATTGTATATATTCTTAACATCGTAACTGGTAATTAAAAGTAGTTTTCAAGTTCTTTCCTATTAATTAATGAAAGATTGTTGGATTGAATTCAGGAAAAAAAAAAAAAAAAAAAAAGAGCTAGGGAAATGAAGAAATTAAGATGTTAACTAGAGAGGTTCACAGTTATGTATGCTCATAATCAAACTTATACTTAAATTGATGAGATTTCTTAACTTGCCATGGAAACCGAGAAAAGAGGTCAATAACCCAATTGAGAAATTAAAATGGAAACAGATGGGCTGACAAAAAAAAAAAAAAAAAAAAAAGTAAAAAACATATAAACCGATCTTTAATTGGTACCATCATGAAAAAATCATATCCAAAAACCATAGTAATTAATTAAAAATATCTCTAAGCAAACATACAAGATCTAGTTTTAAGTATTTTATAAAAAAGAAGAAGGCCGAGAAATGAAATTAGATCTTGACTATTGAAATGACAAATTATTTTTAAAAGAAAGGGTGAATTAAGTAAATAGAATAATATATATGGATGATAGCTTCAAATTCTTACCATGGCGGCTAGAGGTGAGCTATACATCATAATATTTAGAACTGCACCCAATATCCCTATGGCATCAATACGTGCTTCTCCCTTCAATGCCAGCCGAGTAACTAGAATCGCTGCTGCTAGCAAGCCCACATCCAACATCCCGACAACCATGGCAATCTTAGCCTTGCATTTTTTCACAGCTAATAATTAATTCATATGCTCATAAATTCCATAATATATACTCATAATTACTAAATTGAAGTTTTTGAAATAAGAGGAGACGAAAATATCCGATTACCCTCAACCTTTTTGGTGCATATATAAGAAATAAGGTGACGTAGACAGTCTCGACAAGGATGCCAAAACCATTAATGGTGGCCACCAGTAATTCCCCGGGCTTTATAATTCCGTAGTAAGTCCACAAGGATGAGTTTAACAATGTGCAAATGTAAGGAAGGCTCTCAAATTCCTCCGTCGACCGGCGCTTTATTATTCGCCGGAATGTCCCGCTGCATATTCACAATAACACCTTCTGATGCTTATAATTAATTATGTTAATAAAGATGGAAATGATTTAAGGATAAAAGTTCTATTCAGCTTACACAGGGGAAAGAAACATTAATACTGAGATGATGTTTCCTGCAAAAGGAGCAGCCATGAGATTAATTATCTTTTCAGCTTTATCCGACCCGTGTGTGCACGGTGTTCCGGGGAACTAGTCGGAATGCAGCCCCGGAAACCCCAGTTACTGAAAAATAATAAAGAAAGAACTAACATTACACAGAACAGAAATGGCTTCTCACCTATGATCCCAACGTAGAAACTCAGCACCTCCATGTCAAACAAAGTACTTTTGATTTGAAGATCAGAAAGAGAAAAAGAAATTAGTATTGATGGGTTTCTTTTAGGGGAAGAGGTGGGGATGGAAGCTAGGTTGAAAGGAAAGAAAGGGAAGCAAGTTTTAATTTCTTCCTCAGATTCTATTATAGTAAGAGTCTGAGCCTGAAAACTTTTTCAGGAGGGCCAAGGTTATGTATTGACGTAGCAAAATTCTAGCTGGCGATACACGTGATAATAATTAATACGATCAACTCCAATATTTGTGGGAGGTAAGTTTGAAGCAAGTAAGAACTATGTATCCGGGTGGTGGTTCGTATTCGTGTGTCGTAGTATAGATACAAGATATAGCTCAATTGTAACCTGATTTATTTAATTAAATGAGTTAAACTCTTCAACTTTAACCCTTTAATTTCGTGTTAAGTTTGTGTCGAGTTTACGGGTAGTATCAAAAATTGATAGTCCTAACTATATATGACATAAGTGCGCACTTCCTATTTTACTATAATAACTATAACTTTTTGGATTAACTATACCGATGAAATAACATTGATACATAAAAACAACACCCGTATATGGGATTGGAATGTGGAGAAGATATTTTTGAATTATGAAAAATCAATTTATAACATGTGGACGTAAAATAATATTGGGCCTAATCTCAGTGTATCTTGGGGTAGTACACAAATTATGCACTAGTTGTATTCCTAGCATTTTCTAATTTAGTGAGGGTGAAAAACATTTGGGCGGGACATAATGATAAGATGTTTCACCAACCTCATAATGCATGATGCATGGAAGGTTGAGGCATGAACCACATGCTTTCCCACTTGCAAATAAACTAGTTGTTTATGTGGATTGAATTGTTTCTCTTTGGGCCCTATTCATGTACAACCTTACTTCAATTATTGCAAAATTTCAAAGCACATTGGGATGAGACTTACACAATGGGTATCACCCCAATGTACCTTGAGGTTGTGCAATAGCTAGGGTAAAGTTGTATTTTTAGCATTTCTTTCTTTTTAGCCCACGTGTCAAACACGAGTCCCCAAATGTAAACCCCAATGTCTACTATGAATCATAAATAAAGCTAATGACACATAATCTCATTAATTTTTTGTTTTGTTTTTTTTTTTAAAAAATAAAAAAAAAAGTTTATAAGAGTACTATTTTTGTCTTATTGAAAAAGTTTTTATGATAGTTTTTGTTTCTGGCCTTGCGGGATATTGATAATTTTTTGGTAGTTTAAGACGGCATTTGTCCCAAATAAAATTTGAAGAGACTATCAATTAAGTGTTGTTTGAAATGTGGTATGTCGACATTATCAAATAACAGAAAAGAAAAGGAAAATAAAATTAAGGAGGTGGTCAAACCACCCATGGCCATTGGAAGTGGTTGGGCCACCCCTCAAAATTTTATTGGTCGAACTACCCTGATTTTTTCATTTTTTTTTTATTATTTATTTAATGTTTTGTTATTATTATTATTATTTTTAGTTTAATTTTTAGTTTTTCGTTTTATATATATATAAAAAAAATTAAAAAAAAAAACTCCAAATTTATAAGAGTATTTTTATCTTGTTGAAAAAGTTTATGGTCATTTATCTTTTTGTTGGCCTTGAAGTGAATATTGACAATTTTTTTGATAATTTAAGAGTATATTGTCCGAATTAAAAGTTTGAAAAAAATTATCAATTGGATAATAATTTGATAGAGATACATAAAGTTTTCGTTAAAATTAGCCTTTTATTCTTCCATTTTCCCCCCATTTTTCAGGATACAAGAAGCGAGGCTCCATTCATCTTGTCATATGTTTTATTAATATATTTATATTTTAATAAAAAAAAATATAGATTTATAAAACTTGAAAAATTATTTTCTTTTTTTAAAAAAATAAGTGACTGCAAGCCGCCTATAGATCCCTTGGGGTGGCTGCGCGCCACCCCCAGCCACCTCTAGGGGTGGCAACCCAACCCTTTATATATATATATATATATCATTGTTTTATTGATGCTGACATGGCACCTAATGAAATCTATAAAAAAAAAAAATTAAACAAAATTTGACTACAAAAAGCAATTTGTGAACTAAGGCAACCACAAGAATCTTTGAATTAATTTTAATACCACAAAGAATGAATTATAATTTAAGCCAATCACCAAAATTAATAGTGCAATTTTCCCTTTAATGACTCCGAGTTCAAACATCATCGTCCGTAAATAGTATCCACCATCACACATAATTTAGAAAAGAATAAGCGTTACAGATAATTAATACAAAAAAGTATTTTAGTGTTTTTTATTTTATTTTTTATTTAGTAAATAATCAAATCACTAGAACAAGAGATTACTAACAATACACATCAGCCAATGAATGCCCCATATAGACTTTAAGTGCTTTATTCAAGTCTCGCTTACTAATCATTTTGCCATAAAATTTCCATCTCATTCATTATTTAACTTCTTGCATCATTTATCTATAGTTGGTGAAAGGAAAAAAAAAAAAAAATCAAAAAAAATAATAATAATAATAAAAGAAGAACATGTAAGGAAATTCTTAATCAAGCGACCAATGCAACGAGCAAATTGATCTTACAACCGAGATTTCGCTTGCTCCACGGGAGAACTCTGCAAGGCAAAAGTGCAAGAACCGTCAGGAGGCAATACATGTGAGCAAGGACCAGCCATACGGCTGCTATGACTCAAAATCAAGTAATTGAACTAACTCTTCAAATCAGCTACATATTTTGAAAATTTTGTGCACTAAATGGGGCCTTAATAGTCTTGTTCAACAAAATGTTGTGTACTAAATGCAGCATGAAAGTGGGGACTAGTGTGTGATTGCTCGCTTCCCGAATGAACTTACATAAATCGGAACAAATCAGAAGAGTTTCCTAGCAGTAAATTTACAGAGGCCCTTAGCCCCACGGGAATGGATCTACTTCTTGTAAACTGTTCTTGATTTGTTTTTTGATAAGTAAAACCACTTTCATAAATAAACTGTTCTTGATTTGTACATAGCTTCATTACTATATTTAAAGGAGGGAAAGTAGAGTTGCAGATTACTCACCAGAGGAGCCCCCTTGGCAGCTCTTTCAGCCAAATAGGCACAAGGCTTGAAGAATTCTCCATACATCTTTGACCATTCCTCCAATCTCGAATAAATGTATTTGGATCCAAGAGTATCAGCCCAGAACATAATACCTCCCCTGATCAAATGTACACCAACAGGTTTAGTCAGAATTGCGTGGAAATGGGAACGGGAACGGGAACCTATATAAAAACAATAAAATTCACATACCTGTAAGGTGGGAAACCCATGCCCATGACAGCAGCAATGTCAAGGTCTGCTGCTTTGACTACAATACCTTCGGCAAGGACTCGGCAGGCCTCGTTCACCACAGGAAAGAATATCATTTCCAAAATGTCCTTTTCTGGTAACTTCACGAGCTGTCCACGTTCAATTTCAAAAGAATGAGGAGAGGGAGGGTGGAGGAGAGATATACTATATTATACCGTGACTATCATGCTACTGCTCAGAACATCACCATTTTGAGGTTTACCATTGCAGCATTAGATCTCATTACAGCCTCCAGCTAAGTAAAAGAGGTGAGACACCAAATCTATACAATATAATGATAAACTCCCCGTGTATGTGCGTATGTGTGCTCATGTTTGTGTGTGTGAGAGTGAGAGAGAAACCTTAGGGTCAATGGTTACACCAGAAATGCTCCTGGACTTCTCAATATACTTTTTTAATTCAGGATCTGGGCTAGCTTTGCGTCTCTCATCATACACATAGAACCCTTTGCGAGTAGCCTCACCTGTAACAGAGTGCATGATAAACTAAGATATCAATAGGCCAACCGCTTAACCTTTCGGTTCAACAACAAACTTATACCTGCTCTCTTATCCTCTTGCATAAGTGGGATTAGCATTGATTTATAAGTTCGCTCAGGAAAATCCTGAACAAATTGCATGCCAGTCGCAATTGCAACACCAAAACCAACCAGGTCAGCCAATCTGCATGGAAAAAATAAAATATAAAAGCTAGATAAATGCAAGAAATTAGGAGCCTGATAAAGTTTTTGAAAAGTGTTTTGGGTTTCGAGTTTTAAAGAGTTTTTTAAAAAGTGAAAAGTGAAAATTGTTGTCGGTAAGGGCTACATTAGAAAGCGTATTGTATGTAGGATACACAAGAAAATTCATTTGATTTGATAAACTGAAAAGCAAAAAATTGAGAAATGTTTTCAGAAAATACCAAGTAAAAAAAAAAAAAAAAAAAGCCAAAAACAATTTTGGGCCTACTAGAGGCTGGCCTTCACGGGTGGTATCTACCACCCCTCGTATGTGAGGGGTGGACGTCGTCAGACAGATTTGGCGGCGGCCACCAGAAAGATCCTGCGGCCATGCATATCTGATAACCATCATGAGGCCGCCACAAGAATTTGCCAACCACCGTGAGGATTCACGGCCACCACAGTGGCTGTCACGCAAATCTGGTGGCCACTGTCATGCAGAACTAGCAGATTAGATACGTACCTAACACTAGTTCCTTCTTTTTTTTCTTTTTAGAACTAGTTTTAATACCAGTTACCAAATATGTGAAAAGTGTCTTAAAAAACGAAAACCAAAACTTGTCATCTATGCAGGCCACATCTGAAAAGTAATTTGGATAATTGTCAAAAATTGTTTTTGGTGTTTGAAAATTAAGTGTTTCTGAAAATTTTGCCAAATACCCCCTAGATCATTTCAAGAAGCAACAATAAGATCAAGATGACTAGGTCACAATTTTCCGTATCTGTTAAATACCTGAAAGGGCCCATCGGCATTCCAAATTTGGAGATTACCCTATCAATCTGATAGAGGTCTGTACCACATTCAACAAGCAAAATAGCAGCTTGTGTATAAGGGAAGAACATCCTGTTGACAGCAAAGCCTGTGCAATTTCCCACCACCACTGGAGTTTTCCTTATCTTTTTCCCCACGTCTAGCAAGTCAACAATTACTTGCGGAGATGTATGCTTAGTACGAACAATTTCCAAAAGTGGCATGATGTGTGCCGGACTGCATGAGGGCATAACTAAATGGTTAAGCAAAAAAAATTGCACACAGAAAAAACAATGAAGGTAAATCTGGGAGTACCTAAAGAAATGAGCTCCAACAATCCGATCTTGGGATTTTGTCCTCTCTCCAATCAGGTTCAAGTCAATTGTGGAGGTGTTACTCGCAAGTATGCAATGTGGTTGGCAGTACTTTTCAAGATCAGCAAAAATTTGTTGCTTTAAAGAAACATTCTCAATAACTGCCTGTTCCAAGCATCAACAACAAATACTGAACACCTTTCTTCTCCAGTTTCTGAATAAACAGCAATGACAGGCAATCTAAAATCAACATGCATTGTGAATTACCTCAATCACCATGTCCACATCTTTAAGGCTTTCATAGTCAAGGACACCCTTGAGAAGAGATATGGTTTTCTCAAACTTCTCTTGAGTCATTTTCCCTTTCTTCACACGGCTTTGCAAATTGGCTGAATGAAAAGGAATATTACACAAGAAGAATTCTAACTTTTTTAAAACAAAAACCAAGTGAAAATTTGTCTACCAGAGAAGAAGCTATAATATAACATGGCAAAATACAGAGGACTACTTTTTCCTTTCTTGAGAAGTAAATGAAGTGGAATACCGTATAATCCCAAAAACAAAAGCCAAATAGAAATCCCAGTTATAGATACTAAATAGAAGCTATCATCTTAATATGGGATACTAGCCTCACCTCTGACTCTACCAATCCCAGCCTGCAAGAACTTGTCATTTACTTCTTTCAGGATGACTGGATAATTACTGAGAATCAATGCTGTCGCTATTCCAGAGCCCATTAGTCCTCCACCAAGAATAGCAACCTTATTCACTCGTCTTGGCACTAATCCAATATCAGTAACCCCAGGTACCTGTTTAAGATTGTGAGAAAAGACATTCTCAAGAAGTTTAAAAAGTTGAAGATATTGATGTCAAATAAATACAGAAGAATCAAATTTGCAACTCCAAGGCGTACCCAAAATTACCCTTGTTCTAGGACATAGGACTAAACTAATAAGAAATTACATTTGACAAAAGAATAAAAATCCAAAATTAATGATTGACCAAAGATTATTAGGTTAATAAATGAACAGATTCATCCAAACTCCTGACTTATGAGTTAAAAGGATCAGAGTTACCAATCTTCAAAACCTGAAGCTGAACATAAAATTTGTAATTCTCAAGTTCAACCCGAGTTTCTTAAGAAAGACCACTGTAATTAATATTTACCACAAGCCATTCAGTTTAACCACCAGGTTGGGCTGTCCTGTAAAATGCCAGCTAAGCCACACCAAAGAGCAGCATCATGAACAATAGAGCTCTTAAAAGTTAGGAGAAAGGTTCTGATACACAAATGATACCAACATTTACTAACCAGCATGGCTCTAAACTTCCTAAAACTGCTACTAACTTAATTCCTCTACTTGAGTAGCCAATGCTTTATTCAAAATCAAAACTACAGTTTGTAAGAAATAAACAAAACATCTGTCTAAAAATCCCTTAAATTCAGTAAACATTCATATACAGGTTTCAACTCTAGAACAATCAAAGTCCAAAGCAAATTGACAAAGTATATCTTGTTATTAAATCAAGAATAAAAAATACATCCCCCGAAAAAATCCTATTTGCAGGGTTCTCCAACTCAAAATTTGGACATGAATCAACTAGGCTCCAGAAATAAAAACATTATTTTCAAACCTTCGTCGTTCCACGCTGAGCGAAGAAGATGTGGACCAAACTTTTGTTAGTGTCAGAACCCAGAAGTCCTTGGAAAGCTTCCGCCTCCTGCCAATATCAGACACAACATCAAACGGTTGCACGTCACTGCTTTTTGAAGGGAAGTAAAAGAATAGTAGAGACAGATAAGGACCTTCCAGAGTCCAGCCCGGGGACCGGAAGCTATACCCTCTTCAATGACATCAATGCAAACCAATGGGTGCTGAAGATTGGGAGCCTGTTTCCGGGCTTGAGCTCTTGCAAACTGGAGAATTTCCCTTGCTTCCCCAAGGGGCTCTATCTTGTCGGTCTTGTAAAGACTAGCAACCCATGGTCTTCTACGGTCCAAGATATCCAGGGCCCACTGACGTGCAGTATTTACCAACTCATCAGGTGAAACAATGGCATCCACAAGGCCCAAAGTATAAGCTTCCTCCCCTTTGACTGGCTTGGACATCTATTTAAGCACACCCCCACAGGAGTAGAGAGGTTATTGAAATTTAAGCAGCTAGCACACAAATCAATAGAGCCAACCAAAAAAAAAATGCTGATCAAAACATACCAGCAACATTTCAAGTGCCTTTGAGAGACCAACAAGACGTGGAAGCCGCTGTGTCCCTGAGCAATATCAGGACCATGTGACAAGACATGAGTAATAATTGAAGAGAATTTCAACCAAAAAAAAAAAAAAATCTGTACTTGTGTGTTATTTTTCTTTTTTCCATTGGATGTTGACTTATATCAAAGCCAAAGTAATTAAAGAGTACGTTGAACAACAGTCTCCAAAATGGACTCTAAAATCATAGGCTGGCAACACCATCCGTTAACAAGGTCTAGTTACTGATTATGACCAAATCTTCAAAAAAAAGGATCTTCCAATCAAATATAAATGGGCAGTCTTCCAAAGAGACAACCAAAGAACATAAGTGTGATTATTGTCTAAAATAGCATTACCAAGTTAAACACAATGGATAATACTTAATTAAATGCACATGTTCGCGAGCAGTTATATTTGAATGTGTTTATATACAATATAGCAATCAGCTTCCATGAATGGCATATGCTAAGGTCTTGCCAAATTCCTTTCAATAAGTACAATATCTTAACATCTCACAAATGCTTTGATAACTTGTCTATCATCTGATCTCTAGCAACATACATGTTTTACGTTCTCATTCGCAAGCTCGACTTTATGGACAGGTTGATTTTAATGTTCTCATTTACTTATAAAATAAAATAAAAAAATGTTCTCATTCATAATCCCTATATCTGGCCTTTTTGTGAAGAAGCAATCTTGTCATGTTGTCCTCTAACAAAATGCGTATGCTGGCAAATAACAAACACAAGTGCACTCTAAAAGCACCACATACAAAATAATAAGATTGATTATCTCAAATTTGATAGACAATTTGTATCTTCTAACTTTTTATAACAACAGACATTGCAAAACAATAATGTCATAGTTCAGGGTCAAATACAGAAAAAAGTCATGGACATAATTCGACTGGAAAAATTAATACAGATATTACGATAATACACAATGCATATTAACCTCACTCATGAAAAAAGACACTATCGGACATAAACAGCATAGTGATTCCGTAAGTAGCACTTATCCAAAAACAAGACAAAGTATCCTTACCTCCAAATCCAGGAATTACTCCAAGCTGAAGTTCAGGCAACCCTAATTGTGCAGTGGGAGTTGATATTCTAGCATGACATGCCTGATACAGCAAAATGAGAAAAGATGATGCAACAAAATTTAATAGAGAAGTATGATGTGACTTGACTTTCACAAGTCAGTCACGTGGGCCCCATCCAAGTTGCTTTTATATTCAGATTTGGGCTTTGGTTTCTTTTAGTCGACTAGAACTTCTTCTCCAAGCTGTATTAGGAGTCATTTTTTAACTGCCTTTTGCTCCTTATAAACGCCTATATTCGGCCATTCATTGAAAAACAAGAGTAAAATACAGCTGCACTTTACAAAGGTTTTGCATGAGCCGTGCAGCATAGTGACTAAAGAGGCAGCCGTCACTAGTTCCCAATGCAACAAAAGAGAATTTTTTTTTTCTTTTGTTTTTCTCTTTTATTTTCTCCTTCGGGGAAAAATCTCTTTTGTGTGAAAGTAAGTTTTGGCCGAATTAGGGCTTTAGGTTTTGAGTGGTTTTCTCCTCACTATTTGTACTCCATCTTTGAATAGCGAAATTTCCTCCTAATCGTCTCCGCGATGTAGGCTTGTTAAACCCAAACCACTTAAATCTTGGTGTTCTGTGCGATTGACTTATTTTATTCTGTTATTTTCTGCCTCTTTGCAATCCGAAAAATTAATTTGTCACAACAAGAAGGGTCCAGTTCAAGAGAAATGGCAATACCTACCATTGCAACCTCTAATCCTCCACCTAAGGCAAGGCCGTCAATGGCAGCAACTGAAGGCTTTCTCGCAGCTGAAAAACAAAGCAAGTGATCAAATAGTCAACATTTACCAATTACCGCCTTTGAAGAACTGCTCTTAAATGAGGACTGACATAAAAAACCAAATATGTACCTTCTAAAGTGTCAGTCATGATCTCTATAGATACATAGCCAGGCTTTTGTTCTCTCCTCGCTGAAAGTACATAATGAAACTTGAATCAAGGGAGTATTAGCAGAATATAAGACAAGAAAAAAAAAAAATAGCTAACATACTCGTTCCTTTTCGAGTTTCTTCAAAAGCTGAGATATCAAAGCCACCAGAAAACCTGCCCTTTGCACCTGCTCCAGTTACATAAGATATTAGCTTCATATCTCAATCAACTCCAGTGCTCTAAAAATACAAATTAACATATCTTCACACTCACCTGTAACAACGATTGCTTTCACGTCATCTCTTCGTAAGGCCTGATCATAATTGTCTTTTAAGCTGCGCAGCACTGTGATAGAGAGAGAGAGAGAGAGAGGTTACATGATTTCATCCGATTCATTCAAACTCCCATATTCTTCTAAAGACCAGACAATATTTTAGCAACCATGCTTTTGAAAATTCAAAGGTTAGCTTGCGTTCTCGCCCTGCACCTCCTCAAGCTTTGGGGAAAATTCCAGGAAAATGGAGTAAATGTGGCGCCAGATTGTATTTCTCCAAATATGACCAATTCTTGCCGAAAACCCAATAGGAACCAAAATTTAAAAGCCAGAAGTATTTAATCCTTCGATTATATACTTGTTATAATGCACGGTTATATTTAATGTACTGTTTCAGACTTGTTGTTGCCCAATAATTCACCAAATGAGTTCATCAAATTACATTGAGGGGATTGAAGCCTAAACAACTGATCTTAAAAGTACTAATTTCACGACCCTTGTCATAAGTCATAATGGCATCTATGCTATATGACAACTAAACTAACACAACCAATTACCAATTTAACTGCAACATAAACAAATAAGATAAAGAAAAAAGTTAAATCATTTTTATGGCGTGCATATAGAAATAAGTATTGATCAAGCTGATTACAATAATATTATTAGTTATCATCTTGTACCCATAAATCAAGTTCCAAAAAAACCACCCTACAAGCATTAATCCTAGTCCAAAAACCCACTTCGAGTACAGTGCCTGAGAACCGTTTTAGCTCCTTTTGCATTTCATCCTCCATTTCTCAATTCGTGACCTCCAAACCTCCCAAATAACCACTATTATCGCATTGTCACACAAAATCATAATCAACCCTCAAGTATACCCCGATTCCAGTAGATTTTGCACGCAGAATTGGCAGATTCAGTCCACTAATACAATCTGGAATTGCTAATTGCCAGGACCAATTTCCAAAATTTAATTCAAATCAGTGACCCCAGAAATCAAAACTCACAATCACTGGTGCAAGTTTAATGCTTCATGAATAACAATCTAGGTACAAGCACAGAGAGTGCCAAAATTAATCCACCCAAATGTCTGTGATGAAAAAAAAACACAAAACACCCACATAAAACATAGCTATGATATGAAATGGGTATGCGGGAAAAAAGGCAAACGGATGAGATCGGGTAAGTGGGGTTACGAAAAAAAGTACCATCAAATGAGAGGGCATTAACAGGAGGGTAGATGATGGTTATGAGAGCCACGCCATCAGCTCCCACCTCCATGACTGTTCTTCCCTTTGCATCGCTACCCATCATATGTCTCTCTGCTATGATTCACAATCTCTCTCTCTCTCTCTCGCTTCTATGGGGAACAATTCAGACCAATACCACACCCAGGTTTGTTGGGATTTTAAATAGGGAGGTGTCGTGTTCGACTACTGTGCAGAGAGTGACGTTGGGATGCGTTTGCACGGAAGCTTGGCGAAGAGGTAAATCGGAATGGCCCATATCGAGGGATAATGAATATGGATGAGGACATCTTTTACCTCCACTCGCAATTTCGGAGAGTCATGTCCACGCTCCATAATTTATCGGTATTAATCAAATTTGAAGTGTCACTAACAGGAGCGTGACTATAAATCGTAAGTTGAGTTTTCACTATGGCTTACTTTTTGCACGATTAATGAATTAACTTAACATAAAATTTATAAGTTAAGATCGAAGAAAATTAATTGAATTGAAGTTGATTTATATAGTCATATATATTTTTAGTTTGAGCAATTAAAATTCGACACGTGAACACGAATTGTTACCTTTAATTTTTAAAAACTATTTTACTCGTGGGACTCAAAGATTATAAATATCCTAATGATGAGTCAAAGATTAAGTGGAGAACACTCCTTTATGAAATGAGAAATGCTAGAGGTACTAAGAAACCTTTACAAAAAGATGCTTACAAACTGAGTTGGAATCTACATGTAACGACCCAAGGAAAAGCGCTAGCCACATCTGCACTATCACTCTAAAAGGACTAGTCAATTTGAAGCTTCCCTAGAATCCATTATAAAGCCCAGTTTCACCTAGTAACTAAGCAATGTGAGACTTAGCACCCATGAGTATCTTTATAAACTACTCACTCTATGTGAGCTATTCATCTCTTCCCAATATGGGACCGGGGTATTACAAACTCCCTCCCTTAAACCTCTGACGTCCTCGTCAGAACCATGTCATGCAGTGCTCTAGTACCAAATGACCTGACGTTACAAAGCTTCCCTAGAATCTATTATAAAGCCCAGTTTCACCTAGTAACTAGGCAATGTGGGACTTAGCACCCATGAGTATCTTTATAAACTACTCACTCTATGTGAGCTATTCATCTCTTCCCAATATGGGACCGGGGTATTACACTACGTGACATTTTATCAATTTAAAAACTTAGACACGTAGGATTCCAAGTAAGATTGGTGTTTCATCAATTAAAAAACATAGACAGGTAGGATGGAGTCCGATTGAACTAAGCACACCGGTCGGAAACCCACCATCTCCATCCTCCCACTACCGCAGCCCAGCCTATTGCAAGAAACCCACCCCATCGGAAGACACAAGCACCTAATCCACCGGAAGACATCAAATTGCAACTGCCAAAATACTCATCCACTCAAATACCTAGAAGCAAACCCACCCCCAACCAAAAATCCAAATCCGAAGCACCACTGCACCGGCATCAGCTAGATCGTGGAGCTACCAACCTCCGCGCCGCCTCCCTGTCGCGCGCATCTGCCACCCTCTTCGGTGAAGCGCCGACAAAGATGGTAAAGGGCGAGGGGATCGGGTCGGCAACCCACCCGGGGGGGCTTTGGATCTGAGGCGCGTCCATTCCCGAAGGCCATGGACGGCCGCGACTGGAGCTCGGGAGAGGGGAGAACGGCCACAGCCACAGAGATCCGGCGACCACTGGCGAGCTCCCGCTGGAGGACCCGCCGTCCGGCGACGGGGAAGAGATCCGGCGACAGAGAGGCTCGGTGCTTTCTAAAAAGAACAATGAAATTTTTTTTTAAAAAAAAAACCAAGAATAACGTCAAAATGCCACATAGACTCCACCTCAGTTTGTAAATCTCCATTTGTAAAGGTTTATAAGTACATGTAGCATTTTCGAAATGAAATAGCCACAAAACTAGACTAATTTAATTAGTTTTAGAATTTGAATGTTCGTTAAATATTTATAATTTAAAATTAGTCTCTTTTTTTTTTGTGTCATTTTTGTATTCAAATTAGTGTATTCATGTTTAATTGATTAATTTTTTATAGGCCCTGTTTGCAAATCTTTTTTTTTTTTTTTTTTCCCTTTCTATTAAAAAAAAATATATATATTAATGAATAACTCTCCTCTTAAAACACTCCTAAAAAACCCCAAAACATTTTTTATCTTTAGATCACATAAAAATAAAAATAAATCTCTTAAAAAAAGGTTTATCAAACCCCTATATTGTTGGAACTAATTTTTAATGAATATGTGTAAGTATTAAATTTTTTTAATTAAACAATTACTAGATTAAATAATAATTTAAAAAATTATGACATAAACATAACTGAATTTTGACCTTTGAGAAATGTTTAGCCGGATATCAAGATGATGCGGAGATTATTTATTGGAGACAATCAAAATAATTAATAAAAAGAAATATTACGGATACCAATGAATAAGCTCCATATCATCTTAATACTCATTCCTTAATAAAAAATTTGATATTTCTAATATTCCTCTTAAGTTTTTTTTTTTTTTTTTTTTTTTTTGACGCTTGTTTCCGGAAGTAAAACGGGGTCAACTCGCTTATTTGAAAATTTTCATATTCTTTTTTCGTCGATGGCATGGAAACTGGAAAGGTTATCGTGTCGTGATTCTCACGCTCTGCGTTGGCAAGTCACTCTTTTTTGTTTTATTAAAATATGCGTCCTCGAAGTTGTCAATGCATCGTGTTTCTCCAACAGAATGCCACGTATGATATGTCAGACCTTCAAAAAATTTCGTCACAAAAAAATGGAGATCGACACCCTTTTGAGAGGAACAAAGAAAAGAATATCAATTGCATTGACATTTGACACCCTTTTATCGACAAAATAAAATAAAAATGAATTGTTATATTATTCTTGACATACTATTTTTCCAATTTTACTTATGTGCCAGTTCATTTATTATTTTTTTTTTCATATTTTGAAAAAATAAAAATATGATGACATATAAGTAAAGTTGACAAGAGTTGTACAATAATTATTTATCCAACAAAAATAGGTATGAGGCCAAATATTTAATGACTAATTATTTATAAAGCAGGATTCTATGCCACAAAATTAGTATTTTTGTAATCTTTTTGTGCAGGTAATATTATATGAATATAGTTAGAAAAAAAATTATATATAGTATGAATATAGTAAATATAGTATGTAATATTTTTGTTAAAAAAAAGAAAAAGAAAAGGGGAGGCTATTAAGCCATCATTCCAATAGGCTTTTTCTTCATTTTTTAAGAGTCGCTTATTCTTTACTAAACTAAAATACAGTTTTTTGTTCAAAACTTTTATACGACTTAAAGTGTAGAAACCTGATAAAAATATACTCAATTCTCATTGTTAACATGTCATATTTTTAATATGTAGCATGTTTCATGTCGTTCGATACATGAAACGACATAAATTCACATAATTTGAAAATCTCAAATTTCTTTAAAATTGTAGAGAATCCTAATCCAATAAATTGGCTAATTGTTATAATAGTTATATTTAGCTATTTTTAGATAATTTACCCCTCCAACATAGCTTTTAAAATAAAAGCTTTCTATGCAATTTACTACGGTAGACTTTTACATACTGTAGCAGTTTGAGCCAATATAATAATATTTAAAGAAAGAGAGAGAAAAAAGGTAAAAGGTAAAAAAATAATAAAAAATTATTTTAAAAAAATAAAGAGTGAAATAGATAATATTGCTGGAAGTTATATTGATAATAAACAAATAACTAAAATTGAAAATATGATTTTTTTTAAACAGTTAAAATAAGTTGGAAATGGTGTTACATTTAAGAGTACACATAAATATTCTTCGGAAGAAGAAATTTTTAGCTTTTATTTATTTATTGATTTTATTATGGAACCAAAAGGATGAGATTTTAGGGCTAGGGTGGCTTTCGTTCGTCCTTCGCTTGTTTCTAGGGGTGGATGGTCTTTTTCTCCAAGCGTTTAGGGCTGTTGGAGCTTTTGTTCTTCCTAGTGTTTGAACTGGTGGAGATTGTTGATTGTTTCTTTGGTTTTTTTTTCTGTTGTTTCTTTGTGCAAGCAGATATTTTCAGGTCCTTTGGTTAACAGGTGAGCTCAATGGTAAGGGCAAGTCACCGTGTTTTTTGTGATTTTTGGAAGGGTTGTTTTGGTCGAAATCTTGGGATCTAGATCTACGCTTCTCTCTCCATTATTGTACAACATAGGCCTCACCATTGGGTTTACCGGCGTCCTTCGAGTCCCCCGACGTTCGGCGTGTCCCCCACCGCCCCCTACACATCGGCGCGTGATGGCCACACGCCACTCTCCCGCCTTCCACTACCACGACTGAAGGCGGTTTTCGGACAACCTGGTGCTTTTCTGCGGGGTGTTTTTCTGGCTGTGCGTTTCTCTTCACATGCTCTGTTGATGCCAGATCTGTTGTCGGATGCCGTGTTCTTTAGTTAGATCTGCAGACTGCCTGTTAGATGCTCATATATTATCGGATTTTTTTTTTTCACTTTATAGCGTAGATCAGCCATCTTTTATTTTTAATAGTGGTGCTTATTTGTTTAGAGTGGCTTCCAATGTATGTTCTTGTAATCTTTGAGTATTTTTAGGTAGTTTTGCTCCAAAAAATCAGAAATTAGTTCTAATTTTATGTTTAGGGAGTCTTTGTATTCCTTAACGTTGTAATTAGCCCTTTTGGTTTTTTAATGAAAGCATGTACTCTTTGTTAAAAAAAAAAAAAAAAAAAAATAAGGATGAGATTTTTCCCTTAAAAAAAAAAAAAAAAAAGATAAGAGAAAAAAAGGATGAGATCCTGAAAAGGAGGATTAGTTGCTATTCCCAAAGTTGCATAGTTTTCGATGCATTGCCTTTTTTTTTTTTTTTTTTTTTTTTTTTTTTTTTTTTTTTATGTGTGTTTATGCCTAAATTTCAAAGGGTTAAATGCATTATTGCTTCCTGTGTTTTGCAAATTTTATTTTTTGCTCCATGAGTTTTACTTTTTATCATAGGTGGTACCTGTGGTATGTGAAAAGACGGAAATGGTATTTCCGTCCATTTTTCCATCCAAAACTAACGTATGACAATGTCAATGAACACGAGTTAATTGTATGGTGCGACACCTGTCACCGGTGGTGGAGCCAGGAATTTAGGTTAGGGGGGTCAAGATATATATATATATATATTTTTTTTAATGAATAGTAAAAAAAATTAAAGTTGAATAAAAATTAATTAAAAAATTTAACTAACACAATAAATAAATAATTCATCAAAATTGAAAAGAACAATTCAAATATAAAAGCTTAAATCTTAATCAATATGAAAGTTTATTACATACCTGAAACTAAAAGGCTCAATTTTGTTTAAAAGTTAATTTGAACAGTTGAACTTTGACGGTTTATTTGAATGGCTGAGTGCTTTGATTAGTTGGAAGAAATACCTTAAGAACAAATCGAACATAGCAAATTATTCTACAGTTTTACTTCTCTCATTTCAGACTTTTCAATGATTTGTAAAATAACACTCGAATAAAAAAGGTATATAGAAAAACAAAAAATAACACTGTTGTCAAGTTCAACCTGAAGGCCCGAAGCTTTAAGTATAAAATATTATGACAAGATTTGATTGAATGACTATGTACGCACAGTTGCACATGGCTCTACACAGGTCTAAATAACAATATTGTTTTTTCTTTTTTCAAGCCATAAGTCACAAGATGTCAAGATTTGAGCGAGCTTGTTTGGCAACCCCCTTCCCTTATATTGGGGGAAGAATTTTTTTTTGAGTGATAGTAAAATGTGATTGATTTGATATAAAGTGGAAATAATTTATATAGAAAAGTTAAAAAATTTGTATTGTATTGAATTTTTTTATTTTAATAGTTATAAAAAATTATTTATACGATATAAAAAGTAAAAAGGTTATAATGTTATGAAATTGATTTTTTTAAGAAAAAAAAATCTTATCCATCCAAAATATCACACAATCACACCACTCACACCGTCCACGTGGTTGTAGTCTCAAGTAATATGTAGAGTTGTAGACTTTTTTTTTTTTTATTGGAAAGTTGCAGAGTTGTACTTGTAGACTTTGACTCATCATTAACGATTCTTGACTATTTTAAACTTCTAAACGGTGAGTTTTGGAGACAAAAATTAAAAATGTTGGCTTGTCTTGTCTTCCACCTTTGTCCTTTCATCTTCAACGGGGTTGTTTGCCAAGTGACGGAGCAGTACAGGATAATGGGGTTACTGTTCATGTATTACTTTTTTCACTTTTTCATATTTTTTAATACTAATCAACATCAAAACATTCTTATTTTTTTTCACTTTTTATATCACATCAATAATTTTTTATTACTATTCAAATAAAAAAATTCATTACAATCCAAAACTTTTTCACTTTTCTATACAATTTTTTATTTTATTTTATATCACATCATCACTTTTTACTAATTCCAATTATAACAATCCACTATTATGTTCTGTACATATCTTTGCCAAACAAACCCAACCTCTCAACTCTAATTTTTTTTTTTTCTTGACCTATTTACAGAAGAACTGAAATGAGAAACGTATCAGTTATGACAGAGAGAAGAAGAAAAAAAAAAACTCCCACTTCAAGGGGTGGGCAAGTTTGCCCATTAATGAAATGTTGAGGGGGGCATTCCAGGGACCAGGGGCATTTTTTTTTTTTTTTTTTTTTTTTTTTTTTTTTTTTTTTTTTTTTTTACTAGTATTAAGGGAATTTTTTAGGAGGTGAGGGGGAGCATTTGACCCCTCTCAACCCCCCCTCCCTCCACCCCTGCCTATCACCACGCCACCTCAAATAAAATCGTACATGTTTATGTAATGCCACCTATTATTAATGCAAATCCAGATAATCACATAATATTTCAAGAATTGAAATTAAACAACTAAAAACGTCATCTTCCTCCAAAAACCATAGAACCCTAACCCTACCGACAGCTCTGGTTCAACAAATCTCCCCAAACCAATCTTAGCAACTGAATCAAATAAGGTCGACAATAGATTTCAGTGGCGTCCCACAACTCCGGCACGACCGTTTCTCCCAGTATATATCTCACAATCGAACAAATGTCATCATCAAGTCTCGTACAAGATTCAGCAGGGAAAGAAGTTTCCCGTTATTCAGAGAAGGTGTATTCTTAATCTATTGTTTTGTTATTGAGTTATGAGTGGATTTTTTTTTTTTTTTTTTGAATCAGCCGATTAAAAAATTTATTTTTTGTTTTGTTTTTTTGACATTTGAATCAAACGAAGTTATCATCTGGATCTTCCTCTGTGGGGCGTGCTGAGAAGTCCTACCTATGTTTTTGCGGTTTACCAGCACCTATAAAGACCTCCTGGACTAAGGACAATCCTAGGAGAAGATTTTGGGGTTGCGCCTTCTACAACTCGAGAGTAAGCAGTTTTATGGTTGAATCACTTCCATTAGATAATTTGAATGATTTCTTACTAACTGCCTATACTTCAAAATACAGACAAAATCTGATGCCTGCAAATTTTTCAAATGGGTGGACAAACCAACCTGTGCAACATTTGTGGAGGTCTTAAAACAAATTATGAAGTAAGCTAATGAACTAGAGGATGAAAATGGTACCTTGATGGCAAGGGTGAAAGACTTAGAGAATGAAAAGGAAAGTTGCATGGAAAGGGTTAAGCAATTGGAGAAGAAGAATGAGAAATACATGGAAATCATCAAGTGTCTGGAGAAGGAAAATTACATCTATAGGGCTAGGGAAAAATATTTTATGTATATTTTGTTGTTGTCATGGTTCACAATGTTGTTGGTTGCTTATGTTGCACTTGTTAAGTGAGTTTATAGTTTGAGACATGTATGTCAAAATTGTAAGCTTGCAGTAATGTATGCGAATAATTAATTTAACATTTTGCCCATGTTGTTGTGATGTAGTGAACAAAAAATTTCCAAATGTATGTCTCTAACCCACATTTTTTTTTTATTATATGCCAAATGTGGTTATAATGCAATAATCTATGTGAATTATTTATTTCATTTTGATGTAGATTGTAGTGTCATTTGTGATGTAGCAACCCAAAATAACCAAGAAATGCCCAAATGTGTCTCTAACACGCATTTGTTTCCATTATGTGCCCCTGTGGCTTATAAATGTATCACCAATGGTACTTTGATTTTGTAAATATATCATAAATGGTACCTTGGTTTTGTAAACATATCATAGGTAGTACCTTGGTTTTGTCAATGTAACATAAAAGATACCTCTTTACCAATAAGATTTTTTGAAACACAATATAAAAAATCTGACTGGCCAAATGTATTACTATAAAACTACACCTAAAAAATGTCCAAATATAATACTATTGAATTACAAGTAAAAATATGATGAAATATTTTTCATTATGTGCCCCCTGTGATTTATAAATATATCACCAATGATACCTTAGTTTTGTAAGTGTATCATAACTAGTACCTTGGTTTTGTAAATATGTCCTAAATGATACCTGTCTGAATCAATCATGTTTCAAAAAATGGCCAAAACCAAAACAATTTGTCCAAACCAAAAAATCAATCATGTTCAAAAAAATGAACACAATCAATCATGTGTCAAAAAATGACCAAAACCAAAACAATTTGTCCAAACCAAAAAATCAATCATGTTCTAAAAAATGAACACAATCAATCATGTTTCAAATTGACAATTTACAAATTATCCATCCAAAAAATAGCATACACCATTATCCATCCAAATTGACAATGTACAAATTATCCATCCAAATAACACTTTACATTAGAAATACACCACTACATGTCCACTAAAACCAAAACCATTTGTCAATGTACAAATCCACCATAACATAACATAACACTTCCCATCCTGTTTCAAAAAATGACCAACTGTCAATGTACAGATTATCCATCCATCATAACATAACACAATCAATCCTGTTTTAAAAAATGACCAATTGTCAATGTGTCAAATTTTCAATCTGGCTGTGATCCTCTTTTCCTGAGCTGCATCGTGTTTGATGTCTACCCCCGAAGCTGCAAGATAATAGGTAACAAATTAAAGTAAGACATTAGAGGAAAATCCACAATTCTCACAATAAAACATTACTAAAAGTTATGAGAAACTCACCTGTTCCATCCTCCTATATTAGTCAGAGACACGCCTTTGTCTATGCCTGAGTGGTTCAGTTGTACTTTGGGGGTTGAGGCATGATGGTTGAAGGGGACTGTCCTGAGGAGGGTTGTCCCCTGATTGTTGACCAACATTGGTTGCTGTTCCCAAGGGTGATCTCTGTCACACATATAAGATAACACAAACACGTCAACGACATACAAGATAACATTAATTTACAATAATGTTATTGAAAAAAAAAGCCAACTCACATCTGTTGGCTTCGGCTTCCTCCTATTCCTTTTGGGATACTTATTTCTGTTTTGATTTTCAGGTTGTTTGCAACTTCTGGCATTATGGCCTTTTTTACCACAATTCCCACAACATACATCATACCCCTTTCGAGTGACCCGTGTACTTTCATCTGGAACTGTCTCATCGTCTCCTCTTCTTCTGAGCTTTTTTGGCCTACCGCGTTGTGTCTTTGGAATCGGTGGCTCTATAGGGTTTACATCACGGTCAATGGGCCAGTCATTGAGTCCAGGCATTGGATTAATATTAGGAGCATATGACAGCCTATATGTATCTATTAAGTACCATTTGCTGATGTAATTTTCAGGGAGACGTCTATTTCTATACATTGCACAAATTGCATGAGGGCATGGAATACCGTTCAGTTGCCACCTGCCACATCCACAAGTTCTTGCCTCAAGATTAACAACTCTCCTAGGCTCATGGCTATGATCAACCTCATACTGGAGTCCATTACTCCAGTGACATATGTAAGCATCAACCTCTTTCTTGTTTCAGTCAAGCTTCTTTACAATCTTAGGGTAAATCACATTGGTTGAAGTTGCTGCTCCAACCCTCTTCTTATCAAACCGGTTCATCAACCGACTCTTTATTGTCTCCATACAAGATAGAATTGGCTGATCCCTAGCCTCCAACACCCATGCATTAAAGCTCTCCACAATGTTGTTTAGTAAAATGTCACTGCAGCTTGTAGTGGAGAATGCATGGCGGGACCACATCTTAGGGTTTATCTTCTCGAGGTAGTTGTATGCTCTTTGGTCCATACCATTAATCACCTCGAGGTAATACTTGAATTGTATTTCATTGGAAGCCCTTGCTGTACCCCAGAGAGCATTTTTGAACTCTTTCCCTTTAAAGCCATTCCTCTTGATATTGGCATGCAGATGTTTAACACAGTACCTGTGCTCGGCGCAGGCATCAAATCTTCTAAAGCATTAACCAACCCCTGTTTGATATTGTTAAAAGCAAACATGTAAAAATATGTTTGATAATAAAAGTTTAAGAACACGTGTCAATGTACATTAAATATTACCTTTTGACGGTCGGACATGAACGACCACATATGCTCCCGATCATACCCAATATCATCCAAAAGTATTCTCAAGAACCAGGTTCATGTGTCCCTAGTTTCAGCTTCGCATATAGCATATGCTATCGGGTAAATGTCATCATTTGTATCATGAGCAACTGCTGCATACAGTTGACCACTCCACTTCCCCTTCATAAAACATGCATCTACGCATATCATTGGCCTACAGGCAGCCAAGAAACCTTCCTTGCATACTGCCAACGAAACATACATCCTTTGTAAGAACACTCCATCCTGCTGAATGAACGCTGAGGAACTCGGATTCCATTGCAGTAATGCATTGGCATACTCCCTGGTGTGCTTGTACTGCTCACCATCTATACCATCCAGTATCTCCAATGCCATTCTTTTTGAACGGAGGCAGCTAAACATTTTGAACTCAACATGGTTGATGAGTGCCAAAAAGTGTATATTTGAACCCCTTAATTTACATTAGTTAAACCTTTAGCTTTGTTCTTTTCTGATGTTTTGGTTAGTTTTGGTGTTTTTGCGTTTTTGCAGGACATTAAGAGAAAAATGGTAATTTTCAAGTGAAAATACATAGAAAGCTGGAAATTCAGAATTGCTGGGAAGTCGATCGATCGAATCTCAAGTCTATCGATCGAATTTATGCGGAGCTGGAATTTCAGAAACCCTAGCTAACTTTATAAATACCATTCTTTTCTCATTTTTGGAGGGAGAGGCCGCTTGGGAGCACCCTAGGCGCCGTTCTCACTGTAGTTTAGGTTTTTTTGGTTTGATTTTGACCTAGAACTTCAATCCTTTGTAAGTTTTTTTGATTTTAATGCATTCTTGTTGTTTATTTATGCTTTCTTTAATTATGTGTAGCTGAAATTTCGTCTAGGGTTGAGGATGAAACCTCACCATTGAAGAGAAACTGAGTTTCCATGCTTGTTTATGCTATTTGAGTTTATGGGTTTTGATTTCTCATTGTTCTACTTCAATTATTGAGATTATTGTTGGATATCTCTTGTGATTTCCGGATACAAGTGATGATTTGATATAGTTTCATTAGATTGATGGTTTGGGTTTTCATTTATCAAAATGTTGGATATTCGTTGTGTTTCATTCCATGGATACATTTGATGATTTAGTCAAAACTAGATATCTTTTGTGATTTGTGCAAGTATGGATTCATGGAATGATTTAAACAACTTTTGAAGCAAAGTAGAGCGTACCTAAGATTTGTATGAGAGAATTCGAAATATGTGTGATGAGCATGAGACTATGTTGTTGTGATTTGGTAGGTGTGGATTCCAAAGCCCTAGACCCCTTTATTTTCATTATTTTTGTTTATGTTTTCTTTTGTTAAAAATCCCTAAATTTGGAACTAGGTTAAAATAGGATTAGTTTGAATAGAGATTAATTTTTGCAACACAATTCCCTGTGGGATCGACCTCGCACTTGCAAAATGCTATATTGCAAACGATTCGTGCACTTGCGAGTACATTTAAAACACACAACAATGGTAGTCCCTCCAAATCATCTCCCTCAAAGCTGTCGGTTTGAGGTTTCTTTGGTCTCGAAAGCTGTCTATATATCTATTAGCAGCCCACCTAACTGTTACCCGCTTGTTATCATGGTGGCTGCCACAATTATGAACTGGTTGGAAAGTTTTGATCTGGAAAAATTTTCTACAGTTCGACCAACTTGCGTGTATTCTCCAGCCACATTTTTTCTTGCACTTCGCGGAGACCCGCGTCTTCTCATTGTGCTTGTACATATAGTCAAAGGAATTTTGCACTGCAAACACTTTCAATGTTTCCTTGAACTTAGTGGGGTTGCTGAACTTCAACCCTACTATCAATGTAACTATGTCTTTCAGGTCCCGCTTGGGCCTCCATTCTGGATACCTCCTCACTCGTCTACGAGGACCCTCACCTTCATCCTCCTCCTCCTCCTCACTATCCATACTGTGAAATGTTTCACTGTCATCAGACTCTGCATTGGGGTCATTTATTGGATCACCTTCATCCTTTGATGTAGATGCCTTGTCCCACGTCCGAAACCATTTGTTTGTTTCTTCTCTTGCTTCGCGTACAACATTATCTACTTTTTCTGAAAAAAATGCCTTGGGATAATTACACTTAACCCCTCTGATTTATCCACGGTGTGGCGATTTACCCCCCAATGTACCAAAATTGGTACATGACCCCCCCGAACTTGCCAACGTGTGACAAAATCGACCTTCCGTCCAGTCGCCCGTTCGTTTGGACGGAAGGTCGGTCACGTGCAAGTCGCGTGATCGTTTAAGACCGAAACTCTCCCCAAAATACCCCCACCTCATTCAATGCGTGCTTGCCTTAGACTTAGACAGTTCGTGCGTGAGGTCCCCATTTCCACTTAGCATGGCTACTTTCGAAGGTTCTACACGAAGACTGACCCACCCACACCTAGTCACCGAAATCCATACCGCTAAACTCTAAAAGGCGTTCATAATCGTTGTTAAAGAAATGTTAGTGCTTTTTTAATGGAGAAAGTTTTTTTTGGGTAGGCGATTTGGGGGTTTTTGTTAATCTAGGGTTTCGGATTTGGGGGTTTTTGTTAATTTAGGGTTGTCGAATTTGGGGTTTTTGTTAATGTTGTTTGTTTAGTCTCATTTTTAATGTAGAAATTGACTGCAATTTGGGTATAAAAAAATGTTAGGGTTTGTCGGGATTTGGGTGTTTCGGTCCATGTGTTTTATAATCATTCATGGTGAAGTTTGTTTTGCACGTGGTCCCGAATTGTATCCTTTTTGGCTTTGTTTGTTGTCTGCCGAAAGCCTAATTGGTTTGTTAAAGTGCGTTGGTTTTGGTTTGTTAAAGTGCATTGGGTCAATGTGGTTTGTTTTGTTTACTACTTTATATGTAGTGGGTCCCGATTGCAATTGATTTTGGAGCATTATTGGGTCCTTATTTAATATGTTTCTGCATTGGTTAATATGTATGTGTACCTATCAAAAAAAAATTGGTTAATGTTTGTGCATTGGGCCTTCATGCTTTTGAGTTGTGCTTTGCATATTAGTTGCAGTGCCTTATTATAGTGGTCCCCTTGTCCCATGCATAATATATATTTTTGTTTGCATGTGTAGAATGAAGCTGGTCTTTGAGATAAACTATGGGGGTAGGTTTGACAGAAAATATGGATGTATTTATGTGGGGGGTCAAGTGGATGTCCATCAAGATAACGTTGATCCTGATAATGTGTCATTTGTCATGATAGAGTCTATTGTGGGACAGTATGGGTATAGTCCAGGTGATTTGATTTACTTTAGGGACCCTATCAAAGATCTAGTGGATGGTCTATAACTAGTATCCTCGGATTATGATGTAGCTTATATGGTTGCCAAACATGTGGATACTCCTATTGTAGTCCTTTATATTGTTTCTTTCCAAAATGATAGAGGTGGGGATGGGGAAGATTGGGAAAATGATGAAGAGGGAGATGATGGAGGTAGGGTTGATTTAAATGATCCATGGTGGGATGATAAAATCAGTGATAATGACGATGTTTTTGAAGAAGATTATCTGGTGGATAGTGTTGGCCCCTCAACAATGCCAGAAATTGATGAGGGCATGGAGGGTGATGGGGAGGATGGGGATGGGGATGGTGATGATGGTGAGGTTGAGGGTGGGGGTGAGAGTGGGGGTACTTTGGGTGATGGTGATGGCCAGAGTGGGCTATCTAGTATAAAAATGTCATCATTTGAAGATGTTGAGGTGGATGAAAATGACTTTGAGATTGGTAGAAGTGACATCCTATTGTCACCACCTGTCAGTGATGAAGAGGATGGTGGGATTTCATCTCACCCTGATGTGGAGTTCCATGAAGTTAACATCAATCCAAACTTGAAGCTTAGAATGAAGTTCGCTAACATTCAACTATTTAGAGAAGCTATTAAGCAATACAATGTGAGAAGGGGAAAGGACATAAGGTTTGAGAAAAATGAAAGAACCAAGTGTGTAGCAGTGTGTAGAGATCCAGGTTGTGGTTATAGAGTGTATGGTAGACAGATGGCGACTGAGGCATCATTTGAAATAAGGTCCTTAAGACCTAAACATTCTTGTACTCGAGTATACAAGAGCTCAATTGTCAATTCGAGGTGGATAGCAGATAAACTTTATAATAAGTTTAAGGTTCAATCAGACATTCCACTGCGAGTGATACAGGATGAAGTCAAGAGGAAATGGAATGTTGAAGTCAGCAAGAGTCAAATGTATAGGGGTAGGAAGAAGGCAGAAAAGAAGATATACGGTGGTCTGGGTGAACAGTATGGCAGGCTGTGGGATTACTGTGAGACTTTAAGGCGTACTAACCCGGGTAGCTGTGTAATGATGAAAGTTGAAAGACCAAACCCTAATTTGCCTGCTAAGTTTCAGAGACTCTACTTGTCCCTTGCAGCCATGAAGAAAGGGTTCTTGAAAAGTTGTAAGCCTGTCATAGGCCTAGACGGGTGCTTTCTAAAAGGAACTTACAAGGGAATACTACTAGCTGCGATTGGTTGAGATGCCAACAACAATATGTACCCAATTGCAATCGCCGTTGTAGAATCTGAGACAAAAGACAGTTGGACCTGGTTCCTGGAGTGCCTTGTTTCAGATCTTGGTCATCATGAGAGACACACTGCTCCTACATTCATTTCTGATCGGCAAAAGGTTAGTTATATTACTTGCATAATTTTACATATTACTTTTTGCTATTTTTTTTTTCTACATATAAACTTACCATTTTGCACATTAGATTGATGTAGGGTCTTGTGCCAAGTTTTGATGTTGTTATGCCAATGGCGGATCACCGAATCTGTGTAAGGCATTTATATGCCAACTTTCGAGATAAAGGATTTCGGGGGGTGGCCTTGAAGGAATTGTTGTGGAAGGCAGCATCGTCTTATACTGTGGTCGACTTCAGATTTCAGATGGAAGAGATTAAGAAAGTCAATCCTGATGCCTTTGACTACCTAGACAAGATTGACCCTAGCAGATGGTCAAGAGCATGGTTCAACGACTATCCTAAATGTGACTTCCTTGTCAACAATATATGCGAGTGTTTCAACTCATACATCCTGAAGGCACGTGACAAGCCAATTCTGACAATGCTTGAGATGATTAGGAAACAGCTCATGAGAAGGTACCAACTTAAAAGAGATGGCATCGCCAAATTGAAGGGCAAGTTGTGCCCTAGAATTGTTAAGAAGCTTGAGGCCATTGGTGAGGCTGCATCGGACTGCCTATCCCGTTTTGCTGGTGATGGCATATTTGAAGTAGAGCAGGGAAGAAGGCAATATGCTGTGGATTTGAGGAGGAGGACATGTGATTGCAGAAAGTGGGAGGTGACTGGGATCCCATGTGCACATGCACATTTTACCATAACATTTCATGGGCATAAACCGGAGGATTATGTAGATCAATGTTATAGCATTGAGATGTACAAGAAGGCTTATGCTCCCATCATATATCCAATGCCTAGTGAGGAACAGTGGGTAAAGACCGCGCATGATGTATTGGATCCGCCTAGATCAAGATCGATGTCAGGCAGACCTCAAAAGGCCAGAGTAAGAGGTCCTGATGAGTCAAGAGTTCCTCAGAATCCTTATAGAATGAGAAAGTTTGGATTGAAGGATAGATATGGGCTTTGCAATTGGTTGGACACAACAGCAGGACCTGTCCAAGGAAGAAGGAGCAGGCATCTAATTACAGGCAGCCCTCAACAGAAGTTGATTTGCCTACTCCACCCCCAGCTAGTTTGCCCACTCCACCCCCAACAAGTGTAAGTCTCACTAACGAATATAGTTATATAATAGTTGATGTGCTATTTTATTTGGGTATTGTATTATTTGATGTGTTATTAATGTTGGCCTTCAGAGCCAAAGTGTTGGATGTAGCAGTAGTACAAGGGAAGGTGCACGACTAGCCCCCAACAGTCGAAGGGGCAGTAGTAAAAGGGGAGGTGCACGACTAGCCCCCAACAGTCGAAGGGGGAGTAGTACAAGGGGAGGTGCACAACCAGCCCCACCTATTGCAACAGTTGAGAGAAATTTGGTACTTATCTTACTTTAGTTTAGTCTTAAAAATGCATCCTACTGTTTATTTGTCAATATCTCATATTTGAAACTTTTGGCAGGAAAATCATGTTAAACTTAGAGTGCCCAGCTTTAACAGGCACCCGCTAGCACCTAGACCACCTGCACCTACTACAACAGTTGAGAGAGATTTAGTACTTATCTTACTTTAAGTTTAGTTTTTAAAATGCATCCTATTGTTTATTTATCAATCTCTCATATTTGAAACTTATGGCAGGAAAATCCTGTTGGATTTAGAGTGCCCAGTTGGAACAGGCAACCGCTAGCACCTAAACCATGCATACCAGTTAGAAAAGTGTCTAATCGAATCAGGGCCATGGTGCAGAGTGTTCCAATTGAAAAGGCTCCACCTGTTTGGATTGACCTCACAGCTAGGACCAGTACTGATGGAGGAGGGAGAGTATTTAGGTTGACCCCAAGAACCCCACAAGTTGCAGAACATGGTGCGGCGACAACATCCTCAACACTGGCGAAAGGAAAAAGGATCGCTCATACCATTGAAAAAGGATTACAGATCATGGAGTCAAAGCCGAAAAGGAAAAGACCAGAATGGAAGCATTGAAGTTTATGATATTGGACATGTTTTTGTTTTTTGGAATATAATGGCATTTTGTATATAGGAAAGGGTTGGACATGTAGTTTATGTAAGTAGTTTGAATTGCATGCTGATTTTTTTTGGACAGATTTCGGTGTCTTTAAAAAATTGGACACTTTTGGTTTGGCTGATGAAAATTGGACAGGTTTGGTTTATGGTGTAGTAAATGCATGGTTTTGGTATGTTTGGACAGATTTTGGTTTATGGTGTGGTAAATGCATGGTTTTGGTATGCATGGTATTGGTGAATGCATGGTTTTGATATGCAGGTTTTGGTAAATGGGTTTGGACAGGTTTGGTTTATGGTGTGGTAATTATGCTTAACACAAAATTAGAGTGGACATGTTTGGCTACAATATCATACAACCGGACTCAAATAAGTTCAGGTTCAACACATAAAGTAACATTTACACCACCCTAAACAACAGCACCATAAACACATACAAAAAATGGATGATGTGTACAAAATAAAATCACCATAAACACATCACTATAAACCCTGCCCAAAACAACATCACCCTAAAACCTAAACATCATCACCCTAAATCTTCATGGTAACAACATACGATCATGTTTGGAATCGAATATACCCTTTGATTTTGATCCAACTATAAACAGATACACAATCATCAATATCCATGTACATACAATTATTGTCTTATAAATCTTCTTCATTGTTTGGTAATTGATCCCCTGAATCTCGATTTCTTTACGAAGGGCAGCATTTTCAATCTCCATATTTGCCCTCGACTTTGCAACTTCAGCTTCAACTATAAGTCGGCATCGTTCGGCTTCCTCTATCCCCATATTCGCCTTCAACTTTGCAACTTCAGTTTCAACCATTGTACGGCATCGTTCAGCTTCTTGAATCAAACTTACATGCCACTCACGCAAAAGACTTACCACCATCTCTCCATGCGAACACATTTTGGGATCAACCCATTGCCAAAAACCACAAGCTCGGTTTATCTGCAAAACGATAACAAAAAATAAAAAAATAAATAAAAAATAAACAAAGGTTATTTCTGGCTTATGTTATTTGAAAATTAATCGTCACACGTTATTTATGCACTTTTCCATATCATTTCAAAACTCATTAATCTTCAGAAAATTATCAAAGGATAATACATGCTCCCAAAAAAAAAAAAAAAAAACTACAATAGTTGCATGACGAATGGGGCCATAAATAAATAAATAAAAACGTACATTATATCTCTTAAGCCACAACTTGACCTTCATAGTACAATAACATTTTCAACTAAAAATTTGAAACGTTACTGACAAATAAATATCAACCCAGTCCATTTTTTTTTTAATTTTTTTTTTTTTTAATATAAGTACAGTAAAAGGTAGAATTGAACTAAGCAGCATTGCTCTTCTTAAAAATTGCTGTAGATTTTCGGTTAACAGATATGCGACATACCCAGCTGAAAATATACACTTAAAAGTCTAAACCCTAAATTACCTTGTAATTCTGGCATTTTACAAACCTTCTACCGAAATTTTTTTTCGGTGTAGGAGGTTAACATACAAGCTGGATGCTCGCAATAACAAATTGGCTTTACTGCAGAAGTTGCCCCACTCCTTGTCGACTCTGACTCCGTAGAAGCAGTGCCTGATGGTTGCATCTTCGAGAAATGGTGTGAAACTGGTCAGAAATGTCAAAAATTGGAAGCCCACTTCGAAAACCCTAGTTCCTAGTTCTTGCAGAGAACCGTTGGTGAAGGAGATGAGAAAAATGTGTGAAAACTGGTCCCTCTCATTTCGAAAAGTCTAACACGCACAGGGGTATAAAGACTAGATGAGGCGGAGGTATTTTGGGGAGGGTTTCTGTCTTAAACGGTCACGCGACTTGCACGTGACCGACCTTCCGTCCAAACGAACGAGCGACTGGACGGAAAGTCGATTTTGTCACACGTTGGCAAGTTCGGGGGGGGGGGGGGGTCATGTACCAATTTTGGTACATTGGGGGGTAAATCGCCACACCGTGGATAAATCAGGGGGGTTAAGTGTAATTATCCCAAATGTCTTCTTCTTCGCCGTCTGTGACCTCAAAGCCACTCATCTCAAGGTATTCCTCATCAGCCTCCTCATCATCATCCTGAGGCTGCTGTTCTGGCTGTTGCGGAGGCTGCTGAACTGACTGCTTTCGAGGTTGCCGGGCAGTTTGCCATTGAGGCTACCGAGCTGACTTTCGGGCAGCCTGCTGTGGTGGTTGCACAACAGCTTGCTCTACTGGCTCATCAGATTGTGGCTCATCTATTGAAGGTTGTGATGTGTGTTGTGGCAAATCCTCTTCGGAATACTGAATCTTCACCTCTGATGGAGTCTGAGAGAGATGCAGCATTGGGGCCACCACTTCAATTGGGACCGATTCAGCTAGTTCCTCCTCTTCATAGTCAACAAACACATGCAACTTCATCTTGCCATCTTTTATTATCTCGTTGATCATTTTCAAGAAATCTTGGTATGAATTAAAACTGTTTATATCTTCGTTGCTTTCATCGTCATACTTGTAATACATTGCTGGAATTTCATTGCATCTGTACCCCATGTACGACTCTAGGATATTTGTAAGGTCCCAAAAACAGAACTTGTCTGCATCCAGTCTATTAACCTCCATACAATCTCCTCCTATGTACTCCATCCTATGTCCGGACAGGGACCCATGGTGGCAAATGACTAGATCAAATATTGGGTCCATTTCTACACAATTATGACAAAAATCAAACTTACATACTCAACCAAACCAAGCACACACTTTATAAGGCTACTTCTTTCAATACATAGAAATCATATCACATAAGCCTACTTAATAAGCCTAGATTGTCGCATATCTGTATTAGTCTGGAGTGTTAATGTGGACATATCTAATAATATGTTATAGAATGTGTGCACATTGTGAGATGTGACAAATTCACTTGTGAGCATAGCCAAGACACAATGGACACATCACATCTTATATTATGTATACAGCTTACATCATGCCACTCTGAACATATTATTTATATAGCATAACAATTTTTGAAACAATATTACAACAAATAATAACAGAAATCATGACTACTACCTATAACTTCTACGTTATTTGTACAAGTTTCCCAAATTTATGCTACATAATTCCATAATAACAGTATCATTATTTAACAAGTCCTACTTAGTATTGAATGTGTGGATTCGTCATATGTACAAATTGGAAACTCAAATGTACAAATTGGACCAATTTGATGTTTTATAATTGCATTTACACTATGGAACCTCAGTTTAGTACACCCGCATTTTCAGAATAAGCACTAAAGAGTGGGGACTAATGACATGCGAATACCTAAAAATTACTACTCATCCAACCAACTCAAACCCAGAACTAAATAATGTAGTAATTCCAACAACCAACCGACAACAACATGTCAGAAGATGCCAAAAGCTACAACCGACAAAAACACACAAAACACAGTGCATTGTGGACCCTACATAAAGTTGGGGACTTTATGCTTTGCCCACTAAACCAAACTCATATAATATTACTTTGCCCAACCCTAAGACAAAAGATGTATATAAAGCTTCTTAGGTCAAGTCTTTCCGCAGCTCACAAAGAAACTTCACACAAAGTATAATGAAAAACAACTTTCGAGTCTCAGAAGTACCTGCTGTTCTTTCGATGCTACTCCGTCAAAGGATGGCCTAGTGGGTTCCGGGAAGGATGGCCGAGTGGGTTCCCGGAAATATAACCGAAAATCTGCTTCTAAGCCTTCGATCTAACAGATCCAGCCTAAATGATAGAACTTTAGCTTGGGGAGGTCGAAATGGACGGGGCGTTGCAACGGATAGAAGAGATTTGAGGAGAGGTTGAAGAACTTTGAGAAATTAGGGCTGAGAATAATCGTGAAGTTGGGAAGAAAAAGGGATCGGAAACAATTCGAAATAGTTAACTACATTGCTCTTAATATTTTTTTGAAAAATTTCGGAGAAACTAATTTCCCTCTTAACTGACGTGGCAATGGAGTGAGTTATGTGGCTTATGTTTCATATCTGATGTGGTGTGGTGACAGGTGTCGCACCTTCCAATTAACACGTGTTCACTGACATTGTCAGACATTAGTTTTGGATGGAAAAATGGACGGAGGTACCATTTCCATCTTTTCACATACCACAGGTACCACCTATGATAAAAAGCAAAACTCAGGGAGCAAAAAATAAAGTTTGAAAACCACAGGGGCCAAGTTTCTATTTAACCCAATTCCAAAATGTAGTGGCATGCTCTCCAAATAAAAAGATATTTGTGCATTAATTTCTTATGTTTTACTTTTACTCTAGATTTTTTGTTTTCATTTTTTTTTTAACATAATAGGGATGACAATAGCTGTCACATCAGACTCAACAAATTTATTATTTAATTTAGCTAAAAATATACATTTTTTCTTTTTTAACTACTTATTTTTTCAAAACACTTACATTCGACTTTTTAATTTAATTATACATGTTGACTATTCCATCCAAAAGGTCTAAGTCAAATCCTAGATGCTTATTTTGCCTCCCTTCATCCACCAAGAGAGGAGGGATGAGGGGTAACCCTTATACCTTCAATTTGGAGATTTTTTGTTTTATTTTGTGGATTTAACCTTGATTAGTTTATGTTTAGCGTTTATTTTCGTGTGTGTGCGCGCTTATGCAAGTTGGTAGAAGGTTTAAAATGTGCTTATGCATGTTGGTAGAAGGTTTAAAATGTGGTTTTGTTGTGGAATAATTATGACTTTAGGGTTAGAGAGTTGGGGTTTATGGACGATATGAACTATCTTGTTTTCCATGCTGTTTAATAATAGATCTCCTACTGCTTAAGGTATTGATGTGTAAATCATTTGTATCTTTGAAGTGTTGTAAAGGAAAACTTAATTTTTTTAAAAAATAAATGTTAGATTTTTGGGTAAAAGATTTACGGTTCGTTTGATAAAACATTTTAGAGTGTGATTTTTCCCTTTTTGTTAAAAAAGTGTTGTAATGAGACATAAAAGTGAAAGTAGTTTTTAGTGTTTTGAGTTGTTTGTTAATGTTTTCGTATTTTTGCTAAAAAGCAAAGTCAAAATGCGTTATCCAACGAACCCAAACTTGGGTGTTTGGGTTCCGTTTTGAGGTTTGTTTTATGCTTAGGGTAGTGTAAGAAATCATTTTTAAGCCTTAAAACGTGTTAGATAGGATCAAGGCATGATCTTTTTAGTTTAGGAGATTTTGCTCAGTGACCATTCCAATGGTCCATCACCGTTCAAACACCTGGACCGTTCCAACAATCCATGTATCATCGAACGATGAGAATCATGAGATTGTCCCAACGGTTCTTATGTCGTTATAAATTTCTAATGGTTCGACTGGAATAATGTTTAGAAGTCTAAGTTTAAGATTTTAAGTCTAGAAGTGTGACTAATAATATAATCTTTCACAGATAGAGGAGCTAGGATTTACGAGGAATACCGAGAGGACCCGTACGACCAAGGTGAGTAAAACTCACATGGAAACTATTTAGCAACGTCTTTGCATGTTTACTTTGATATCAAACGTCCATATTTTATATTGACATAAAATACTTTGTTATTAATATTGTGAACTCTACAATTTTATGTACAGAAGGAATAAATGAGAAAATAAATGATTGGGTGATTTTGTAAATTCATACATTGATCAGAAAATTTGTAATATCTTTATATGACATGACTATCATTGGAAAAATGTGTAAAGAATATAGAGCATGTGCATATTACTATATGGGCTTGACCCTATAGTCTATGTTTATTTTTAATGTTAATTACCTTGGATTTAATGGCTAGAAGTGATCGATACAACTATGTACGAATGGTGATCACACCCTATGGCACCGCTACTTCTTTGGATCACCCAATGTCGAACTCGGTCGGATAACAAGATGTAACTAACCATTGTACCTTGCTGGGGCATCGACGTTGTACCATATATCCTATGGGACGCGCAAACATTACTGTAAGGGGGTTATAAGTACAAATAGACTAGAGGATAGTTACAACTTGAACACATGTGATATATATATATATATAACTAGCAAACCGTTTGTGATGTACCACCATTAACTGACAAGTCACATGATATGGCCCTCCAAACTACTGATCTGTTATGACTTAGACACTCTGTTATGAGATTCCATTTATTTGGATGAAAAATTGGTCACGTCCATGCACCTGACCTGGGGTGGCTCGCAGGCCACCCCCCATCCCCTTCCTTTTTCAATTTTTTTTTTCTTTTTTTTTTTTTTAATTTTTTTTAAGTTTTTAATTTTTAGGTTTTATATATATTATATTTTGGAAAAAATCATATTTAGTTTATAAGTTTTCATCTGATTTGGATTTAGTCCTTAGGTTTTGCCCAAGTCAAATTGATTCCTATATTAATTTAATGTCCAAGTTAACGATTTTTTATTTGTCATATGTGTTTCATTTGATACTCTAGGGTTTATGTTAGCACCCAATACAATATCAATGTTTATGTCAACATCAAATTTAATGGTTTTCCATCTAATGTTACAAATATAGAAGATTAAGATAACGAAGAAGATGGTTTTTGTTTCTAGAGTTGAGTATTCTTATTTTTTTCTTTTTCTATGGATGACTTGGCGCTTAATGATGTGACAATGATGTTAGGTGTTAATGGAATCTGTCAAGTGTTTTGATGGAATTTGTCTGCAGAGACTAAATTATTATTTTGGCCTATCTGAGGACTTTTGAATTATTTTTTATTCTGTTACGAGCGATTTGTAATTTCAGCCAACAACAAACAATAATTTTGCATTTATCCTTCGATTTCTTTCTTTCTTTTTATAAAAAAAATAAAAATAAATTGTATTTTCTACTAATTAATAAATACAAAGGGTAATTTTGGTTTTTCAATGGTCAAAATAAGGGTATTTTCAAAATATTTTGGACAAATCTTTTTTTTTTTCTTTTTTTTTTCTTTTTTTTTTTTTTTTTCAAAGAAAACGGTGAAGACTGATGAAGGGGGCTAAATCATAACAAATTGGCATTTTTGGAGGGCCATATCATATGACTTGTCGATTCATGGTGCTAATCACAAACGGCTATTAGTTCAAGGGGTTAAATAATATTTAACCCATATATTAATGCATTAGCATGATTTTTTACGTTATTTATCTTACAAAAACCCTATTGCATGATGTTGCATACGATTTATCTTATTTTATAAAATATTGAGTTCATTGCGACATGTTTCATGTGTGCTTAACTCACTAAGTCGTTGACTCACACTTTATTTTTTATACCTCAATGAACAATTTGTAATTTCGGTCAACTATATGGATTGATTTTGCATTTATTCAAAAACTTTTTGTTTTTTTTTTGTATTAATCCACCTTCTTGGTTTTTTTTTTTCCTTTTCTTATTTTCTTTTGTTTTAAAAAATAGTTTAGTTTTTAGTTTTATTAATTTTTTTATTTTAGTTTTTAAGAAAATAAGGGTATTATAGGAATATAATAATATAAAAAAAAGTTGACATTTTTAACACACCTTGGTAATTTGATGTATCACTTTAACACATTTGTCATTTCATGTGATTATTTTAAAAATGGTTGTTAGTTCAAGCTTTCTAGGGCTTTTTTTTTTTTTTTTTTTTTTTTTTTTTTTTTTTTTCACATTTTTCCCTTTGAATTATCATTGTAATCAAGATACAATAGAGATGAGTGAAATTAAAGTTCAATTCATTCCCTCCGTAAATATGGTAGTTGATCATATGACCAATGGATTGCCCTTAAAAAATTCAGAGGGCATATAGCGGCAATAAAATTAAAAAACACCTAGGTGATAGTTACATAGGTTAGCGGATAGTCAGAAGGATCCTAGGACGTATGGATGAAGAGACCTACGCACTTATGCCCAACGGGGACATAATTAGTATTTTTTAAGTTTTGCTTAGAACAAATTTTTTATATATTGAAAGTATTTTTTAAGTTTCTTAATGCAATTACATCAATGAACTCACTTATTTTAATGTTACAATACTAATTATATATCTTGGACAGAAATTTCGTATAAACCGGTTTGTAGGAAATTTCGTACAACTTACAGATAAGAGTGACATATGTCCTTTAAACATGTGAGAAACACATGTTTTTTTATTAATGCTATTAAAAAAGTATGTGAGAAGTACATTCTATTAAAAAAACATGTGTTTTTCGCATGCCAAGAAAAACATGTCAATCTTATATGTGGGTTGTATAAAATTTCTTACAAACCGGTTTGTAGGTAATTTCTATAACCAAGCGGGCTATGCAACGAGCAAATTGATCTTACCATAGAGACAAGGTATTCGAATAATTTTGTAGTACATAGATCTTATTCATTCATAGAGAATTTATACGAGTCTTTTATTGTTTACAAAAAAGGAAATAAGATACAGAATTGATTTGGGGTTTCCTTATGAAATGTACTAGCCGTTGGGCGAGTTGCCTTCTTGAGAGTGCTACCATTTTGGTTAACGTTGGTTTGTTCATTACTTACAACGGAGATTCTGCTTCCTCTACTGGAGAACTCTGCAAAGCAACAGTGCAAGAACCATTAGAGATGCAGTACCAGTGACTGACTTTGAATCTAAATCAAGAAATTAAACTCTTCAAATCAGCCATAATAGTCTTTGATCCATTAAAGAAACTATTATTTTTTATATATCTCTGGATTTGTATGTGGTTTCATTACTATATTTAGAGGATAGACAAAATACAGTTTCAGATTTCTCACCAGAGGAGCCCCCTCGGCAGCTCTTTCAGCCAAGTAGGCACAAGGATTGAAGAAATCTCCGTACGTCTTTGACCATTCCTCCAATCTCGAATATATGTATTTGGGACCTAGGGAATCAGCCCAGTACATGATGCCTCCTCTGATCAAATGTACCCCAAAAGATTGAGCAAGAATTGGATGGAGTTCAGTTCAGGAAATTGCATAAAACTACTGAAAAGTTGCAAACCTGTAAGGTGGGAAACCCATGCCTATAACAGCAGCAATGTCAAGGTCTGCTGCTTTGACTGCAATACCTTCATCAAGGACTCGGCAGGCCTCATTCACCACAGGAAAGAATATCATTTCCACAATTTCCTTTTCTGGTAAGTTCACTAGCTGTGTTCAAGTTCATTTTCAAAAAGATTAGGAGATTGGAGAGAGGAGAGAGACTTCTGTATTACCACTAATACTATACTACTCTTCAGAACAGAGTTCAGAAATCAGAGAGAGAGAGAGAGAGCGAGAGACCTTAGGGTCAATGGTTACACCAGAAATGCTCCTTGACTTGTCAATATATTTTTCTAATTCAGGATCCGGGCTAGCTTCGATTTTCTCATCATAGACATAGAACCCTTTGCGAGTAGTCTCGCCTGAAACAGAGTGCATGGTAAACCATAAAAGACTTGAAGATCCATACTAAATTTGAATAGATTTAAATCAACAGGTTGACCACTTTGTTATAATATAATTTAAATGATTAAGTGTAGATAAGTGATAATTTAACTTGATATCAAAGTCAGGAGTTATGCAGTTCAAACCCTGATTCTACAATTCATCCTCCATTTTAGTTAAATACTTTACTTGTTAGGTCTCACTTGATAAGAATGAGTTTCAGCCCACATGTGAGGGGGATGTTAGAATAAAATTTAAATGATTAAGTCTACTATTTCTTATTAGTTTAAACTTTTGGAATAAATAGTAATTTAACATGTCAAACTTTGTCTCCCATTTCAATTAAATATTCAATATGTCGAACCTCACTTATTGAAAGGGAGTTTCCTATCAACTTAAGAAGCTTTTGGTGTAAATATACCTGCTCTCTTTTCCTGCTGCATTAGTGGGATAAGCATTGATTTATAACTTCTCTCAGGAAAATTGTGAACAAATGGGGTGCCAGTTGCGATTGCAAAATCAAAACCAACCATGTCAGCCAATCTGCATGGACAAAACAAAACATAAAAACCAGTTAAATGCAAGAAATTAGATCATATTAAGAAGCAACAATGAGATACAGATGACTGGGTTATGATTCTCCTCTAATTAAACCTGAAAGGGCCCATTGGCATTCCAAACTCAGTAATTGCCCTATCAATCTGATAGGGATCTGTGCCACGCTCGACGAGCAAAGTAGCAGCTTGTGCGTACGGGAAGAACATCCTGTTGACAGCAAAGCCTGGGCAATTTCCAGCCACGATTGGAGTTTTCTTTATCTTTTCCGCAACATCCAGCAAGTCAACAATCACTTGGGGAGACGTCTGCCTAGTGCGAACAATTTCCAAAAGTGGCTGCGTCGGACTGCATGGAAAGCATAACAAAATGGTTAATTAAGCGAAACAAATTGCAGACAGAAAAACAGCAGGGAAAATATGCTCCAACAATAACGGTAAATCTAGTACTACCTAAAGAAATGAACTCCAACAATCCGATCTTGGGACTTTGTCCTATCCCCAATCAGGTTCAAGTCAACTGTGGAGACGCTACTCGCAAGTATGCAATGTGGTGGGCAGTACTTTTCAAGATCGGCAAAAATTTGTTGCTTTAGAGAAACATTCTCAATAGCTGCCTGTTCCAAGCATCAATAACAAATACTGAACACTTTCTTCTCCAGTTTCTGAATAAACAGCAATGACAAAAAAATCAACATGCATTGTGAACTCAACTACCTCAATCACCATGTCAACATCTTTAAAGCTTTCATAGTCAAGGACACCCTCGAGAAGTGATATGGTTTTCTCAAAGTCCTTCTCAGACATTTTCTCTTCCTTCACACTGCTTTGCAAATTGGCTGAATAAACAAAAAGAAGATTAAACAAGAACCAATTTGAATTCTGTCTCTATTAGAGTAGAAGCTATAATAATCTTAATATAGGATTCTAGCCTCACCGTACCTCTGACTCTACCAATCCCATCTTGCAAGAGCTTGTCATTTTCTTCTCTCAGGATAACTGGATAATTACCAAGAATCAATGCTGTTGCTATTTCGGACCCCATTAGTCCTCCACCAATGATACCAACCTTATTCACCCGTCTTGGCACTAAATCCATATCTGTAACCCCAGGTACCTGTTTAAAGTGATGATCAGCAGTGAATATATTGAAGATATATGCTCTGGCAATCACAATTTATTATTTTTCAAACCTTAGACGCTCCACGTTGAGCAAAGAGGAGGTGGACTAGACTCTTGGAAGTGTCAGAATACAGAAGTTCTTGAAAAGCTTCTGCCTCCTGCAGCCAGAGTGAGACACAGAATCAAACAGTTGAAATTTGAATGGAACTGCTGTTTGAAGGGAATTAAGTAAAAGAAGAGGGAGACAGACATGCACGGACCTTCCAAAGTCCAGCGCGGGGACCGGAAACTATACCCTCTTCGATGACATCAATGCAAACGAATGGGTGTTGGACATTGGGAGCCTGTTTCTTGGCCTGAGCTCTTGCAAACTTGAGTATTTCCCTAGCTTCCCCGAGGGGCTCTATCTTGTCGGTCTTGTGAAGAGTAACAACCCATGGTCTTCTACCGTGGAAGATATCCAGGGCCCATTGACGTGCTGTGTTTACCAACTCATCAGCTGAAACGATGGCATCCACAAGACCCAGACTTTGAGCGTCCTCCCCTTTGACTGGTTCTGACTTCTATTTAAGCAAACCCCAAGATCGAGGAGTTAGAGATGAGAGATTATTGAAATTTATGAGGAGCCAAAGCAAAAGAAAAAGACAAATTATAATCACAGCATATATACCAGCATCATATCAAGTGCCTTTGGGAGACCAACAAGACGTGGAAGCCGCTGTGTACCTGAGAGGCATGCCAGGAGCAATGAATTTCATCAACAACATTAATTTTTCTCATGATCATTCTTTTCTCCATTGAACGTTGAGTTATATCAACTTATCGAGGCGTAATTAATTAAAGAGTGTGTGTCAAAAAATTATCTGCAAAATGGACACTCAAATCATATGGGCTGGAAACAACATTCGTTAATTCTGCTATCCGTCTGTTGCTTAAAAAAAAAAAAGGCTAAAAATGTCTAAAATAAGCCAAAAAAAAAAATAGACTCAATACTCAAAATGGTCTCAAAATACCAAATTTTGTTAAAATTTGGTTACCGATGTAGATGATTTGGTACCAACCGATAATCGGCGGTTAACTGTCAGTTATTAAATAACTAATTAACCAGTTATCCTGGTTACGGTAACCAGTTTTAACCAATAATTGATAACCGTAACTTTGTTTTTCTCCTACTTTGTCTTTTAAAATCGTGCATTTTAAAAAACGCATTCCTTGTTTGTGATTTGAAATGTAGAATTTTTCATATTTTCAAATAATCAGCTTTTAAAAATGTACTCCCAAACAAACAAAGTTTTCACACCAAAAAAAGAAAAAAAAAAAAAAAGAAAAAAAAAGAAAGGAGAGAGAGAGAAGGGCAAAGTCGGCATACCTCCAAATCCAGGAATTATTCCAATAGTCAGCTCAGGCAACGCTACTTGTGCAGTGGGGGTTGAGATTCTAGCATGACATGCCTGATGTAGCAAAATGATGAATATATATATATATAACAGTAAATTAAATAAAAATGAAAAGAGATCGAAGCTAGTCCAAAAGAAATGGCAACACATGTATACCATTGCAATCTCTAAACCTCCGCCTATAGTAAGGCCATCAATGGCAGCAACTGAAGGCTTATCCGCAGCTGAAATACAAAGGAAGCAGTCAAATACACAACATTTATCCTCTTTGAAGAAAATCCAATTATATATATATATATATACACACAACACACACGTACCTTCGAAAATGTCAGTAATAACCTCTACGGCGAGAAAGCCAGGCCTTTCTTCTTTCTCGACTGGAAATACATAACTTAAACGTCACTTCATGAAACAAGGGAATACTACTACATTTATGGCGGAGAGAATGGTAATTTTTGGAGAGGATTCGGTTGTTAAGTTTCGGAATTTTATTTTTATTTTTTTTTCCAAAAAAAAGAAAACAAAATTAAAATAATACTCGGATAGTCGGATGTGAATCATGTGATATGAGTATCCAGTCTTATTCTTTTTTAGTTTACGGAAAAATATATATAAAAATAAAAAAATAAAAAAATAAAAAAAAAATAAAAAAAAAAAGAAGAAGAAGAAAGGCAGCATGCATACTCTTTCCCGCTTGAATTCCCTGAAGAGCTGCAACATCAAAGCCACCAGAAAAATTGCCCTTTGCGCCTGCTCCAATAATTACAGAAGTTATATATATATAAGAGTTTAGATTAATTCTTATATATCTTTTATATATATATATATATGAGATTACAGTCACCTGTAATCACGATTGCCTTCACATCATCTCTTCGTAAGGCCTCCTCAAAGTTGTATTTTAAACTGCCTACCACTGAGAGGAGACGCACAATTAGAAAAATAATTTTGATAATAAAAGATAAAGTACAAACTAATAATAAACAAAAATTCCATTTAAACCTCAAAAATATTAATACACCCAAATTTCGTTAAGAAAATATAATTTTCCTCAAATCACTTTTCTCTATATTTTTTTTTTCTGGACAGAGAAAACTGGTTTGTTCAAAGTATACAACTCACATATAAGATTGACATGTATTTATTGACAAGTTTAATAGCTTGTGCTTCTCACATGGTTTTTTTTTTATAGCATTAATAAAAAAAAATATGTATTTTTTACATATTTAAAGGACACATATCACTCTTATATGTGAGTAGTATAAAATTTCTTACAAATCAATTCGTAAGAAATTCCTATCTTTTTTTTCTCAATATTTTCTTCTTGTGACAGTTGAATTAAATACTTGGGAAGAATTTTTTGTCTTTTAATTGTGACTTGATCAACCCGAGCGAATGAGATATGTCAAAGCAAAGTAGAATTAAGTGCCTATTGCTATTATGAAGTTGGCCGTCTACGACTTTTACTTACGACAGCAAAGTTATAACAAACCATACTTTTTCATTCGAAAAATTAAAAATTTTTTTTTTTTTTTTTTTTTTTTTTTTTTTTTTAACTTTAAATCACATTTTATTACTATTTTAAAAAAATACTCTTAAAAATATTTACTGAACCAAGCCATAAATATTTGGTAACCCCGTTTTCCTCCCCTCCTCTTATTTTCATTTCTCTAAAAACTTATTTTCATTTTTCTAAAAAAAAAAGAAAAGTCAACTTTAAAACAATTTTTGTTTTTCAATTTTTTATCACATTAATATTTTTTTGTCCAAATAAAAAAACTCACAACCAAAACAAAAGAGTGGTAGGTCCTTCCTCATTACCCTAGATTATAGCCACTCTAGGGTAATGGAATCTTTGGTAATAAATGATTGTGAAATTTTTGTTGGATCAGTAATAAAGAGCGAATGATTTGATATAAATATATATATAAATATTTTTTTAGTAATGATTTTTTTTTTTATTTAAATAGTAATAAAAAATAATTTATGTGATATAGAAAATAAAAAGAAAATTGAATGTTTTGAAGAAGAAGAAGAAGAAGAAAAGGGAAGATAATTACCGAACGATGTTGTTCGGGTAGCTATCGGCCAGCCTCAATAATTCGTTAATTTTGTTTTTATTTGAATTTACGTACATGTCAAACTGGTATGTTAGACCATTCCAAATGGTGTGTTTGATTATTGAATTTTTGAAATTAGAATTGAATTTTTATTCTATTTGTGAATTTCGAGATTTGACTTTTTAAAAAAAGTTAAATAAAATATGATTTGTTTAGAAAAAGCTGAATAAAATATGATTTGTTTTTGAAAAAGTTGAATAAAATATGATTTATTTTTGAAAAAATTAGAATCAAAATCATATTCTATTTCTAAAATTTATTTGTCAAACACATTTTTACCTTTAGGCTAAAATGACTAATCAATTCACTAAAAAGTCCCTCCATTCAATTATGCAAATTAAATACAAAATGCATTTGTGATGCATGAAGTTGCCCTATTCACCCATGTATCTCCTTTATTTTTTTTCACTTTTTTTCGCTTTCTGTCTCCTGCATCTCTCTCTCACCAAAAGTCATCAGCATGAAGAACACATGCAAATGTTGATGGTCGAACCAATTAAGAACACTCACAACAACAATAAAAAGGTTTTATATATATATATAAAAAATAAAAAATAAAAGATATGGATAAGTGGGATTAAGAAAGATCGAGTACCATCAAAGGAGAGGGAATTAATCGGAGGGTTGATGAAGGTTATGAGAGCCACCCCATCAGCTCCAACCTCCATGAACGTTCTTCCTTCAGCTCCGCTACCCATTTTCTATCTCTCTGCTATATCTCTCTCTCAACGGGCGATGACTACTAATTAACTTAATCGTTCGATCAACACTGCCACTCGTTGGGGTTATTTATATTAGTGAAGGTGGCGTATATGAACGACCGACTCCAGATGGTGACGTATCCTTTCGGATTGCATGGAAGGCAGCGGGTAATGAGCCTGTGGAAAAAATCGCAATGCTCTGCATAATTGCATTTGACCAAATATGCACGAACAGCCTATGGAAATATCCAACAACCATGGAATCCGGCCGGCTCTCTCTGATTGGTCTATCATCAACGTCAACCTCAATTAACTTTTATATATTCAAAATCACAAATTAAAACTAAGACCAATACAACAACTTTTAGCCAAAAATAAAAGAGAAAGGATCCCTACACTCATTTCTTACAACAACCCCACAACAAGCTGATGTGGCTGGTAATATTTTATTATTTTTTTACAAAAAGAAAACAAAACAAAACAAAAAAAATAATAAAATATTACTAGCCACGTCAGCTTGTTGTGGGGCTGTTGTGAGAAATGAGTGTAGAAAAGAAAACAAAAAAAATAATAAAATATTACCAGTCACATCAGCTTGTTGTGGAGTTGTTGTGAGAAATGAGTTTAGAAATCATTTCTCAAAATAATAATGCTTCAAAGTCTACACTCATTTCTCAAAATAATAATGCTTTAAAGTCAGCTGATCGAAGACTGGCCATGGCAGGTCTTTCTCCCACCATTATTATTTTTATTTTTTTTGTAAGTTGGGCAACCATTATTGACTCAATCCCTTTTAACTGGATATATATATATAGGATACTGGATAAGCTCAACGGACACTTCATCAGAAATTGTTAATATACTCCAATTGATTTTGGAAAAGTTCAACGCTTACCAAATTTTTTGTTTTAATTAAAAATTAGTTTTCAACTGGTGTGTCACTGTTCTATGAAATGATAACATATTTATCAAAATTATAAATCACGAGTAATTGTAACATATTACTTGAAAACTATAAGAAGAAAATTTGGTAAGTATAGCATTTTTTATCATTGACTTTAATCAAAATTAAATAGGCAACAGAAAAACAGACCAATCTTTAATCTCATTCTCTATGATCCATTTTATATATATATATATTTAAAAGAAATCCTTGTCTCATTAAATGCCAATATTACAATAGTCCTTTTGGATACAAACCGATAAAGAACTAGGAAAAGAGTCGATCCACAGTTGGTGGAGCTAGAGACATTGTAGCGCCCCGCCTTTACTTAATGAAAGATGAAAGTGAAAATCTCCAATCTTCACTAAGCACTACTAACTCAACCTCAATATCATCTGAGTTCATATGTCTCACAGCGGATTTTTTTTTTTTTTTTTTTTTTTTTTTTTTTTTTTTTTAAGATAACCTCCATAGAACGCATCAAAGCTGAAATGATGACTTCTATATTATACAGATTCGTACATTGTACTTTACATGATAGAACAATACTAGTCAAAAGTGCCACAAACAGCACATAAGTAGCTATACATCAAAAGTACTTAGAATATGTCTAACTATAGATACACTTCAAAAGATAGACATTTTCTAGATATTTACAACAACTAAAGCACAAGAAAACTTTATCCATAATACCCTAGACAAGCATATGGATCCTCTTCACCCACTTCTATACCTGCATCAACATCTATGTAATTGTGGTGTTGCCACATTTACATAGGCGGATTAATGAGTCCACGGTCTCAATAAGTATAAGGAGTTACTGAGCATTTTTAAATATGAGCCATCTTTTTAGAAAATGTCTCCAACATGGTGATTATAATAACAGCAACAATAGGTTTACCAAAAAGAATCATTTTATATAATTCATAACTGGTAAGATAAGCATTGTAGAGCTGTTTAATAATACATAATAAAATTCACTTATCTTTTTAGTGACATTTCTTTCATATGTATGGCTTTATACATATATCAATATACATATATCAATATACATGGTACTTACATCTCCTAAAATGTATATAAATATAAATTAATGAAACACTTCAATAATCTCAAAATATATAAATCACATTTTTCATTTTATAAAATGCATTCTTCTCTCATTTTTCTCTAAGAGACTCTTCTGGCTCATCCGGCTTTCTAAATGACTTTAACCTTTCGTTTACGGCAATCAGGAGGCACCTTCGGCTCCTCGGTTAACGTCTGTAGGAGACACTTTCGGCTCCTCGTTTAAACTCAGTTCATGAAAAACTTTATGATTTCTAATTTAATCTGGAAGGCCCCTTTGGCTTCCACAATTAACCTAAGAACACCCTCAAACTTCTGGCTTCTTATTTAACCTGGTAGTCCCATTTGGCTTCCACAGTTAACATAGGAAAAACCTCTTAGTTTCTTATTTAACCTGGAAGCCCCTTTGGCTTCCACAGTTAACATAGGAAACCTTCTAGTTTCTTTTATTCTCATTAATCAAAGATGTGCAATAACATGTCTCTCTTAAAGTCATTCTTTTATTTTCATAATCATTATCTTTCATTTCACAAATTATTTCAATACATCTAAAAATAATTAAAAACATATAATCATGTTATTCATAAAATACTCAGGCTCATGTAAATTAAATAATCATGTCTCAACACTTTATCAAATACTTCAATAAGTATAACAGTATCAATTCTCAGTAAGTAGTTATACTTACCACTTCGCAAACTATCTAAAAGCTCTTCTTGCCTTTAATAATTCACTGCAATTTATTGAGCACACGCGCGACAGTAGATTAGTCTAATATTAATTTTAAACAGCTAATATCTAGACCATTGATTATTTCTCTTATTTTCTGTCTAAATACGAACAGCATAACGACATATATTTAAAATGTCATAATGTCATTCATACATTATAATGACTATGTAGCTTTACCACGTATTTTCACACGGGTATTACTACGGCACTGATATAATATTTATCTAAAATTTCTAACATTACTAGGGCACAACAACGCATTTGTAATATTTAAAAAGAATGATTGAATATAATATCCTTCTCTGAGATATTCAATCACACTTTCCCGAACAATTTAGGCATTATATCGACATAATTTAAATTCTAATAATTATAATTGACATAAGCTAAGGATAAAAGAATTATATCTAGCACTCCCACTTAGCTAGAGTAGCTCCAAAGCTTATTATAATTCTAAATATTAATCTCTTTTTTTTTTTTTTTTTTTCTTCGCTATTGCACTGCACTGCACTACGTAAGTGAGAGAGAGAGTAAATTTTGATGTGAAAAAAGACTGATGGGGTTCGGCCTATTTATAGGCATAATTTTAGGACACAACAGGAATTTTTGTAAAAGTTAAGAGAAATGATCCCTACACTCATTTCTCACAACAGCCCACAACAAGCTGATGTGGCTAATAATATTTTATTATTTTTTTACAAAAAGAAAAGAAAACAACAAAAAAAAATAATAAAATATTATCAACCACATCAGCTTGTTGTGGGACTGTTGTGAGAAATGAATGTAGGGATCATTTCTCAAAAGTTAAATGGTGAAACAGTTTCTGTGATTGACACGTAGTTACACAGCAAATTCACCAACCTGTCTTGGATCATGCGATATGCCCTTGAACATGCTGCTAAGTTCACGCACACACTCAAGAAGTTCTACAATTTTAAATCCTGTACAGCCATTAATGTCTCAACCTATCTAACTTTGAAAATTCAAAGTTTTGAAAAGTCAATAAATTTCCAAAGTTGAAAAGTCAATAAATCATTCTTTATTTCTTTTCTTTTTTTGTCTTGTCCTATTTCAAAGTTTTCTTATTGATTTATTATTTTATTTATTTATTTTTATTAAAGATCCATTAATTAAACTTTTTATAATTCACATACAAATTTCACACTATTTTATCTGATTTATTATAAATCAAAGTATTTAAATCTTAATGGAAAAAATACATTTTAGCCCCCCCAACTACCAGCGATTCTCCAGATGACATCCCAAACTACCAAAGCTTGGATTCCAGCCCCCCAAACTAACAGACACTTGCTTTTTGACCCCATCCGTCAGTTTGGGCTATCTATATGGATGGAAAATACACGTGCCGTGCACATGACGTTTAAGGAAGAAAAAGTCGAAAATGCCCTCCATTTTCAACCTCCAAACAAATCCACGAGACTCGCTCCACCTCAGAGTTGGCCAAACTCTCCGACAACTTGAAACTCATCCTCCGACAAGTCGGAAACACTAGACCTAGCCGCCGATGATCTAGACAACATGGCGGAAACCGATTCGGGATCCAAATACACCCTATTGATGGACAAAAGCTGGTAGAAATCCTTCTCCAACCTGTGTATAGCCATTTGCATCAAGTTCTGACCCCTGACGAACTTCTCTGATACACGTGGAAGCTCCGTTTTTGTCAGCTACCGTAGAAGGCACCAACTTGAAGCTCCATGAGTTTCACTTAGTAATTTCCTAAGGTGTTATTGTTCGATAAAGCAGGTCTCCAACCAGGTCTGAATCCATTGTGTGTTTCTTGCTCAGGTCAGGGAGCTTCTTCCACACCGGTTTCCCACAGTTCCCATCGCTGAAGTGCATGCATACGCTTTCCATGTTCTTGTTTCTCTCTTGATGGCATGCTTGTTACGGAAATCTGTCATAACAAAAACTCCTCACCAAAGCTAGAAGAAATTAGGTCCCCTACATTTACTACACCCACATGCAATTCTCTTTCAAAACCATTGCATCTTCTTTCAAAGTGGCTCATTATAACACGTCCCTCCCAACAACAATCAACTGTGCATTTTCCCCAAAAGCTGAAAAAAAAATGACCTATTACTAATATTAATACCCATGACCTTTGCCTTTCTACATTGCCCCCATGCACCCAACGTAAGCCATATATATATATATATATATATATATATATATATATATATATATATATATATATATATATATATATATATATATATATATATATATATATATACACACACTCAAATCCACTTTTCCTATTCTCTGATCAATAAAGAATCGTTGACACCGGCCTTCACCGGAAAATGATATCGCTAACGCATTGTTGCAGCCCCCATAAACTTCTCATGCTCCATCTTTTTTTGTTCATATCATTTTCATCTCCAATTGGTGCTACCCTTTCAGAGAAGTTGGACCAAACAATATCAATGCCTCAAGAGGCAGATACAGAAATAAAGTGCGGAACACGTGTGCCCACCAACTGCCTCCACCGCCGCCACCGCGATTCATTTATGTGACAGGTGTGCTGGGGGCCCGGGGGATTTGTGTGACTGATCCATAAAACACTTGGGTGTATTACTCAGGTGCCGGGTGGAATGTGAAGGCCAGGATCTCATATGTGGTACTGTCTTCGATCTCCTTCAACACGAGCACATGTTGTTCAAAAAGCCAGGGGCAACCTGCTTTGACCCTGTTCTTATAGAAAAAATATAAACAAGCAACAATTGCCCACATGGAGTACATGCTATACGTGTCTATATTCGGTAGGCATAGCACGTACGTGACAATAAAGTTTCTGCATAACTATGAAAAGGATGTTCTTGTTCTCTATGTACATGTTTTTCAAACACATACATGCACAACAAAAATCTACTTACTTTCAAGTTTCAACTGATGAACTAAAGCAAAAGCTCGGTATATGTTTTAGGTGGTCCATTTAAAAACAATGCAGGATGGGCTGTTGTGGGCGGCGGCTTGGCTATACAGTGCGACGAGGAACCCCGCGTATTTGAAGTACATACCAAGAGGAATCCATCAGTGCTCTTGATCGAGACGGACGGTCCTTGCTTGACATGAAACGCAGAGCTTCTTTGAGTAGACCGGCAGCACAATCTCAGCCCCCTCAAAAGCCCATCTGGAAAACAAATGTTGCGTTTCAAAATGACTTGAGGAACAAAGTTACGGGCTTAAATACTCAGCAACAGCCGGCTCAAGCGGGGCACTCTGATGTCTAGCCAACTTTCTGGACCATCTGTCCACCATTTTGTTTAGTAAGGTACCAGTACTACAGAAAAGAAAGGTCGCACTTCTAAGGTTGGCTTTGAAAGGGTGAGTGGTAAGAGGGAGGAAGCAGGTAGTGGAATCTAGTGAGAGTTGTGACTCTGAGAGCAGCACTGAACCTGAAGAAGATGTGGTTGTTGGTGAATACGGTAATCTTGAGGATGGTCTGAATTTTGAATGGTACAGAGACCAAAACCGATAGAGATCTACGCAACACAAGCAGTAGGTTTCTTACAAGGAAAACTTGAGTGATGATGATGGCATTAAGAGAACCCGGAAAAGAGCAAAGGGGAGTGGATCTTCGCCTGCCGCAAACAACATAAAAAATCTCAATCGCCGAGTCAGTGATCTCCGAGCTGGGTCTAGTGAAATGCCAGAACACAATCATATGGAACAACTTCATACGTGGGATATCTGGCGGGTCCATGCATGTCGGGCGGGATTGGACTCCACCAGGGTGCACCTCTTGGTTGCCAGTTGCCATGTTGGGGTCAACAAAGAGGGCTTCCAGGACAAGAGAGCGAGAGAGATGGTCCACGAAGATGACCTAGTGGCGACGACGTTGAGTCCAGAAAGCCAAACTCCAGAGAGATCTCGGCCAGAGCATCCGAGCACGACAACGTTGGGTCATATGGGAGGTCTGGTTCAGAGCTTTGGTGGTAAATTTTTTCTCAAGAATGGCAATTTAGTAATTTTAATGTTAAAATTAAGGGTATTTTCGACTTTTTTGTCCTTTAGAGTCATGTGTCGTGCACATGTAGTGTTTTCCATCCAAAATGACGGCACAAACTAACGGAGGGGGCCAAAAAGCAAGCGTCTGGTAGTTTGGGGGGCCGGAATCCAAGCTTTGGTAGTTTGAGGTGCCATCCGGAGAATCGCTGGTAGTTGAGGGGGCCAAATTGTATTTTTCCCAATCTTAATTGTTAAATTATCCATAATGCGTATTAAAGCATAGTTCAAACTGAAGATATAAAATTAGACATAAAATATATTTTCCAAATATATTTGATCTAATTTAATACCAATATTAATACCAAAGTATTCTTAGTCATCCTAGAAAATTTCTTGGGTATTACATTCTCCCCTCCTTATTGAAATTTCGTCCTTGAAATTTTTAAGTGTAATATAATATATGGATCCAGGTTTAAAACTTATCAATAATAATTAAAGCTTTACGTACCTATTCCTGTCCATCTTCAAACAGATGTGGATATCTGTTTCTCATCTCTTGTTCTAATTCCCATGAAGCTTCTTCCATGCCATGATTTCTCCATAATAGTTTCACGAGCGGAATGGTCTTTGTTCTTAGTTGCTGCTCTTTATGATCCAAGATTTGAATCGGCATTTCTTCGTATGTTAAGTTCTCTTGAATTTGTAAAGGCTTAACATTGATAACATGTGAAGGATCATGCACATATTTTCGTAGTGTAGATACGTGGAACACGTCATGTACTCCAGCTAACTCTGGTGGCAATGCAACTCTATATGCCATCAGCCCCACTACCTCTTTCACCTCAAAAGGGCCTATATACTTTGGGCTTAGTTTACCCTTTTTACCAAATCGAATTACACCCTTCATTGCTGAAACCTTAAGGAATACTTGGTCGCCAATTTCAAATTCCAACTTGCGGCGATGTTGAACCGCATAGCTCTTCTGTCGACTTTGAGCCGATAACATTCTTTTTCGAATGAGTGCGATCTTGTCTTTGGTGTCTTGCACTATCTCTGGTCCCAATAGCTGCCTCTCGCCAACTTCATCCCAATATAATGGTGATCTACATTTGCGTCCGTATAGAGCTTCATACGGTGCCATACCAATAGTCGCTTGAAAACTATTGTTATAAGCAAACTCAACTAAAGGAAGGAATTGAATCCAATTACCTTTAAAATCGAGTACGCATAATCTCAGCATATTTTCAAGAATTTGGATGGTTCTTTTTGATTGGCCATCAGTTTGCGGATGGTATGCCGTACTAAAATTCAATTTTGTCCCCATTGCCTCTTGCAATCTCTTCCAAAATTTTGATGTAAACCGAGGATCTCGATCGGATACTATCAAAATAGGCACTCCATGCAACCTAACAATTTCCCGAATGTACAATTCTGCCATCTTTTGCATAGGATCAGAAATTCTAAAAGGAACAAAACGAGCACTTTTAGTAAGTCTATCAACTATTACCCAGATAGCATCTTGTCCACTTGGCGCTCTTGGCAAACCCACCACAAAGTCCATTGCAATTTGATCCCACTTCCATTCTGGAATGCTAAGTGGTTGTAGTGGCCCTGCCGGTCGTTGATGTTTAGCTTTTACTTGTTGACATGAAGGACATCGTGCTACATATTTTGCAATATCTCGCTTCATACCAGACCACCAATAATTTTTCTTTAGGTCTTGGTACATCTTAGTACTCTCTGGGTGTACAGTATACTGAGTCTTATGAGCTTCATCTAGGATTTCTTTCATCAGCTTAGCATCCTTTGGAAACACAATTCTGGAATCACTGGTTCTTAAAATACCATCTGAGGTAACATCAAATCCAAGAGCTTCTCCTTGTCTAGCTTTTTCTCCAAGCTCTTTTAATTTTGGATCATTTTCTTGGGCTACCTTGATCCCATCTATCAGCATTGGTTGAATAATAAGCGTTGCTAGTCTTATATCTCTATCTGTTGGCCTTGTGTCCAATTGAATCATTCCAAATTGCTAAGTAAGCTTATCCATAGTTGGTACAGAGTCTGATACTTCACTTCGTGATTTTCTACTTAATGCATCTGCAACCACATTTGCCTTACCCGGGTGATAAAGGTTATAACAATCATAGTCTTTTAATAGCTCTAACCACCTTCGTTGCCTCATATTCAGATCTTTCTTAGTGAAAATATATTTGAGGCTCTTATGATCTGTATATATCTCACACTTTGATCCATAAAGATAATGCCTCCAAATTTTTAAGGCGAAAACTACCGCTGCTAACTCCAAATCACGAGTAGGGTAGTTCCTTTCGTGATTCTTCAACTGTCTCGAGGCATAATCTATCACTTTACCTTGTTGCATAAGCACACATCCCAATCTCTTCTGAGAAGCATCACTATAGACCAGAAATCCTTCTTTATCTGAAGGAAGAGCAAGAACTGGTGCAGTCACCAATCTCTTCTTAAGTTCTTGAAAGCTTGCCTCACATTCGTCACTCCAGACATAACGAGTGTTCTTCTTTGTCAATGCAGTCAAAGGTCCTGATAGCGCTGAGAATCCTTCCACAAATCTCCGATAATAGCCAACAAGTCCTAAGAAACTGAGAATCTCATGGGCATTTGTTGGCCTCTCCCATTTAACTACAGCTTCAATCTTACTTGGATCTACTTCAATCCCATCTCCTGAGATTACATGTCCCAAAAATGAGACCTTCTTCAACCAAAACTCACATTTCTTGAGTTTGGCAAACAACTTCTTCTCTCTTAAAACCTCTAGTACCTTATGTAAATGTTCAACATGTTCATGTTGATTAGTTGAGTAAACTAATATATCATCAATGAACACTACTACAAACCGATCAAGGTACTTATGGAATACTCTGTTCATCAAGTCCATGAACACAGAAGGTGCATTGGTCAGTCCAAAAGGCATAACCAGAAATTCATAATGGCCATACCGCGTTTGGAATGCTGTTTTTTGCACATCTTCCTCTCGTACTTTAAGTTGATGATACCCAGACCGAAGATCAATCTTTGAGAAAACCGAAGCTTCTTTTAATTGATCGAACAAATCATCGATCCTGGGCAAAGGGTACTTATTCTTAATATTCACCCGGTTTAATTCTCGATAATCTATGCACAACCGCATAGATCCATCCTTCTTCTTCACAAACAATACTGGTGCTCCCCATGGTGATACACTTGGACGGATGAAACCCCTGTCTAACAGCTCCTGAAGCTGTTCCTTCAATTCTTTCAACTCCGTGGGTGCCATACGATATGGTGCTCTGTGAATTGGTTGAGTTCCTGGCACTAAATCAATAGTGAACTCAATTTCCCGATCAGGTGGTAATCCCGAATAAACTTTTGCAAAGACATCAGGATAATCACACACCACTAGGATATTCTCCAACTTCAATTCACTCTCTGGCTTAGCCATCACATAAGTCAAATATGCACAATCCCCTTTTTTAACACTCCTTCTTGCTTGGACTGCGGAGAGAAGTGGCGGAGTGGCTCGTACTCGAGATCCGCAATACTTGAACTTCTCAGCATCAGATGGTCGGAAGGTAATTTCTTTCCTTCGACATTCAATGCTTGCACGGTGCTTTGACAGCCAGTCCATTCCCAAAATAATATCATATCCCATCATTTTAAATACTACTAAGTTTGCTGGTAGTGTTCTTCCTCCAATGATAATGGGACAATTTTCTACCACCTTCCTACAAGTTAAGGAGTCTCCTACGGGTGTAACTACCGTTATACTCTGCCTTAGGGGTTCGACATTCATATCACAGAGTTTTGCATATGCGACAGAGATAAATGAATGTGTCGCACCCGAATCAAATAGTGTGCATGTAAGGCTACCAAAAAGAGGAATGGTACCTGTCACCACGTTAGGATCTTCTTCCTCTTCTTCAACATCAACACCCCCTGGGGTCAGCGAATACACCCTTGCTTGAGCCGGTTGCTTTTGTTGATAACCTCTTCCTTGTGGCTTCTGCACTCCTGCTGCTACAACTGGGCAATTCCTTTGAAAATGTCCTGCCTGACCGCATCGAAAGCAGGTTCCGGTCCCTACCTTACAATCTCCAAAATGAAACTTCCCACATTTAGTACAGGGAGGTCTCTGGCTTGCTTGAGGCATAGGAAAGCTCTTCTTTGCAGCTGAACTAGTGCTACCACCTACGGCTGGTCTCTTGAACGGATATGATGCTTGAGGCATTGATCTCTTTTTGCGTGCAAAAGCAGCCACTGCATCATTGAGGCTTCTTTCAGCTAAAGATGCCACATCCACCAGTTTAGTGAAGTTCTTTATCTCATGACATATCACTTTCCCTTTGATTCGAGGATTAAGTCCATTTTCGAATCGCTCAGCCTTAGTTTCTTCATTTGGAACCAAATTTAGAGCAAACCTTGATAGTTCCAAAAATTTAGCAAAGTACTGCTCCACTGTCATACTGCCTTGAACGAGGTTTTGGAACTCGATTGCCCTAAGTTGCTGTTGGGACCTAGGGAAAAATCGATTATAAAATTCTGCTTTGAATATTTCCCATGTGATCTCAGCTTCGCTCCCCAATTCCCTCAACAATAACCGTTTCTTTGACTTCCACCAAATCGTAGCTTCGCCAGTAAACCTAAGTGCTGCGTACCTAACCATTTGATTGTCAGTACAACCAAGGTTCTCAAATAAATCCTGGATATCAGTAACCCAGGCTTCTGCCACCATTAGTCCATGCATGCCATCAAACAGTCGAAACTGATGACTGGAAAAGTCCCGCATGGAGCATCCAATGTTCTCCCGTCGTTGTGGCATTCGTGCCACTGCTTCAGCGAATTGCCGGGTTGTTTCTGCCATAAACTGTGCCATGGCATGATGTACTCCATCATAGAATAGTGGAGGAGGAGGTGGTGGTAGATTTTCTTCACCACAATTTTCCTGAGGCAGTCTTAGGTCACGCAAGTTTCGTTGTCTAAGACGCATGGTATCTGCATTAACTAAATTTTATTAATGACTGGACTCATCACATTTCTATAAATCTAAATGATCGTTCCTTATCAAAAAAAATTAATAATCCTACAGCTCTTGTAGTGTTCTTTAAGACTCTAACCAAGTAAGGCTAACTTTTACGGTCCTAAGAGCATATTGCTCTGATACCAAACTGTAGCGCCCCGCCTTTACTTAATGAAAGATGAAAGTGAAAATCTCCAATCTCCACTAAGCACTACTAACTCAACCCCAATATCATCTGAGTTCATATGTCTCGCAACAGATTATTTTATTTTATTTTATTTTATTTTATTTTTTTATAAGATAACCTACATAGAACACATCAGAGCTGAAATGATGACTTCTATATTATACAGATTCGTACATTGTACTTTACATGATAGAACAATACTAGTCAAAAGTGCCACAAACAGCACATAAGTAGCTATACATCAAAAGTACTTAGAACATGTCTAACTATAGATACACTCCAAAAGAAAGAAATTTTCTAGATATTTACAACAACTAAAGCACAAGAAAACTTTATCCATAATACCCTAGACAGACATATGGATCCTCTTCACCCACTTCTATACCTGCATCAACATCTATGTAATTGTGGTGTTGCCACATTTACATAGGCGGATTAATGAGTCCACGGTCTCAATAAGAATAAGGAGTTACTGAGCATTTTCAAATATGAGCCATCTTTTTAGAAAATGTCTCCAACATGGTGATTATAATAACAGCTACAATAGGTTTACCAAAAAGAATCATTTTATATAATTCATAGCTGGTAAGATAAGCACTGTAGAGCTGTTTAATAATACATAATAAAATTCACTTATCTTTTTAGTGACATTTCTTTCTTATGTATGGCTTTATACATATATCAATATACATGGTACTTGCATCTCATAAAATGTATATAAATATAAATTAATGAAACACTTCAATAATCTCAAAACATATAAATCACATTATTCATTTTATAAAATGCATTCTTCTCTCATTTTTCTCTAAGAGACTCTTCTGGCTCATTCGGCTTTCTAAAGAACTTTAACCTTTCGTTTACGGCAATCAGGAGGCACCTTCGGCTCCTCGGTTAACGTCTGTAGGAGACACCTTCGGCTCCTCGTTTAAACTCAGTTCATGAAAAACTTTATGATTTCTAATTTAATCTGGAAGGCCCCTTTGGCTTCCACAATTAACCTAAGAACACCCTCAAACTTCTGGCTTCTTATTTAACCTGGAAGTCCCCTTTGGCTTCCACAGTTAACATAGGAAAACCTCTTAGTTTCTTATTTAACCTGGAAGCCCCTTCGGCTTCCACAGTTAACATTGGAAACCTTCTAGTTTCTTTTATTCTCATTAATCAAATATGTGCAATAACATGTCTCTCTTAAAGTCATTCTTTTATTTTCATAATCATTATCTTTTCATTTCACAAATTATTTCAATACATGTAAAAATAATTAAAAACATATAATCATGTTATTCATAAAATACTCAGGCTCATGTAAATTAAATAATCATATCTCAACACTTTATCAAATACTTCAATAAGTATAACAATATCAATTCTCAGTAAGTAGTTATACTTACCACTTCGCAGACTATCTAAAAGCTCTTCTTGCCTTTAATAATTCACTGCAATATATTGCGCACACGTGCGACAGTAGATTAGTCTAATATTAATTTTAAAAAGCTAATATCTAGACCATTGATTATTTCCCTTATTTTCTGTCTAAATACGGACAGCATAACGACATATATTTAAAATGTCATAATGTCATTCAGACATTATAATGACTATGTAGCTTTACCACGTATTTTCACACGGGTATTACTACGGCACTGGTATAATATTTATCTAAAATTTCTAACATTACTAGGGCATTACAACGGCGCTATTGTAAAATACCTAATAATATTTAGGCAGCATAACAACGCATTTGTAATATTTAAAAAGAATGATTGAATATAATATCATTCCCTGAGATATTCAATCACACTTTCCGGAACAATTTAGGCATTATATCGACATAATTTAAATTCTAATAATTATAATTGACATAAGCTAAGGATAAAAGAATTATACCTACCACTCCCACTTAGCTAGAGTAGCTCTAAAGCTTATTATAATTCTAAATATTTATCTCTCTTCTTTCTTTCTTTTTTCACTATTGCACTGCACTGCGTTAGTGAGAGAGAGAGAGAGAGAGAGAGAGAGAGTAAATTTTTTTTTTTTTTTGTCTTGTCTTATTTCAAAGCTTTCTTATTGATTTATTATTTTATTTATTTATTTTTATTAAAGATCCATTAATTAAACTTTGTATAATTCACATACAAATTTCACACTATTTTAACTATTTTATTATAAATCAAAGTATTTAAATCTTAATTGTTAAATTATCCATAATGCGTATTAAAACATAGTTCAAACTGAAGATATAAAATTAGACATAAAATATATTTGATCTAATTTAATACCAATATTAATACCAAAGTATTCTTAGTCATCCTTGAAAATTTCTTGGGTATTACACACATAGAAACAGCAAGATTAGCAACTTCGTAAACAACACTATTACCACCTCTACGAACAAAAAAAAAAAATCATACAAGTCAAAGTCAAAGAGTTTAGAAATAATATTGCAGACCACTCCCCCATATACACCGGATGAAACATCACATTTTTTCAAAGCCTCCACAATCACCCTTCAGCGTAAATGACTGAAGACCCAGCCTCCTCGCAAACTCAACTCCTTTTCTTGCCACCATTGCTTCAGCTAAACCTAAATCTGAAATATAAGCCATTGTCGAACACATAACACCATAGACTCCACCCAAATGATCACAGGCAACCAACCCAATTCCGATAAGCTTCTTCCTTCGATCCACAGCCGCATCCTAGTTGATTTTGATCCCATTACATAGAGATGGAGACCAGTTAACGTTAATCTCACTATTTTCCATTGAGAAATAATTGTTGTACAACTCTTGACATAACTCTTGTACAATTCTAGCAACTTTTTTTTTTTTTTTTTTTCCCCCTCAAACTAACCATTTAATCTGTTTTCCTACAAGTGAATCTTACATATCCCATGATAGATTTTTTTTTTTTAAAAAAAAAAAATGTTGGAGTTGATAATCTTGAAAAGAAATCTTACATATTCATCTTCTTGAAGGAGAGAGATCGATCGTTGGCTGAAACTGCAACACGGTTGCCCTTTTTCCTACTCGTACTTAGAAAGCACAGTAGACTTCTAACCTCTCGGGCTCTCCCTTTGATCATACGATGCCTTCATTTTTGGACCAAGATCATTTGGAATAATTTAACGTTATTGCATTTAGACGTGTTATTTGCAAACATATTTATCACGTGATATTATTTATTTAAATTTTTTATATAAATGGCGTGATATCATTTATTAAGCCCGATCAAAAATTGTTCTATATTATTTGAAGATCTTTTAAACATAAACACTAAAAGCTAAAAAAGAAAAAGAAGAAATGACTGAGGGTTGTTTAAGTGATCAATTAATAACAAGGGAATCAGACCAATTGAAGGGTTGTGATGGAGCTAAGAGTGAACGCGAAGAGGAAATATATAGGAGAGCTTAATCTTCCAAGACCTAAAATTGAAGATGAATATGAAGGTAAAGGGGAAAGTGAGAAGAGAAATGCAATACACATTTTCACATTCTCAAATCTTAAATGCACATTATTTGACGTAGCACTAAAAATTATTATTAAATTTTAGATAAATTACTATTGATTTTTGATTCTATTGGTAATTTTTAACAAAAATAAAATAAAATGGTAATTCAAGACCAATGTATCCGGTCAGTTAAAGAATTATGAGCTCAACTACCATACTCATGATTTGAAGCTAGTTGCAGTAGTCTCTGCACAAAAAATGACATTATTTTTACAGGAAGAAATGTGAAGTTTACACCATCCTAAGTGTAACACCCCAGTCCCATATTGGGAAGAGATGAATAATTCACAGAGTGAGTAGTTTATAAAGATACTCATGGGTGTTAAGTCCTACATTGCCTAGTTACTAGGTGAAACTGGGCTTTATAATGGATTCTAAGGAAGCTTCAAATTGACTAGTCCTTTTGGGGTGATAGCGCAGATGTGGCTAGCACTTTTCCTTGGGTCGTTACAAATGGTATCAGAGCCACCTAGTAACGCTAGGTCATGTGGTACTGGAGCACTGCATGACATGGCCCTGACGAGGACGTCAGGGGTTTAAGGGGGGGAGTTTGTAACACCCCAGTCCCATATTGGGAAGAGATGAATAGTTCACAGAGTGAGTAGTTTATAAAGATACTCATGGGTGCTAAGTCCCGCATTGCCTAGTTACTAGGTGAAACTGGGCTTTATAATGGATTCTAAGGAAGCTTCAAATTGACTAGTCTTTTTAGGGTGATAGCGCAGATGTGGCTAGCGCTTTTCCTTGGGTCGTTACAAATTTACTGCTAGCCTAGATCCCATCCCGGCCGCCTAGGTCTCTTTGATCATATCCTGAAAACAAAACAAAATAAGGGGTGAGTGAGAAATGCTCAGTAAGGTAACCCTCAACCATAAAACGGTTGAGTTAACTTCATTTTCTTTAAAACAATTATTAAAATACACTTGAAATCTAAATTTCTAGAATACAAATAAAAATTCGGCATTTTACTTAACACATAAAATTACTGGTTGATAAATAAATTTCTCATATATAGGGCCCATGTACACTATTACGCCCTGTGTACTAGGGTTGCGCGGTCTTCTGCGACCTCAGGCAGGTAAACTGTGGCCACAGACCCTGCCCCGTCAGCTAATTAATTGAAGTGCACTTAGCATGACATAGGGATGGATCCGCTCTCTCTAAGTCTTTGGGCGGTTGCGCTTCTATCCAAGCAACGGTACCGAGCTTAAACTCTGTAAATCTCTGTGAATATCTCTGGGGCCAAAATAATAGTCTCCTCCATACACGTGCCTCATTTATAAAAATCGCATTCTCACAAATTATTCTTATTCCTTTGATAACTCTTGAGGCAACGTGTGGGAGGGTTTTTACTCTCCTTTTCTCATTAATTTCAAAAAGCTGTAATTTCCCGTCTCGGGAACCAACTACACAATTTACAAATAACTAGAAAATCCTTTATAACCAAAGCTTCTTTTAAAATAGTGATTTCAAGATTAACATTTATATCGACAATTTTCATCTCAAAACTATTTTTTAAAACAGTCCTTCATGTATCAATATAATTTGAAATATAGAACAAGAACAATTAATTGCAAATATGTTTTTTTTAAAAAAAGGATAAAGTAATATGACATAAAACAATTTGAAAAGGGGTAGAGGATCCCTTACTTCTCTGATTGCAATAAGTCTCTGGACTATCTCGACCGCTAACTAGTCACCTGGATACAGGTTCCAACAAATTAATACTACATACTCGCCACTAGAATATATCCAGACACTACTACGGTTCGTCTTGCTAGCCTATTGAGAATGGATTTCTTAGGTATATTTAACGATATTACTCGAATCATACTTAAATCGTTAAATGAGTACTAATTCATTTTCTTTTACTGATATTAAAAAATGCAGTTCAATAAAAGGCAATTGTCATAAGAAATATTCTCTATTATAGTCATAAAATTTGATAAATTCATGTATCACCAAACTTTACATATATTCAAAATAATTTATTAAAAAGGCCTCATTACTTTTAAAGCAATTAACAAGGACTTAAAAAAAACACTTGGATAAAAGAAAACGTATTTATTTTTCTGTGGGGCAGAATTAGAATAACTAAAATCAAATACAGTTGTGTCAAGGGGGGTTTGTTATAAGGTCATTAGGGTAGAGGAGTAGAGGGAGAAAAATAATAGGAGTAATTTAGGACCTACAATAAAAGGATAGAAAAGAAAGCAACCAGTCGATAATATATATATATATTTCCTGGAATAGCGTTCTGTGCTTGAGTACCCGACATGATGGCCAGTAGGGCAAAGAAATTAGATAGGTTAGGAACGTTTTAAATAGGGGTTGTATTCTCAATGAATTGAAGTAGAAGAAAAAATTAAAATAAAGATTGAGAGGTTAGGTGTATAAAATAATATTTCTTGTGAATGAAAGAGGTAAGAGACAAGGACAAAGGTGCTATGGTCCCACCATGTCCCCTAGCAAAGAAAGAGAAGAGAGGAGAGAAAACAAATAGTTAGAAAAAGAAGGGCTGTACGTTTTCATATTCAAAAAGAAAGGTCAGAGTTCTACTTCATTGTTCTTTTGACATGAAATATAATAAAACACAAAAAAATATGTAGAGCAATTAGATGAAGAACAATAGGACAAAATAAAATAACTCACTTAGCATGTCAGTACATGCTACGATTCTACAGAAAGAGGAAGGGACTAAAGAAGAAGAGAAAGGTAAGAGACAATACGGTACCTTGTCTAAGGGTTGAAGGCTGCGCAAGTGAAAAGGGGCGCGGCTAGAAAACAGTGAGGAAGAGAAATAAGGTGTCTGCTGAATTATTTATGAGTAGGGTTTTGCTATTTGACGGCTAGGGTTTTAGGTATTAAAATAGGTCTTCTTCTTTTTTTTTCTTTTTTTTTTTCTTTTTTTTTTTTTTATGATAATAAACTTGAATAAAAATATAAAATCTGGTCCTTATATTTTAATATAAATATATAATATAAAAGTGGGACTTAAATTGATATACAAATCACTACATTTAAAAGCATGTATTTAATAAAATATAGAAGCGGTTATTTAATAAAACATAAATTAATATATATAAAATCAGGTGTTTCTTATTTCTGTCCAGTCATCCATTCTCATAGGTAGTAAAAGACCATTTTACCCTCGAAAGGGAGTTGGGGTTATTACAATCTCCCCTCCTTATAAGAATTTCGTCCTCGAAACTCAGTACTCAACTACAATAGTAGCTACAAAAGGTACCTGAGGTATCGGAGTCGTACTCAGGTCCGCCTACAACGTCCACTTTATCCTGTGATACATAGACGTACATATCTTCTTCTGAGTAGTACTCGAGGAGGGGATCCTCCTCTGGATCGGCTTCTTCTTCTTCTGGTACCCATATCGGGCCTTCCTTAAAGCTAAAGTCAGAGTAACGTGTACTCCCTTCATCAATGTCATCATCGCCTAGGATTTTTATTTGTTCCTCCCAACGCATAGTCCTCATCTCGTCCTTGTCGATAGGCGGAGCATACAAAATTTCCTCAAAGGTAGGGCGCATTCTACTTAGTATGTTCTTCAACTCCTTAATAAATCGGTCCCATGCCTGACGTGGTCGGGAACTAGGACCGTGCGCTTTGGTTCGTCTGGTGTACGCCCTGAGATCGTTATTGCACATGTTAATCGGATAGTTAACAATTAGCCATATTCCATTCCAGTAACTACAAAAAGACAGGGGAGAGAAAAAAAATATATATATTGGTAACTCTGCGTAATTTATTACATCCAAAGTTAGTTTTCTCTATCTCAACTTCCTTATTCGGTTACTAGGCAAACAACTGCGGATATTTGTCACGCATAGTCTCTTCCAATTCCCACGAAGCTTTCTCTGGCGATTTGGTGGTTACTCCACAGTACTCTGACCATTGGGATCCGTCTCCAGCGTAATTCGTTCTCTTTCTTATCAATGATCTTCATGGGTACCTTCTCGTATGAAATTTTCTCGTACGGGAATCGTTTTAGCCTCCAACACGTGTGAGGGGTCTGCGACATATTTTCATAATGCCAATACATGGAAGACATTGTGCACTCCAGACAAATATGGCGGCAATGATAAGTGACATGCTAAAGGGCCAACTCGATCCAAGATCTCGTAGGGTCCGATGTATCGAGGTTTCAGCTTACCGCTCTTCCCAAAACGGGTCACTCCTTTCATTGGTGCTACCTTCAGAAATACTTTATCTCCATTTGTGAACTCTAAATCTCTTCGTTGGTGATCCGCGTAGCTCTTTTGCCGATTCTGAGCCTCGGTTAGTCTCTGTTTGATTAGGGAAATCTTCCTTGCAGTTTCTTGGATTAATTCTGGTCCCGTCAATTGTCGTTCTCCAACCTCGTCCCAATAGAGTGGTGATCGGCACCTTCTCCCGTAGAGGGCTTCGTATGGTGCCATCTTGATGCTTGCTTGGTAGCTATTATTGTTGTAGGCAACTTCTATCAAGGAATATATTGAATCCACTACCCTTAAAGTCCAGGGCACATGCTCTCTTCATGACTTCAAATGTTTGATTTGTTCTTTCCGATTGTCCATCAATCTGAGGGGGAACTGCCGTACTAAATTTTAACTTCGTTCCAAATGCGTCCTGCAAACAATGCCAAAATCGAGAGGTAACGCGTGGGTCACGATCTGAGATGATCGACACTGGTACACTAGGCAACCGTACAATCTCCTCCATGTACTCCTTTGCCAAACGACTCATATCATAAGTTGTTTTTAACGGGTAAGAAGCGTGTCGACTTCGAACTCCAATTCTCGTCGGCTCGCATTGATGTAGTTTTTTTTTTTTTTTTTTTTTTTTGTTCATCTCACATTGGTATAGCTCCTCTGACGACTCTGAGTCTGTCGGTTCTTGTTCGTTTATTGACATCTTCTCATATGTTTCTGGCTCTAGTATTTTTCGTCCACTTCGTCCCAATATTGCGGCGGCGTACACTTTCTTCAGTATGAGGTTCCATATAGCAACATATCGCCGTTGACCGGTACTTTGATCTCCACGAATCTTGGGCTTCGCCTCAATGGCGGTCTAACTGCATTTTCTATCGGGTAATACTGCCTAATTATATCTAATTATACGGACTCCAAACACAAAAGGTAACCATATTGAACTACAACAAGAGACAAAAAGAATGGGATACCACAACCGCCTAATTGAGTTGTGTGAAGAAATATCAAGAAGAGACAATGTAAGGAAAAAGTATATATGATGAGGAGAAGAGATGAGAAGAATTGAAATATTGCAAGGGTGAGAGGGAGATGGTACTAGGGAAATACATGCCGAGGATTACTCTCCCAAGAGCAAGGTTTATATGCTTGGTGGGCGGTGAAAGAGACAAGAGAAAAAGAGAATGGTGCTAAAGGAAGGTTATCCAAAGCTTTAGGGCTTTGTCTCTTTCATAAAATTTTGCCATGGAAAGAAGGAAGAAAATGAATGAGAAGTACTCACTAACCAATGTATGTGAGACTGGAAATTAAACCACTATATATGGTAGATGTTTTATTCTAGATAGGGTTTTTGCAAATCAAATGAGCCAAGTGTCATGTGAGCTGTTGGAATTAAATCTTTGGATGATGCACAAAACTCTTGTAGAAATAAAATTAAAATCAATATGAAAATTAACAATTATTTTATTTTTGGCCTAAAACAAATTCACTTTGAAACATATAAAACACATGCTAAAAATAGGTTGGAAGTCAAAGATGAAGTTACCAAAATGCTTATTGGGAACTTAGTTTATACTGAAAATAGCATTATCATTTTTTTTTTTTTTTGGATGGTGCACAAAATTCTTGTAGAACTGAAATAAAGTAAATCTGAAAATTAACGATTAAATAAATAAATTGTAAACAAATAATTGGTTGAAAAATATTATTGTTGATACTGGACAATATTAATCCAATATCACCAATTATAAAAACAAAACGTAAAGCAGTTGTTTTTATTTACTTATTTATTTAATATCTTTACAAAATAGAAAAACAAGGGTGGACATCAAACCATGCTTTATAAAGCTTACTAAAATACCAGCAGTCAAATAAAATCAATGGTCAAACGTTTTCCATTCTTTACGGCTCAATCAAAACGTAAGATATATATATATATATATATATATATATATATATATATATATATATATATATATATATATATATATATATATATATATATATGTTTATAAAACTCATGAATTTGACTTAATGTCAAACAGTAATAAAACAATAGGGAATAATAAATATTCTTTGTAATATTACAACAATAGTAATGTGAGCTTTGGAGTTTTGAAACCAAAAGATTTTTGTCAACACCATTTGAAGATAAGAATTTATGGAAAAGGTGTTTAGAAGGAAACTTTTATTGTTTCAAGGTAGGAAATGTCTTGGAATTTGAAGGACACAAAAATTTTACACCACTAACGACTCTTGGTATTTCAGTCTAGTAAGGTAAATGTTGAACATGGTATTTGTGAGTTATAGGCTTACCACGCTTCCGTTACGCCACTCTGATACGATGTCAGCGAGGTATGCACCACTCCTAATAAAGGGGTCAATGATGAGTTTGACTTCTTTACTTGAAGGAAACATAATGAGCTCTTCAAAGGAAAATTCTTGAAAGTCCAACCACTTGGTATCTACGGCATGGCGTTTTCTTTACTCGAGTAGACATCTTCCTCCAAATGACTTGCTCCAAATCATTCTCCTCCTGAGGCTACTATAAAATTCTAACTCTAGAAATTCTAACCCTAGATCACAGCCTTTTAGTAGAAGATGATGACAACCACAGTAGCACTTCCATCTACTCAAACGAAACACCTCAAATAAGTCGGAAGCCTACTAGTGTCCCTCTTGCTGGAGGCATTAGCGTTCGTCAATTTTAAAGTGCAAACTTGAGCTGGTGCGATGTTCCCTCGTCCGTTGTATTGACTTTGACCTGATTGGTGATTAGCAGGTGCTCTGCAAACTCTGACAATGTGGCCCGATCTTTTACATCTATAGCAATTGCTTGTTTGTGAGAACATTTCCCCAAGGTGTATCCTTCCACATCCTTTCAATCGCCAATACTCTGCTGATGAGGTCTTCTTGCACGTATACCGTTTGCGTTGCTAATAAAACCTCCAGGTTTGAAGCTTGATTCTTTGCAGTCTCAGCTTCATTGTTGACAACATTCCCAATAACTACATCATTGTCGGCCTTGTTGCATGCAATAGGTGCCATCTGAATTGGAACCACCTGTTTAAACCAAGCAAGGGAATACTTCCCCAACAATCTAACTTAAGTAAAAGACTGACTCTACTAGGCCGGAATGTGATTTCCCATTACCCCACTAAGTCTATCCTGATGATCTGGCTCCTACGAGTCTACAGAACCTTATAATCTTTGCTCTGATACCAAAACTGTAACGCCCCCAAGCCGTTAAGGGTTAGGTTCGTCCATTTTCAAACACCAAGCCGCAAAGATTCATAAGGTCTACTAGGAAACCTAGCTAATATGTTGAATTAAGAAAATTACTAGAAAATAATTTTAAAACTCAGAGCTTCAATAAATGCGGAAACGATTATTTCGAAAAGAGTAATAATCTTTAATACAATAATTGAAATGCAAAGGAACTGGATTTATTGTGCAAGTGCACTTATTAAGGTAACAGAACAAAAATAATATCCTACTGCTAGCCTAGATCCCATCCCGGCTGCCTAGGTCTCTCTGATCATATCATGAAAACAAAACAAAATAAGGGGTGAGCGAGAAATGTTCAGTAAGGTAACCCTTAACCATAAAACGGTTGAGTTAACTTCATTTTCTTTAAAACAATTATTAAAATACACTTGAAATCTAAATTTCTAGAATACAAATAAAAATTCGGCATTTTACTTAACACATAAAATTACTGGTTGATAAATAAATTTCTCATATATAGGGCCCATGTACACTATTACGCCATGTGTACTAGGATTGCGCGGTCTACTGCGACCTCAGTCAGGTAAACTGTGGCCACAAGCCCTGCCTCGTCAGCTAATTAATTGAAGTGCACTTCGCATGACATAGGGATGGATCCGCTCTCTCTAAGTCTTTGGGCGGTTGCCCTTCCATCCAAGCAACGGTACTGAGCTTAAACTCTGTAAATCTCTGTGAATATCTCTAGGGCCAAAATAATAGTCTCCTCCACACACGTGCTTCATTTATAAAAATCTCATTCTCACAAATTATTCTTATTCCTTTGATAACTCTTGAGGCAACGTGTGGGAGGGTTTTTACTCTCATTTTCTCATTAATTTCAAAAAACTGTAACTTCCCGTCTCGGGATCCAACTACACAATTTACAAATAACTAAAAAATCCTTTATAACCAAAGCTTCTTTTAAAACAATGATTTCAAGATTAACATTTATACCGACAATTTTCATCTCAAAACTATTTTTTAAAATAGTCCTTCATGCATCAATATAATTTGAAATATAGAACAAGAACAATTAATTGCAAATATGTTTTAAAAAAAAAAAAAAGGATAAAGTAATATGACATAAAACAATTTGAAAAGGGGTAGAGGATCCCTTACTTCTTTGATAGCAATAAGTCGCTTGACTATCTCGACCGCTAACTAGTCACCTGGATACAGGTTCCAACAAATTAATACTACATACTCGCCACTAGAATATATCCAGACACTACTACGGTTCGTCTTGCTAGCCTATTGAGAATGAATTTCTTAGGTATATGTAACGATATTACTCGAATCATACTTAAATCGTTAAATGAGTACTAATTCATTTTCTTTTACTGATATTAAAAAATGCAGTTCAATAAAAGGCAATTGTCATAAGAAATATTCTCTATTATAGTCATAAAATTTGATAACTTCATGTATCACCAAACTTTACATATATTCAAAATAATTTATTAAAAAGGCCCCATAACTTTTAAAGCAATTAACAAGGACTTAAAAAAAAAACACTTGGATAAAAGAAAACGTATTTATTTTTCTGTGGGGCAGAATTAGAATAACTAAAATCAAATACAGTTGTGTCAAGGGGGGTTTGTTATAAGGTCATTAGGGTAGAGGAGTAGAGGGAGAAAAATAATAGGAGTAATTTAGGACCTACAATAAAAGGATAGAAAAGAAAGCAACCAGTCGATAATATATATATATATATTTCCTGGAATAGCGTTCTGTGCTTGAGTACCCGACATGATGGCCAGTAGGGCAAAGAAATTAGATAGGTTAGGAACGTTTTAAATAGGGGCTGTATTCTCAATGAATTGAAATAGAAGAAAAAATTAAAATAAAGATTGAGAGGTTAGGTGTATAAAATAATATTTCTTGTGAATGAAAAGAGGTAAGAGACAAGGACAAAGGTGCTATGGTCCCACCATGTCCCCTAGCAAAGAAAGAGAAGAGAGGAGATAAAACAAATAGTTAGAAAAAGAAGGGCTGTACGTTTTCATATTCAAGAAGAAAGGTCAGAGTTCTACTTCATTGCTCTTTTGACATGAAATATAATAAAACACAAAAAAATATGTAGAGCAATTAGATGAAGAACAATAGGACAAAATAAAATAACTCACTTAGCATGTCAATACATGCTACGATTCTACAGAAAGAGGAAGGGACTAAAGAAGAAGAGAAAGGTAAGAGACAATACGGTACCTTGTCTAAGTGTTGAAGGCTGCGCAAGTGAAAAGGGGCGCGGCTAGAAAACAGTGAGGAAGAGAAATAAGGCGTCTGCTGAATTATTTTTGAGTAGGGTTTCGCTATTTGACGGCTAGGGTTTTAGGTATTAAAATAGGTCTTCTTCTTCTTTTTTTTTATGATAATAAACTTGAATAAAAATATAAAATCTGGTCCTTATATTTTAATATAAATATATAATATAAAAGTGAGACTTAAATTGATATACAAATCACTAAATTTAAAAGCATGTATTTAATAAAATATAGAAGCGGTTCTTTAATTAAACTTAAATTAATATATATAAAATCAGGTGTTTCTTATTTCTGTCCAGTCATCCATTCTCATAGGTAGTAAAAGACCATTTTACCCTCGAAAGGGAGTTGGGGTTATTACACTAAGAGTCTTAAGGATTTCTTCCCACAAAAAAGAGTTCAACAAGAGACAGATAATAACTCAAATTAATTAAAGATTGCAACTGCTTCATTAATTATTACCTAATAGAGCAACCCTCATAAAAAAATAAGATCAAAACTATTTTACATTTCTTTAGATAATTTTTTTCTTAATTTTACATATATAAAATAAATATGGTCAACATCCAAATTAGATATGAAATATTTCAGGAAAAAATTGAAGAGAGAGATGTCTAAAAGAGGGAGGAGAAATTCAATTTGTTCAAAAGCTCTAAATATTTTTTCGACTTCTGTAAAATTTTGACCATCTCGTGCTTGAAGAGAAATTCAAATTTCAATTTGTTCAAAAGCTCTGAATTTGATTTTCCTTTGTTTTGGTATTTGATTCTCAATAGCCATGTTATTTCTTCTTAGTCTTATTTTGATTTTATAATTATAGATTTGTAGAAAAATAATAAAGGATTTTCTTGGAAGACCCGTTTTATGATCCTATAGGAATAGCTAATATTTCTCTCATTTTTTATAAGAATAATTATTTCTCTTGGTAGATAAATTGTTATTACCATGAAAATAACTATTCATAGGAAGGGTGTAAACCAAATAAAAGAATAAATATTTCATGGGAATAGTCATTTCATTTTAAAAACTTATTCTGCGAACCAAACAAGGCTTTATATGTTTACTATTTGCTCATAAAAAGAAAAACATTTTTTTTGTAACTAAAAATAGGTATTTTTTTTAAGAGAGAAAAAAAAGAAAAAGAAAAAGGATACCTTGTATCATTATGGGTTGTAAAGCCTCTATTGTACAGCGTCCACTTAGAAGTTGACAAGTCATCAAAAAACACAAAATACAATTCATATGAAAACACCAAATTCTTTTCGTTTGTCTTGTCTTGCTCATTCAACACCCTAAACCCCATTAAATAGAAACTATCAGATTGAATTTTTTAACCGGCCCTCTTTTGGACCTTTTTGTAACTGGTATGGGATTTTCTTTTCCATTTAGGGGTTTGGATCCATCTTTCTTCTTAATACCCATTCCCTTTTGATGTTAAAAGAAACTATATTTGGATCTTGTAATGGAAGTTTATCTTCAAATGTTCGTGAGAAAAATCATTTACAGTTTGTAGAGATCACACATGATTTCCATCAAATTTTGATAGATCCGGCTAGAAGTAGGTATAAAAAGAATAGTTCGTGTTAAGCTTCTAGCTGATCTGAATAGATCGATTAGTGTGCCTATCCACCGGAGAGATTAGCTTCATCCCCGGCCCTTGTTTCAAGATTGCCCATCTGGAGCTTTCATTATTTACCATTCTGTTTTTGTTGTATGTGTTTCTAAATATTTGTTTCCTCAACTATAGTTGATAGACAAGAATCCACGCAGGGCAATTTCTTTGTTCTAGGCTGCGATAAATGTTGGGGACTTTGCGGTGGATTCCGGCAGCTATGTTTGGCTGAGCAAGTGGTGGTTTTTTTTAACAGATTCGGTGAGATCTTTGCCAAGGAGAAAACTCAAAAAATGCTTTTTTTTCTCTATTGTTTTGTTTTTTGGTATAAAATTTGGTGTTTTCATGTCTAATGTTAAGAGCGTGTTTAAATAATGTGTCAATATTTTATTAGAGGCTGTAAAAGTAGAGTTTTATAACCCATTCTTATGAGCTCTAAAAAAAAATGATATTTGTGTTAATTTGTATTTATCCGTATAAAATAAAGAAGGATCAGACACTAAAAGCCAAAGATTCCAAAATGGGATGGTATTTAATTTTTGTTTGTAGACCGTCACCAATTATATATATACACATGCAAACGCATGCGAATCTTTTGTTGGAACATATTCGATATATGTCGACTACTTAAGCTTTGTTTGGTTTGTGGAATGACCACTCTATTAGGAAAATGAATAGCTGTTTCTGGGAATAAAAGGTGGTGGAATGGAATGGCTATTCCTATTCATTTGTTTAGTAATAATTCACACATTTTAATCGGAGTTCAAAAAAAAATTACTAAAAAAACCATACATTATATTATTATTTTTTTTTTAAAAAAATCAAATTAAAAAATAAAACATAAAAATTTTAAAATAAACTGGTGGGTGGCCAACCACCCACAGTTGAACCGGAGGTGGCCGCAGCCACCTCCAAGTGGCCTCAGGGGGTGGCTGGCCACCCCCAATGTACTCTAAGGGTAGCCTGTGCCACCCCCACTTGCTTCGGGGGTGGTCGTACCACCCCTAGAAAGCCTCAGTGGTCCCCCCGAGGCATTCCAGGGGTAGTGCGACCACCCCTAGCCCTCCACAGTGGCTGGCCAACCACCCCAATGGATGGCCGGCCAACCACTTTGGGGTTTAGATTTACTTTTTTTTTTTTCCTTTTTTTTTTTTATAAAAAAATATTTGAAAGAAAAAAAAAAAAAAAGAGTTTTTTTTTTTTTAAAAAAATGATGTCTTTACCCAAATGAATAGTTATTCCTTTCATTTTTTAGAGGAATATGTATTCATCTTCGTAAGGGAATAGCTATTCCACTGAGAATAGAAATAACCATTCCATTCCAGGGGCCTATTCAGCGGACCAAACAATGCCTTAGTTTCCTAGTTTAATGTATTGTTTCCTAGCTAGTTTAATCAAACTCACCTAACCAATCATTAAAAATATAAAAAAGGAAAAAATATATATATTATTCTCAAACTACCACTGTACCACTCAATTGTCTATGTCCCTCCAATCTACCAATTGTATCAATATTACTCCTTAAATTACCAAAACATGTCAATGTCTCCCCTAAGACCAAAAAAAAAAAAAAAAAAAAAGAGAGAGAGAGAGAGAAATGACCATAAATTTTTTTCAATAAGATAAAAATGTCTTTATAAATTCGGGAAAAAAAAAACTAAAACTAGAAAATAAAAATAAATTTTAAAAAAACAAAATTAAAAAAATTAAAAAAAACGAAAAAGAACGATTTTTTTTTTTAAAAAAAAAAAACAAAAAATTAACTGAAAATTATAAAAGAAAAATGAAAAAAAAAATAAACTGAGAAAAAAGAAGAGAAAAACCCGTTTTTATTTTTTATTTTATTTTATTTTATTTTTGTATAACTTTTAGTTATTTTAGATTTTTTTTAAATAATAATTTTTGTTTTTTTTTTTTAATTTTAATAAATTTATAAAGAGTATTTTTGTCATTACGAGAGACATTGACATTTGACATTTTTCGGTAGTTTAAGAGAAAAGATCGACAGAATTAATAATTTAAAGAAGGAGATAGCTAATAATTTGAAGAGATTATTTGTATTTTTCCCATATAAACCCATAACTAACCACAAAACTTGCGTACAATTAATGTATCAGATTGGGTCTTAAATTCTTAATTAACTCCCTTGACCATGCATGTATTGTCAATAGTGAATAGACAATGACTCAATATGACCAATTCGCATATATCTTGGCGGGCGCATTGACTCACCTAACCAATTGTTGGATATCTCTAATCTTATCACCAGCGGTCACTTTCTATCGTCCTAGTTTTTTTTTAAAAAAATGATAGTTTTTATTATCCATAATATATAAGATTAAAATAATAGGTGATGGTAAAGTCGGATAAAAAAAAATAAAATAAATGTACGTAGGCGATATATGTAATTAAATTGGAGTAGGTTGAAGTTCAATTTTCAAAAGATGATGTAAATGATAATTGTACACACATTAAATATATATATCTTTATAATTAATCGGAAGATAATACAAAAACATAAATTATACACAAATTACACATTCTCCACTCACATGAGGTGAGACCTACTATCACATGGGTCACACCCTATATGAATGGGGTGTATAATAAATGTGTAATGTGAGGTTTTTTTTTAATCATTACTCCTCTCTATATTGGGTTGGTAATCAACAAATGTCGAAAGGGACAAAAGTGGACCAATATATTTAGAGTTTGATGTTTGACTAAGATTTATTCCAAACAAATAGTATTGTTTCCATGTTGGGTAATACTTGAGAGTAGCAAAATTTCTGGAAATCATCAGGAAATTTTGCTACTCCGTAGCAGTGCTCTTCCATGTTTCTCTGATGTTTGACCAATATAAATAATTACAGAAATGCCATTGAGAAGCAAAATTTCCGGATGATTTCCAGAAATTTTGCTATTCCGTAGCAGTGCTCTTCCATGTTTCTCTGACGTTTGACCAATATACGAATGAGGTGTATAATAAATGTGTAATGTGAGGTTTTTTTTTAATCATTACTCCTCTCTATATTGGGTTGGTAATCAACAAATGTCAAAAGGGACAAAAGTGGGCCAATATATTTAGAGTTTGATGTTTGACTAAGATTTATTCCAAACAAATAGTACTGTTTCCATGTTTCTCTGAAAAGTTCTAAGCTAATTATTATATTTTTAGGACAAAGTGGGTCCTAAAAACCAGAAAAATATTAGTGTATAGTTGTGGGCCTGAATTACAAGGCTAGGAATGGGCCTTATAGCCTAAAGCAAGAGTACTGTAAAGTGGGCCGATTTGGGCCCAGGAGGGGAGGATAAGAGAAGACCCATCTTGGTTTTGTGGTTGCTGTTTGGATAATTCAATCAAGAGACACGTAAACTTTCTATACAAAGCTCAATGACTAAGGCACAAAGGATGAAGTCATTAAAATACTGGATAATGCTGCATACAAGCTGAAACACGTTTAAATAATAAGCTCGTGGCTGGTATGCAACGATACACATGTGCTAAGTGCGTCTATGCAACATGCATGTGTGTGATGGCTAGTGCTTTGCATTGGGTGGTATAATTAGCATGTGTATACTCAAAATTTAATCTAGTATAAGAGTAAGATAAATACTTATAAAGCACACAAAATACTCATAACTTTTCAACGTGGAACAAATAGTAATTGAAAAAATATAGGGAAAGTTGAAATATTAAAATTATTGGAGGGAAATTTAAATTTTCATAAAATAATTTTCATCAATGGTAAGGGAATGTATAATGGAATGCATTTAAATAGGGAATAAAAAAATAGTTTAGTTCCTTAAATTAAAGAAAAGTTTAAGAAAAGCGGCTCTTTTAGATCTCTCGTGGTTTTAATCTTTTGAAAACAAACAGCGTCAAGTGTTGAACAAATAATGTTTTCCCTTAGATTGACGGTGATGTCGTTTGCTACTTTTTAATCTAGTTTGTTCATTTTTAATGATAGATCTGCTGTGATTTTTTTAAGAGCAAACAAGCCAGATTCATTGAATGACACCACTAATCCATAATAATAACTTGCCCAAGAAAAAAGATAAAGAATAAAATAAAATAAAATCTAAAAAATAAAATAGAAGTGTCTAAATAACACTTCAAAAAACAAAACAAAAAACTAGATATGAAGTCGGGTTTGTCAAGTTTAACTTGTTTCTCGGATCAGATCTGGGGAGAGAGATGTATGAGTTGACTTTATCGGTAGCTTTCTGAGATGCGAAAATAAAGAAATCGACCCATACCGATGAATCTAAACTCTTAAATTATTTGTTGGAATCAGAATCTTTCTAAATTATTTGTCCAATCATTATTTATTTCATTAAACAACTTAATTTTTATTTAATCAAATAAATTATATAAATGATCTCTCCTAATAATAAATTACATTATTATTTTAAGCTCTCCCTGTCTCACTCTCACATAGGCAAGGCAAGATCTCAGTCATGCATGAGACTGCGTCGCCAGCTTGCTTGTTTGTTTGTAGTCGTGGTTGGTTTATAAAGCATTCATCATCAAAAAAAAAAAAAAAAAAACTAGTGATAGTGAGAGGATGGTATGATAATTTTATTCCTCTAGTATTGTGCACTCAGTATGAAACAGGGCTCGCGGGTGGTGTTATTTTGTTAAAAGTTTTTAATTCTTCTCTATGCTCAGATTTCTATCTTGTCAGTCAAATTTTGACGCCAACATATGCATTCGCATTGCACGTCCAGCGAAGCTCCATTTGTTTTTTCATGTAACAGAGTCAAACTGACTTCCTTTGGGACCAACAATTAAAGTTTGGTCGGTAGCATTTCTCAATTTATAATTGTAGGCGTGCGTCAATGACGGCGGCGTTGAACTTGGACGCGGTAATTAAGGGCTTGTTTGAAAAAGACATGTACAGAATAAAATAAATTAGTGAGTTGTTAATTTTAAAATTAATAAAAAGTGATGATATGATATAAAAAGATGAAAATATTTTGTTTTGTAGTGAATTTTTTTATTTGAATAATAATAAAAAATTATTAATGTGAAATAAAAAGTGAAAAAAAAAAAGTAAAAATGTTTTAATGTTGATGAGAAGTAAAAAATATAAAAAAAAAATAAAAAAGGTACAAAAATAGTACACGCATTACTGTATACTGCGCTGCAACTTAAGAAACAAGGCCTAAATTTTAGTACTACAAGACAGCGTCGCCGTATGGGGAAGGAGAAAACTATTTCATTATTTCATTATTTCAAGTCTTCAACTTTGATTTCATTATTATTTTAAGCTCTCCATAGAACGTGAGGGTGAGGCCGGCCTGTCTCACTCTCGTACAGGCAAGGCAAGATCTGAGACTGCGTCGCCCCTATTTCCCATATATTTAAGCTCTACAGAAAACGAGGCCCTCAAGTCACAGATAATAAGCTTTCAGTCATGGCTGCTCCACCGCCATCCCATGTAGTCGTTTTCCCTTATATGGCTCAGGGCCACACCATCCCATTACTAGACATAGCAAAAGCCTTCGCAAACCATGGCCTGAAGATCACCCTCATTACCACCCCCTCAAATGCTCCATTCGTCTTTTCGAAAACCTCTAACCACCCAAATATCTCTTTGTCAATAATCCCTTTTCCGAGAGTTCAAGAGTTGCCCCAAGGATGCGAGAACACTGCCGACCTTCCTTCAATGGCTCTACTGGCTCCTTTCATCGAAGCCACCAAAAAAATGAAACAACCTTTCGAGGGAGTCCTCCGAGACATGATTGACGATGGGTGTCGCCCCATTTGCGTAATCTCTGACTTCTTCCTAGGCTGGACACTCGATTCGTGCCGTTCTTTTGGAATTCCGCGCATCGTCTGTCATGGAATGGGCGTCTTACCGATGGCTATTTGTAAATCCATTCGTTTGCATGTCCCAACCATTAAGGCTTCGTCGGATTTGGATCCGATAGAGTTTCCACATCTGAAAACTCCATTCACTTTGCTCAAAGCTGACCTCCCTGAAGGGCTCGTCGACGCAGACCCGGATGACGCTTTTATGCGCCTCTCGCTGGAGGCTGCGGAAGCGGATGTGAACAGCTGGGGCGTTGTGGTTAACAGCTTTGGGGCGATTGAAGGTGATCACGCGGGTGTACTCGAGTCCTTCTACGCCAACCAGGCCAAGGCCTATTGCGTGGGGCCGTTTCTATTGTACGATCGGCTTGGAAAAGAAGTGGGGGCCGAGGAGGAATCCTATTCGTACATCAAGTGGCTCGATGAGCAAGCTGGATCCGGTGGTGTGATCTACGTTTCATTCGGTACTCAATCACACTTGTCGGAGCATCAGATGGATGAGATTGCTTTCGGGCTGGAGATGGCAAGCCACCCATTCATCTGGATTGTGAGATCGACGACGTGGGTCTCGCCGGATGGATGGAATGAGAGGGTGGGAAGGAGAGGGTTGGTTGTACAAGATTGGGTGGACCAGCGAAGCATCCTAGCTCACCCTGCAACGGGTGGGTTTTTGAGTCATTGCGGGTGGAACTCGGTTCTGGAGAGCTTATCAATGGGGGTTCCACTTTTGACATGGCCCATGCTTAGTTTTTCGGACCAACCATTGAATGCAAAATTTATAGCAGTGGGATGCGGAGCTGGGCTAATGATCCCACAAAGGGAGGTTGGAGGAGAGAAAATCGTGACCGTTGGTCGCGATGTGATTTGTGATGGAGTGAAGGAGTTGATGGGAGGTGAGAAAGGGAGAGAGGCTAGGGAGAGAGCACAAGCATTGGGGAGATTGGCTAGGCATGCTGTGGAAACAGGTGGATCGTCCGTTACCAAGTTGGACGAACTGATTGAGCAACTTAGAAGAAAAAATATGTGATCAGCGTACAAGATTCTCATTATTTTCTTTATGGGTGAGATTTAAAATTTGTATATCTATCGATATAGGTATAGGTGATGTTACCTTGGACACATATTTGAAAAAATTTAAATAATGTAATATCATATACATTGTTAGATGCATTAATTTTAAATTATAATAATAAAATATGTGATATACTATCAATTCCATTTGAAATGGAGTGGATAGTAATATATAGTACCATATGTATTAATTGCGATGTGTTTTTCTACAAAGCATTTTCATCTTGTTTCCTTTGAGTGGACTGTAAGCTATGTTATTATATTTTGTTAATGAGACACCTATACAATTGCATGAGGTTAGGGTTTCAATTTGCATGCGATTTTATTTCACTTGATGAGACACATGTACACAGGTGTGGAGCTTGGAATCAGTTGGTGGGAGGCCGAACCTAAATAAATAAATATGTAGGAATAATTACATTTTACCCCTGATTTATCTACGAGGTGGCGATTTACTCCTTAATGTACCAAAATTGTTAGATGATCCTCCCGAACTTGTCAACACGTGGCAAAAAATACTATCCATCCACTCACCCTTCAATTTGGATGGACATTTGGTCACCTTTTGAGTATAGATCATTCCCAAAATACCCCTATCCCGATCGGCCTTTATATCGGGTTCAAACCCCCCGCGTAGCATGCATATGTGTCAAGCCCACTAGCAGTGGACTGACGTGAATTGGCGGAAAGAAAAGGAAAAAAAAAAAGTTCGTCCTGTTCCTGCTCATTATGTGTCAAGCCCACTAGCAAATGCATATGCGAATAGCACTGAGAAGTGAGAGCGAGTTATCCATAGTGACCCGAGTGTTGCAGTTGATCTCACATGAAGTTACTCGAATGTACATGTTGGAACCCATCAAGGTTTTAACGAAGACACTGTGAAGCCCTTCTAATAAGGAAGGTAAGCCCTTCCATTCACCTCACATGAAGTTTCTGCATGAACTGAAACTGTTGCCAAGCCATCACAATTAGGGTGACGCGCGAGTTTCATTGATTAGGTTACTAGAAGAAACTTTGTGACTTCTGGACATCACTAGTAATATCAGGGAGTAATATTATGTCATATCATGTTCCATCATTGAGGTACACTTACTGTTGTATTTTCACTAAGGTGTAATGTTTAATGCAAAAGACAGTGTGGAAACAAAATGTAGGAATTTAACTGTTACATTATGGCATGCCTTTCCTGTCTTAGTTTCAAATACGTGCACTGGTTACAGTTCAAAACAAGATTTTTTTTCTTCTTCATGTTTTCAGATATTAGCCTTTGCTGGCTATGCTCTAGCAATCTTTATGCTCAACTCCCTTGCTCCTTTCGTCCTTAATTTTGTATACAGTTAAGTGCAGCCACAATGTTCAATCTCTCTCTCCTAACATCTGATATGTGGGCAGTGTTAGAGGATAAATCAGTAGCTCACCTCTCCTCCAGCATGAAACTCAGCAAGCAAGAGACTTCCACATTTCCTGCTGACCAGTCCCCTTACAGCACCAGCTGCACTGCAGGCTAAGCTCACAATCTCTCCTGGATTCCTGCTGAATCTTGTGCTCCATGTTTTCCGGATGCTCTCTCTATGCCTCAAACTCAGCACTCACCTTTTTCCTCTTTTGTATTTTATTATGTTTTCTATGTTTTCTTAGGATGTAAACCTTGTATTGATATCCCTTAAAACTCATGTACGTGTTACTCTATAAATAAAAGACAATTCTCTGGTTTTGGTAAGTTAACCAAACCAGTTCTTTCATCAATTCTTTCATGGTATCAGAGCAACTTTGGCTAACGCCCTGATCTTGTGTTCTTCTTCCTTTGGCTGCAGCACAGCCCGTGTGAGCATGGCTCACACGGGCAGTGCCTTGAGAAAGCTCTACAAGAGCTTTTCTTACTCTGCTCTCTTTCAGAACCTTTATCAAACACCTTAGCCACAGCCTCCAACACACGACCTGCATCCCCTTCTCCCAGATTTTTCCTCCTCTGTTAGATTCTCACCGCACCTCATCAAGTACTCACAATCCACCTCTTCCAGACAGATCCACCATTTCCCTCAACAAATCCCACAACAACCCAATACCCATACGGCCATACAAAACTGTCCTTTCCCTTATCTCATTTTTCTCTTCAGCCCTTTTATCAAACACGTCTAACCCATCACCTGGTTCGGCCTCTCTACTCCCACGTGCTCCTCCTTCACCTCTGTTTCACCTCAAAAACAGAGCTTCATCTCAGGATCTTTCCCCAAATAACCTCTCTTTCACCTTCTCTGCCCTCTCTTGAGCCACTTTCTCCAAAATTCTCCCAAAATCTCTCCTCTTCCACTCAAAAAAAAAAAAAAATGCTTACTGGCAGAATCCCTGGCGCACTTTTTCAGCCTCTTCGTCGCCGTCTCCGTCGGTGCCAAAAACTCCGGCGGCCATGTCAACTCAGAGTGTTGCGCTTTCTCTTCTCCTTCTCTTTATTCTTTCATGGTATAAAGTACTCTTTATCTCTTTATTTTTCACATTGGTCTACCGTCTGTATCCTTGAAGATGCAGACTTTTTATTCGCTTTGTTTTGATCTACGTGTCTAGAAGATGCTAGACTTTTCTTCATTTTTGTTTTGGTCCAGAAGCATCAGAAGATGCTAGAAGTTTATCAAAAAAAAAAAAAAAAATTCAAGAAATTACTTGAGGTATCTAGTTGGCCCATTGTTGGCCTAAATTTCTTGCTTGAGGTAATGTTGAAAAACCCAAGCAAATGTTCAGGCTTTTCCTTTCTATTTCTGGCTTTTGTGGTACTGTTCAAAAACCTAAACCTATTTTAATTTTTTTTGGCTCATAGTTGGCTCCATCTTTAGCCTTGTGGTACGGTTAATATGCCCGGGCCTTTCTTTTAGCCCTTTAGTGGCTCTTTTCTTAGTTTTTAGTTGGCCCTACGTTTGGCTTTTGAGGCACAGTTTAAAGACCCAAGCCAATCCCAAGAAAAAAAAAAATAAAAAAAATTGATGATGAGAATAAAAGTCAAACTGATGGAAGTTCCTACCATAAGTTTGCGGGGGTGTTAGAGGATAAATCAGTAGCTCACCTCTCCTCCAGCATGAAACTCAGCAAGCAAGAGACTTCCACATTTCCTGCTGACCAGTCCCCTTACAGCACCAGCTGCACTGCAGGCTAAGCTCACAATCTCTCCTGGATTCCTGCTGAATCTTGTGCTCCATGTTTTCCGGATGCTCTCTCTATGCCTCAAACTCAGCACTCACCTTTTTCCTCTTTTGTATTTTATTATGTTTTCTATGTTTTCTTAGGATGTAAACCTTGTATTGATATCCCTTAAAACTCATGTACGTGTTACTCTATAAATAAAAGACAATTCTCTGGTTTTGGTAAGTTAACCAAACCAGTTCTTTTATCTACCAACAGCAGGTATGATTTTCAAGTTTACGCTTATATTACTGAGCTGCGATTTAAATAGCCTGGACCCAAGTTTTTCGATTTTGAAGCTTAATGTATTCAGTTTTGCACCTATTTTAGCCTTTAAGCAAATACATCTCGTTTCTTTACAACTGGTTTCACTCATATCAAACCTGATATATTAATCTTCTATTGCAGGTAGATTGGTTATACTATCTTGCTTTTGCACTTGTAATTATTGGACTCATCACTTATTCAACAACGTATGATGAGGCACACCATAACATTTTGCAGAAAAAGAGTTGGTCGCGTATAGGCACACCAAACGAAGAAGTGGGAACATGGTTGCATGCTCTGTTCACCTCTGTTTTATTCAACTGAAACAGAGGATTTGTAGATGGAGCATTTTTTTGGTGTGATATTGGAATCCTGCTGTTCGTTGTTGATGATACGCGCAAGCTAGCAAGAAACTGAACACAAACCAAGCTGTCATAACATCTGTTTCACATGCCTTAGGTAATGCTCTATTCCCAACATAAGCTTCTACATCTACAGTTAGGTGCTCGAAACGGACTTCAATGGTGCGAATTTCAATCCAAGCTCTGTATCACAGACAGGAAAGAGAAGAATTTCATTGACCCAGTTATGCTGAAACAACTCTTTGTCAAAGACTAGCATTCCTTCTTTTTCTTTTTCTTTTTTTTTTTTTTTTTTTTGTCGTTTTTTCCTTGTCCGAACATCGTATAATGGAGTATATCTGTGTCACAAATTCATCGAATGTGGAGATTCATGCAAATTACGCATAAACAACAAGACCCACTTTCATTGTTCTGTGCATGGCTGCCTAGGCCAGAGTTATTTATTTATAATTGGTTGTTTGTCTCTTTGTCTCTTGCTGACTGTACACTGGACATCAAGACTGCCGCTTGTTTCAGCGGGTCAAGGAATAAATCATGCGGGAAAAAAATGATGGGTTGGAAGGATAGCCTTTGAGAGACTTAGAAAGCTGCTTCTTCACGGGTGTGTTATGCTGTGATCTGTTGCAATCTTCAGGAGGAGGAGAGCTCGTCGTTGACTCGTTGGAGAAGTCGAGAAGGTCGTCGATGGGGAAGCTGCAGTCTGCTCCACTTGACAATAGCCTGTACACATCCATTATTTTCCGTGGGTCTCTCTGGCTCAGCTCTCTGGGTTTCTGAGAGAGACAGAGAGTGTGAAAATGGCGGATACAAGGGGACGAAGAGATGTGGTGCAGTGGCAGTTCCGTAAATTAGGAGTGGTGTAGACGTGGTGCGTTGGATGGATGTTTTAGATTGGCCCTTAAACCCACCGTTTTGAGCATATGGGGTATTTGGGGAAGGGGAAATGCATTAAAAGGTCGTGAGCGTTGCACGTGACCGACTTTCTGTCTAAACAGACAGGTGAGTGGACAAAAGGTATAACTTGTCATACGTTGACAAGTTCGAAAGGGTCATCTAACAATTTTGATACATTGGAGGGTAAATCGTCACCCCGTGAATAAATCAGAAGAGTAAAGTGTAATTATTCCAAATATGTATATATAGTCCTTTTATTTGTGCACCCGCTTGAAAAATAAAAGAAAACAAATTTTAAACAAGTTAAACTTAACTTCATACTAAATCTTTTTTTTGTGTATTTATTTTGTAAGTTTCTTAAGAATTCAATCTAGACTAAATACTGAAAAAACAAAATAAATAATAAAAACATATAAAAAAATTTATCAATCAAAGACAAATACTAACAAAGCAAATTTGATTAATTGGTTATTTCTCATATTAATCACATTTGAAATTTTGAATAATTTAATTCCTAATTTATTTTTTTTTTTTTAAAAAAAAAAAGAGAAAAGAAAAAAAAAAGGTAAATGATTTATTCCCTTCCCAATGTACAATATTTACTCCTCAATTAACTCCCTCCCCACCCATGATTTATGGTCCCACAACAGCACCATTCATCCAATTGCTCCAACAAATACAATTTATCAATTTATTAAAAAGTAGTTTTTTGAAGCCTAATAGCCCATTGATTCACATTCACTCGTGACTCGTTTACGGAAAATGATAAGTGGGGAACAAACAACTGTCCCCAATCATCTTCTTTTGATTTTTTAAATAAAAGAAATATAAATTTGTCACATCAAAGGATAAATTTTAATTTTTTTTATTTAATTTTTTGATTCTTTTCTTTTTCTTCTTTTTTTTTTTTTTCTTCTTTTTTCTTTTTTCTGTTCTCCTTTCTATTCATCTTCCTCATATAGTTTCAGGTTATAAGTCATTGTGATTGATTTTATCGTTTTGGTGGGTTCTGTCCAGGTAGAAATTTAGGCTTGTTTGTTATTAATTACATCTGAGTGGTTGAAATTAAGCTTATGAAATATGTGCTTTTCTTGTTGTGCTTGAAGGTGATTTCAATAATGAGGATGATGATAGCTGGACTCCAGAAGAATTTGAGGGTCATGTGGTGAAAGAGCGTGAAGGAAAGAGGTCACTTTTGACTTTGGATTTGCAAGTGACACTGAAGGTCTGAAGGATATGGTGGAGGCAATCGTATACATGAAGCAAAAACAGAGAGCCTTCACTGTGAAGCAATATGGATGTCTTGTTGGAATGATTGTAAATTTGTAACTTTTTGCAAGACTTGCAATAGTGTATGCATAACTGCATGTTTATCCGCTCATCAAAATCTCAAAATTTACCAGAGTTGCTTCTACCAGATAAATCCTATGCTTCAAACGCCATAGCCTTTGATGGTCATCCTCCCTAAGACTACAAGAAAATTGAAATTGATGAACCAAAAAGATAAAGTGCACAACTGATGCACCAAAAAGATGAAAAAAAAAAGTGCAAATAAAATGATTCTTGTAGTTTCTTTAATTTCATACACAGGAAATTGCTCAAAGAACTTCAGAAATTGTCTTGATCTAAAAAATGCAGTGGTCTTTTAAATACAATGAGAATTACAAAAATATAGTTACAGAAACAACATATATTTTCTGCATTGATTATATTCTTCCCTTTCCTATCACAATATTCAACATCACAACAAAATACATGGGATCAACTTGTTCAAATTATAATTAGTGTTAGTACATGAGCTGCTAGGTAGTTGCAACACCTTGGAAATCTACTAGTTGCAACAACAAAAAGGGACAAGCTACTATTTCATATGAAAATCTACAAATTACAACATAAAAATATATTCATCTGTCTATACAACACCAAAAAAAATACTAAAACAACAAAATACATTGTAACTTTCATTCCTTCCATTCTACTAATTCCATTTACCCGTACAATAGTTCGTGTGGCCATATATTCTGCAAGCAAGATTTTAGATAATACAAGCCAACTTTTAAATCTCATTAAGATATATATATATATATATATATATTTAAAATCTCATTAGAATACTTTAATCAACCCAAATAAAAAATAAAAAATCATGATAAACAATAAATCCAAGGTAAAATGGCCGATTATATACACAATTAGATTATACAAAATAAAGAAAAAATCAAACATATCTGAATTCATTCAAATACGAATACAAAAATGAACCAAATACAGAATCAAATTCTAGAAATTCAGTGGACGGAAAACAGTTTCAATTTTTTTACTTCTAACTAAAGAAAAAATAATGCTACTACCGAATCCACAAAATGGATTTAGAGAGTACAAAAAAATTAATAATAATTACCCAAAACCCTAGATCACAAAATGCCAAACAATTAACCACATTCCGTTGCCACTATTTCCTAATGCCTCAACTAGACGCGCCAGTCCTCTTAATTTTATACTACAAAACATCAATTTAACAAGAAGCAAGGGAAAAAAGAAGGCATTTTCAGTTTATACTAGACAAGCTGCAGTTCAAGTAGCTAAATAAAATTCAAGAATAGAAACTTCCCTAAGATACAAATAGAATGGTGGACATCGGGTGGGCGTCAGCACTGCTTGGTGGTGGCCGGAGCTGAACGGTAAACAAATATATGAAACTAGAGGCTCTTACAGGAGAGAGAGAGAGAGAGAGAGAAAAAAAAAAAAAAAAAAAAAAAAAAAAAAAAAAAAAAAAAAAACCCAAACAAATCTAAAAGACCAAACAAGGAGATTTACCGGATGGTGGGCGTCGGGTGGGCGTCAGCACTTCTTTGTGGTGGCCGGAGAAAGCGGAGGGAAAAAAATTTGGGGGAGAGAGTGAAAGAGGGAAACTGAAAATGATATGCACAGCACACACTTTTGTTTTTGTTTTTTTTCTTTTTCTTTTTTTTGTAATAAAAGGCGGTTAACCCCGAGTTGGGTACCACTGAAAATGCGCATAGTGTGCGGACATAATGCTACTCCATAGCATTACTCATTCACTTCTAGCTAGTTTCTAGGACCTTCTCGGCTTCTCACGTTCTGCCTTTAATATTTTTCGTCTCCCCAATGCATTGTCAATGCACAACGGCACAAGTGCTTCAAGCGAATCAAGCCTTCACAGAATCACAATCACAACCTTTAGTTTCACTCCTCCTGTCCTTCGTCTCCTCTTATCTTCCTCACTTCTCTAGTTTTTTCTACACTGTCTTCTTCTTCATTTTGCTCATAGAAAAGCCCCAAGTTTTAAAGCAAAAATTCACAGTGTGACAGACGAAAGTGCCAGTGGACCAGTGGTGCGTGGACGGCCGACACCAGACGGTGTTTCCTCAAAAGCTGTTCTTGTCAAATCTCAATCTCAGTTCTCTGAGTTCTCCCAAGCATTCGGTATTTTCAACTTGTGTTTTTCTTTTCTTTTCTCTTAGAGCATCCCCATCGGATGATCTAAATCTCAATCTATTTTACATAATCAAAACCCACTTTTTGCTAGTTTACATAATCACCTTTAAAACTATCTTCCATCTGATTATCTAAATTTTTATCTATTCTATTAAAATAATATTTTTAATTTTTTTTTTTTTTATTTTTTTTGTTAAAACCTCGTACCCACCCCTCTCAGGTATTTCATCAAACAAAGAATCTGCACTTTCTCACCATTTCAAGCTTTAAAACCCGAAAACATCAAACAATAGACACCGTAAATCACCGCACCATAATCAACCAACCGGTGAATCAAAATCAAAATCAACCAACCAGTGAATCGAAATCAAAATCAACCAACCAGTGAATCGAATCAAAATCAACTAACTGGTGAATCAAAATCAAAATGAACCCACCGAAAAATCAAAATCAAAATCAACCCACGGTGAATCATCTTCATCGGCGGCCCATGGTTTCCACCGACCCCACAGCCACTCTAAGCTCTGACCACCATCTCACTGATGGCATCTCCATCAACTTGAACTCCCAGTTCCTCGACGACGACGACGAAACCCTTGTCTTCGTCTCGGAACGTACTGGGTCTTCTACCTAACCCGACCTGGACTCCCCAGCCCGAAACCGCTTCCTTCTATCCCTGCCAGCCTCTTACACGACCGCCCTGTGACCGATCCAGGGCGTCGATCTCTCCGCTCCAATCTCTCAAAATCCCCATTTTCACGCTACCCTTCGTTTGACCGATCCGGCAGAAGATGCTTCAACCGTTCAATGAAGATGATGGAAAGGTAGAGGCTGGCGTTTGGCGTCGGTAGGGAAATGAAAAGGAACAAAAAGAAGGAAAAAGCAGAGAATGAGAGAGAAATGTGCAGACTTTTAATAATAGAATATTCATACATGTGTGAACAGTGCGACGCCACATGTGGTGTCGCACTGTTCACCAATGTCTATAATAGATGTGGCGTCGCACTGTTCACCAATATCCATCAAATCTATTATAGATATCAAGTAGCGAATCGGATGGAGGAAGTTTTTTCAGTTATGTTATGTGTTATAGATATACAGTGGGTTATACATAACCCACTGTGAATGCTCTTAGGGTTGAATGTGAGAATGAGGTTGAGGGAAATTTGAGTTATTGAAAAGTAAATTTTGCCTTTTTTTTTCTTTTCTTTTTTTTCTTTTCTTTTCTTTTTTTAATTTTCTTGTGCAGTGTATTTTTTGATTGACATTGCCAGGTTGGGTTGCCGTGTCGAAGATAGTTTGCTATTTTGCTTTTGCTATTTTTTTTTCCTTTGAAATCTATTGCGTTATTTTTTTTTTAAAAGTCACTGGATCGGAGATGGTTGCCCCCAAAGAGAAGTCTGAATCATACCCCCTCATAAACCATTCCACAAGTGCTGTGATAAGTTTTTGTATGTTGCAGTTGATTGAAGCAATGCTTGTTGATATGGATTGGGCGACAAAAAAGCTGAAGAATTTCTCCTGGGTCAATAAAAAAAGCGCTCATCTTAATGAAAATGGGGAAAATTCTCCTGGATTAGCATTTGAGGAAAATCTTTACTCAATGGCTGAAGAGGTGATGAAAGTATTATCATTCTTTGTTCTGATGACTATCAAGGGTATGCATGCAGTTTCTTTTGATAAATGAATAAAATCTCGTTTCTTTTGGGTAATTGAATCAAATCTCTGTTACTCTGAATTTATGCTTTTTGCCATCATATGCAGACACTCAAGCAGAGCACTTGCTCAAATTGGCTGCAAGGTTTTACAAGCATTTGGCTTAGATGTCAAAGTTGAGAATCGCTCCTAAAGGTTGCAAGCAGCTTCTTCCTACCCTTAAATTTCAGAAGCTTGTGGACCTAACTTGCAAGCAGCTCACGGTTCCTCTATATAACTTTGTGATGCTGGTGCAAAAGCTATTGTCTGGATCCTTTGAAAAGTTTTCATTGCACCCTCCAGCATCAACTGCAGTAGTACTTCTGTGGGTGATGTTTAAAGTTTCTGCTTGTTAATGGGGGGTACCGTTATACTTGCAGAGACAACAAGAAAATGCTAATGATAGTAAAGTGGTCATCAAAAAAATTAAGAGGGAGAACAGATGCATCCCGGATCTGATCTTTCAAATAGAAGATTGCGAAAAGTATCTCATCCAGCTTAGCAAGGTGAGCAAAGTCAATTTATTGAGGCATGCTAAACGCAGCACTTCTCGGGATTTCAAAATTTTAGACCCCATGAAGATGGCCGGGGAAGAAGATGCTCCAAACCATGGATCAAACCATAGTGATCCTACTGCAGTTGAAAATGAATCATGTGAGGATTCTGAAGGCAAGGAAGTGGGTCGGAGAAGATATTATCACCTGAATCTGATAGTCGTTTGGCTGCAGAGGATTCTGGGTCTGATGGGGGAGATGGAAATGCTCTTCCCAGTGCCAAAAGGGTGAAGACGGGTAGAGTAGTGCGGGACTCTGACGATGAAGCATAGGAAAAACTGAGAGGGGTAGGGGGCAATATGTCTTATACAGGGAATAGTTGTATACAATGTACTTGGTGTTTGTAATTGACAAGAGGCTCATGGATGATACTTGATGAGAATGAGAAGTGGTGATATGAAAGAAATAGAAGAAAAAAAAAAATTGAGATCCAAATCCACAAGTAGGCACCGGTTGTTGGATAAAGACCCGGTGTCCAAATTGGTAGCCAAATTGCTCATATGGAATTCATCTGTCTGAGTAGGTGATCAGATAGTCCAAAATTTATTTGGGCATTTGGTTTATAAGAACTCTCACATTATCTAAACAAATTGTTAATAATTTAGGTAGGTAATGATTGTTTTTTAATACATAGATGTTGGAATGAAATTAGACTCAATAGTGATAATTTGATGTCCATGGGAAGCTAAAATGGGGGTCCCAAATGCTTTATATAAAGCTCTGAAAGCATATCAATGTTATCTGTGACGACCCTTTTTTTTTTTTTTTTTTTTTTTTTTTTTTTTTTATAAAAAATACAAACGGATCTTCACAGTGGCACGACTACATGTCTCTCAGCTAATATATGGCACATGCCCTATAACATGTACCTGACAATCAGAGTTAAATCTAACAGTGGAATATAATAATCAATGTGCAGCGGAACACATATCATAAGCGAAAATACATCTAATACATAACAATTAATTACAACAAGAGCCATTTACAAGACTATCTATTTAAGGCTTATAAAACCTATTACACCAATTACATACTAAATATAGGCTCAACAAATACATGTGTCACATGGAACACGAGCCATAAATAAAATACCCAAAATGCGAACTACCCATGAGTCCGTGACTTATGACTGTCGCGATATGCTCCAATCATAGCATCCCATACACTAGGTGGACGAGTCAATAACTATATCCGCAAAACTTGCAACCAAAGCATAAACGTCTGCACGGTTGCGGGGGTTGCTGCATCCGTACAGGTGGAATTATGAGCCCACCGTCTTAGCATAAATAAATACACTAAGACCTCAGAGGTATACTATTCACTGAGTTTTCACAAAGAACCAACTTTTCTTTTCTAGTCATGCGTACACTATAACAGCCACCAATTTTATATATTTTTGTTTAAAAATCCCCATAGCTGATTTAGCGGACATTGACTAATAGAAAACATATAAAGCATACTACGCAGCTGAGCTTATACGTAGAAGTTTCATTGTTGGAAACAACTACATACATCCTCACCTACTATATTACTTTTGTTTCAGTGAGATTTAGAAAACAATGACATTTAAATCATGCAACCATCCGATAGAAATATACATAAGCTCTTTTCCATTAAAATTCTTATGCATACTAATACGTCTAGCAAAACTACTCATAATATAAAAACATCATTCATCAAAACCATGCTATGAATGATTATGCAATGCACATCATGGAAATTAATCCAAGCATCATGGGTTACCCCAAGCATCATGGAAATTAATCCAAGCATCATGGAAATTTATCCAAGCATCATGGGTTACCTAATAAGTCTTGAATTATTCGATTCAAGACCCCTTAATTTACATTTGTTATGCCTAGTTTGTATTGTATATATAACATTTTGTTGTAGTTTTGTTTTATGTCTTATTTTTAGGTCTTAGTTGAAATCTAATTCACAACACTTGAATTAGACCTGAAAATACATCAAGAGTACTTTAGTCATTTTCCTGCAAGTTGAAGAATCGTCCAAGGCAATTCGATCGATCTACTATTTGTATAGCCAATAATTCGATCGATCGACTTTTCGATCGATCGACATATTTTCGATCGATCGACTTCGCATCTTCCAGAAAATCAGATATTTCCAGATCTTTGCATTCTTTATGCAATTCAAATCATAAGTTGGATTTTGTGGACAGAAATGGACGCCGACCAGCTCTGTTTGTGCGGCTAGGATTAACTCTTGATGGGCTTTTGTGAATCCAATTCTCTATATATATGAGATTAGGGTTTTAGGTTAGAACATGCATCTTTTGGGGTTTGTTCAGATTTTCTCAGGTGTATCACTTTAATTCTTCATGTTTTAGTTTACTTTGATGCACGTTTTCTAGGCTTAATTCCAGAGAACAATTTCCTTTCCTTAATTTTAAGTTCTAGCTTAGCTTGTTCTTCATTTTCTTCCTCTTTTGTAATCTGAATTTCTTTAAGTTTAATATAGTTGATTTCAATTCATTTCTCCTTTGTTCCTTTACTGTTTTCATTCATTTCCATGCCTAGATTAGTTTAAATTCATGTCTAGCTAAATTTAGTCTTAGGGTTTGATCCAAATCCTATCCAAAACCATGTAGTGTTCTTGATGTTTTTAGGATTCTCTTTAGATGTTTGATGATTGCTAAGGACTAGAGGATATCAAAACCCATGCTAAAAGGTTTTGGTATCAAGATTCCAATCAAATTTATTCATGAAAAAGAGTTTAACTTGTCTATGAGTTTTTCTTGAAGTCTTGAGTAAAACCAACATTCTTGGAAACAAGAATGATGTCTTTTTCAATGGTGCTATTTGACATGATGTATGATTTCTCATTAGAGTCACCTTATAGGGTATGTTAGGGAACACCAATCATTTCACCCCTTTGGTAGTCTAATTGTCTCTCAATTGTAGTTTAACTTTATGTGGAATGATTTGGTGTGAAACTAGATATTTTGTCATTGTGGCCTAAATAGGGTTTTCATGTATTGTGTACACTTATTAGGATGTGTTATAGAGTAGTAAGCTAGGGCACATTAGTCACTCCACACCTTTGGTAGAGTAAAATGTTTTTTCAATTATAGTTTAATCTTTACGTGGAGTTGATTAATGTAAATCTAGGTGCTTTATGATTACGTCTTAACGAAAGTATTTTCACGTCGAGGTCGTCGTAGTGGTTGACGCCCATTACGCGCTCATATCAAGCATGTTAGGAAGATCCATATAGACTTTAAGCATTGCATAGGTTGAGGATTGGATAGGATCAACACCCTAAGTTTTCTTTTAAGTAAATTTCATTTCCGTTTTCATTTCTTTCACCTTGTCGTTGTAGCTTCAATTCTACAACTTTTGTTTTTACTTTTGTTGATAAATTAAGTTAGATACGCTCTTTAGATATTCCATTACGCAAAACATCCAATAATCTCTGTGGTTCGATCACCCTTACTATAGTACAATCGATACGTACTATTGCGAGTGGTAAACTTATAAATTTAAAATCCACGTGTAGCCGGTTAGTCCCGAGCTATACCAATTTTTGGCGCCGTTGCCGGGGATTAACGGTTGTTTATGGGATATTTAGGATTGTATTTAGTTTGATTTAGTACATAGTGTTAATTCTGTCCATAATCTGTTTTTGGTTCTGTATAAAAACTGTTTTTAGTGTTTTTTGGGTTTTACTTCGGTTCTGTCTGTTTTCTGCAGAATTCTGTTTCTGCAGAAATATCGATCGATCGACTTTTTGGACCTGTAATTTCGATCGATCGACTTTAGATCGATCGACATAAAATTAGATCGATCGAATTTTGTTTTGAGCAGCACTGTTTTTCTGCTGACTCTAGACTGAACCTCCACTCAATTTCTTACTGTTCTGTGCATATTTAGACTTTAATTTTGTTTTAGATTTTGTTTTCTGTATTTTCCTTGCATTTTTCTCTTCTGCAGAGAATCGATCGATCGACATTAAAAGGGATCGATCGAAATTTCGATTGATCGACCAAATATTCGATCGAGCGACATTTTCTTGCAGTAGCACTTCAGTTGCCACTGCACTGCCTCACTGCAGGTTCGGTTAGTCTTTCTTCCCTTTTCTTTTTATTTCTTTTCTGTACCTTGTATATATAGATTACATTTTGTTGGTGCATGTTTGGTCGTCGTTCATTGTCATTGCCTATCTTTCCATACGACCCAAACTTAGAGCGGATTTCTAGACGAAGTAGATCCAAACGGAACTCACGTCTAAGAGCCCATTCTAATTCACCAATGGCTGAAGAACCAAAGCCTGTGCTGTTGAGGGACCACTATGTTCCCTCAACATACACACCTACTTCAAGCCTTCAGTTGCCGGACATTACGGCAGCTCATTTTGAAATTAAGTCCGGATTCATTCAAATGCTTCCTTTATTTTACGGACTTAGTACTGAGGATCCTTATAAGCATTTAGATGACTTCATTGAAATCTGCTCCACCATTAGGTTGCAGAATTTTACAGAGGATGCTTTAAGGATGCGTTTATTTCCGTTCTCCCTTAAGGATAAAGCTAAGTATTGGTTAAATTCCCTAGAGACTAATTCCATTACTTCTTGGCCTCAGATGCAACACGAGTTCCTTAAGAAGTACTTTACCATTGGGAAGACCAACCAAATACGAAAAGCCATAATTGGTTTTTCTTAGATAGAGGGAGAACCTTTTCATGAAACTTGGGAGAGGATGAAGGACCTTTTACGAAAGTGTCCACATCATGCTGTTCCCAAGTGGCAGCTTGTACAGTGCTTCTATGATGGCTTGACTGAGCCACATAGACAGATGGTAGATGCCTCATGTGGGGGTACGTTTATGTTAAAGAGTGAGGATGATGCATGGACACTTTTTGAAAATCTATCTGAAAATTCTTTACACCATTCATCATCCGGTCGTAGGACAAACACTAAGAGCCAAACTCTTTATGAGGTGTCCCAACCTTTGGACTTGAATACCAAGGTGGATGCCTTATCTAGAAAGTTAGATCAATTACTTGCATCTGGTTTTGTTCCTGCGACTGCATCTCATATACACACACCACATGATGCATGTTCATTTTGTTCCGATCCATCACATCAGGCCGGAAATTGTCCTATTGTTGGACAGTCTTCTGAGCCTCCTTTTGAGCAAATGAACGCAGTTTACTCTAGACCGGTTAGTGATCATTTTAATAATTCTTATAACCTGGCCTTGAGAAACAATAGTAGTATGTGGCGGCCTAATGTTCCACAATATAATGGACTGCAAAACCAAGCATATCAGCAGTCCAACAATCAATTCTACCAGCCGCCACCTAATAGTCGTCCTCCCAACCCACAATAGCAATCAGACCTTCCACCTCTTAGAAATTCTGCATTTGAGGAAAAGGTGTTGACTAGTCTTAGTAAATTTGAGTCTCAGACTCAGATTCTAAATTCCCATTCTCAGTCTATAGCAAAGTTAGAAGTCCAACTTGGACAACTAGCTAAGTCCTTTAGTGAGAGAGAGATAGGGAAGTGTTCTAGTCCATCTAGTATACAGCCTAGGAGTGGAGGGGTAGTCATTGATCAGAAGGTGGGAGAGACAAAGACCAAACTTGCCAAGGGTAAAGGAGTGTTTACCGAAACACCACACTCCAACACAAAATTCCTTGAGGCACATTTTAAACCTGAAGTGCCTTACCCTCTAAGTCTCAAGGATCCAAATGGGCACGAAACGATAAATTTTGCCCAACCACTGCCAGACACAAATCCATTCATTAGCAGTGAGTTTTGACGGGTCTGGCTGAAGACGTTAAACTTAGCGCTCCTGGGAGGCACCCCATTCATTTTGTTTGATTGTATATATTTTATGTTTAATTTTTATGCTTTGTAAGTAACCTGTTTTTATTTTTATACCAAGGCATTTCGATCGATCCATTTTTGTTTCGATCGATCAAGTTTCGTTGAGATCGATCGAAATGTGACAGTTTCATTTTTGATATTTCTGTTTATGATTTTGTATATTACACTTTCTTTTTAGTTTTGTTTTTCAGGTTAAGTGTTTCTACCTCTAAGTTTGGGGGTATGCTATAAGCCATACCTCCCCATTCAGGTTTTCCTTATCCCTTAACCATGCTTTCGTTTTGTACACATTGGGGACAATGTGTTATTTTAAGTTTGGGGGTATGCTATAAGCCATACCTCCCCATTCAGGTTTTCCTTATCCCTTAACCATGTTTTCGTTTTGTACACATTGGGGACAATGTGTTATTTTAAGTTTGGGGGTATAGAAGTACACTTAGTCTAAATTTTGTACAAATTTTTCAAATTTCTTTGTGAATATCTATGTTGTCTTGTAGAAATTAGTTGATTTATAATTGTGATTTGCTTTTCATTGACAATTTTAAAATTTTGAACACATGATCACACAATTAGAGAGTCTAAGTCTGCTTAATTACTTTTGGCTATGAGATTCACATGTAGGAATTTGAAAAATCATGACATACATTGGCATAGTGTTTGTGGGGTATGTACTTAAGTAATACCTTGCATATTTGTTTTGAGTGTCTTGGATAAAAACCAAGATTACTTGTTAGATGGATGACGTGGGCATAGTTATAAAAAAAAAAAAATAAAAAAAAAAATAAATAAATAAATAAATAAATATTCATTGAGTAACCGAACCTCTTGCCTCATTAAGCATTGAGTGTTCGCGTCAAAAGATGTAAGTAAATAAAAAATGGTTAGTTTGACTTCGTAGTTCTTCTTGACTTGAGTTATTAAGCCCTTAGGGATGTTTTACATCTAGTGCCCTAAAGCCATCTGGTTTGGGAGTCACTGGCCTAACACTTGGTACATAGGTCATTTAGAAGCTTAAAGAAGTTGAGCATTGCACAACGATAATAAATAATGTAAATAATAGTAAAGTATGCCTATGCCTTAGTTATTCCATTTAGCGAGAGATATAAAGATTTTGAGACACTGGAACATGTATGTAGGTTATATTCTTTTAAAGCTCCATAACTGTATGTTAATATCAAACTGCATCATTTCTAACATGTGAGGTCTTAGCCGGCCATTGGTAAATGAGTAGACTCTGATTATTTAAACTGTGTGAAGATGGAGTTTATTAGTTTAAAGTTGTTCATGAATTATGAACCATTGTTGTAATGATACTTCTTTTTATTAGGTAACATGTATATTTTGTAAAGATAATGTTTGTAGGTAGCATTTTCTGCTAAACCTTCACGAGACTTCACTCGTCCACTAGGGTAGCCTAGGGGTTTAAAAGGCTTGTTGCATGTGCTAAATGCAATCGCGTTTTCCACGAAAGAGGATGTAGATTAGTTGTTTATATTTTAATTTCTAGTTGTAATGCTAGGGACTAGCATTATGTAAGTTTGGGGGTGTGATAAGTCTTGAATTATTCGATTCAAGACCCCATAATTTACATTTGTTATGCCTAGTTTGTATTGTATATATAACATTTTGTTGTAGTTTTATTTTATGTCTTATTTTCAGGTCTTAGTTGAAATCTAATTCAAAACACTTGAATTAGACCTGAAAATATATCAAGAGTACTTTAGTCATTTTCCTGCAAGTTGAAGAATCGTCCAAGGCAATTCGATCGATCTACTATTTGTATAGCCAATAATTCGATCGATCGACTTTTCGATCGATCGACATATTTTCGATCGATCGACTTCGCATCTTCCAGAAAATCAGATATTTCCAGATCTTTGCATTCTTTATGCAATTCAAATCATAAGTTGGATTTTGTGGACAGAAATGGATGCCGACCAGCTCTGTTTGTGCGGCTAGGATTAACTCTTGATAGCTTTTGTGAATCGAATTCTCTATATATATGAGATTAGGGTTTTAGGTTAGAACATGCATCTTTTGGGGTTTGTTCGGATTTTCTCAGGTGTATCACTTTAATTCTTCATGTTTTAGTTTACTTTGATGCACGTTTTCTAGGCTTAATTCCAGAGAACAATTTCCTTTCCTTAATTTTAAGTTCTAGCTTAGCTTGTTCTTCATTTTCTTCCTCTTTTGTAATCCGAATTTCTTTAAGTTTAATATAGTTGATTTCAATTCATTTCTCCTTTGTTCCTTTACTGTTTTCATTCATTTCCATGCCTAGATTAGTTTAAATTCATGTCTAGCTAAATTTAGTCTTAGGGTTTGATCCAAATCCTATCCAAAACCATGTAGTGTTCTTGATGTTTTTAGGATTCTCTTTAGATGTTTGATGATTGCTAAGGATTAGAGGATATCAAAACCCATGCTAAAAGGTTTTGGTATCAAGATTCCAATCAAATTTATTCATGAAAAAGAGTTTAACTTGTCTATGAGTTTTTCTTGAAGTCTTGAGTAAAACAAACATTCTTGGAAACAAGAATGATGTCTTTTTCAATGGTGCTATTTGACATGATGTATGATTTCTCATTAGAGTCACCTTATAGGGTATGCTAGGGAACACCAATCATTTCACCCCTTTGGTAGTCTAATTGTCTTTCAATTGTAGTTTAACTTTATGTGGAATGATTTGGTGTGAAACTAGATATTTTGTCATTGTGGCCTAAATAGGGTTTTCATGTATTGTGTACACTTATTAGGATGTGTTATAGAGTAGTAAGCTAGGGCACATTAGTCACTCCACACCTTTGGTAGAGTAAAATGTTTTTTCAATTATAGTTTAATCTTTACGTGGAGTCGATTAATGTAAATCTAGGTGCTTTATGATTACGTCTTAACGAAAGTATTTTCACGTCGAGGTCGTCGTAGTGGTTGACGCCCATTACGCGCTCATATCAAGCATGTTAGGAAGATCCATATAGACTTTAAGCATTGCATAGGTTGAGGATTGGATAGAATCAACACCCTAAGTTTTCTTTTAAGTAAATTTCATTTCCGTTTTCATTTCTTTCACCTTGTCGTTGTAGCTTCAATTCTACAACTTTTGTTTTTACTTTTGTTGATAAATTAAGTTAGATACGCTCTTTAGATATTCTATTACGCAAAACATCCAATAATCTCTGTGGTTCGATCACCCTTACTATAGTACAATCGATACGTACTATTGCGAGTGGTAAACTTATAAATTTAAAATCCACGTGTAGCCGGTTAGTCCCGAGTTATACCATTACCCCAAGCATCATGGAAATTAATCCAAGCATCATGGGAATTACCCCAAGCATTGTTTCCCGTGAGTTGTGAACCTCACTTCGATGCACGTTTAGCGTTCATATGCATATGCATCATGCTTTAAAACAATATACACAATATACATTTCATTTTATGAATCATGCCTTTAACACATGCTTTCTTTACAAAACATAATCAATTCAATATGTCATTTCTTTAACAATTTGCATAACTTAAATCTTTATACTCACTCTAAACTCACAAATCATATTCATAGTTCAAAACATCATCAATATTTCAATATACTCCAAAGTACTCAAATCATCCAAAACAATTCATAATCAACATACAATTGGTTCAGGTTTGTAAAACAATATATATTTTGCAATTCATCATTTAAGAAAATAATATTTCTCAGTGAGTAGAATACTCACCTTGGCTGTGTGGATTTAAGTACTAGGTCTCCTAGACATCACCTTGCAATGCGTCACTGTGAAAATACACATTGCACATTATTTGACCTTTCTAATATTAGATCGACATTTAGCTCTTAAATTGCTCAAGAGCTAACAATTGGAAAACCCCTAATATTTTAAGGGTCCCAATTACACACCCATAAATCTAGACACTAATTAAACTCAAACAATACTAACCTGAAGTATTTACTAAGGTTTAGATATTAAAATCAATATTTAACTATTTACTCATAATATTAATTATTAACCCGCAATTAATTTCACCAACACTTTTATACTAACATTAATTCTAAAATTACATTCACTACTCTTTTTACAATAATTACTAACTTATTAACTTAAATCATTAACACATTTAAAATAACCTTAACCCATAAGAAAATCTTAGGGTTAACTTCACAAATACAATTTAAACTAAATACCCATAATTATTTATTTTTACTAACACTAGAACCTAACCCATAAATACTTATTTTTACAAAACCTATAGCTAATTTGATATTAATCATCATTATAACTACAATTAATCCACAAATTAACAATTTATGTTTTAAACACTTAAAAACCCTCAAGTTAATTTAACCTATCAAATTAGGGTTTTTAATCTTAACCCGTAATTTATAAATCACTACCCTAAACGCAATATTATTAACCCATAGCATTTACTAAAGGTTAATCACATAAAAATACAACTAAAGTTAAATACCCAAAAGTTAGGGCTAGAGGAAAACTTACCCAAAATTTGCCCAAATGAAATCTAACGCTGGGAAAGTGTTTAGGAAGTTCCAAACCATGTAAATCCTAAAGATAAACAAAGATTAAACTCCACATTTCAAGATTTCATCTAAAATCTCAAATGACAAGATTTTATGAAAATACCTCAAACCAATCGGTGGAAACATAGATTGGACTTCGTAGATTACGTTTCCGAAATCAAATTTGAGTTTGGCCCGTCGGATCTTTGTAGATCATAATTTTTGTATGAAAAATGAAAGAGGAAGAGAGAGAGAGAGAGAGAGAGAGAGAGAGAAGCGTTCTGCCTCTGTTTCTTTCTGCTCAAGATAAGGCGCCCAGCGCCTTATCATTATTCTTCTTTTTTTTTAATTAATTTTTTTTTTCTTTGGGAAGGGCCATCATCATGTGAAGGGCCATGCGGCCCTTCAACCTTTTTTGAATGTGGGGCGCACACCTGCGCCCCACACCATTTTTTTTTTTTTTTTTTTTATATTTTATTTCTTTTTTTTTTGTTTGACTTTTCTTTAATTTATTTTTTATTTATTTATTTAAATTTTCTTTTCTTTTCTTTATTTTCTATCTCTATATTCTTTTCTTCTTCTTCTTCTTCTTCTTTTTTTTTTTTTTTTTTTTTTTTTTTTTCCTATTTATTATATTTTCTAATTCTTTTCTTTTTTTCTATTATTCCAAATTTTCTTTTCAATTTTCTTTTATTTTTTTTTAAAAAAAATATTCTCTAGCATTCTATTTTCTTAGCTACTATTTACAAGTCAATAGGATAAAATAAAATACTTTATTTTATTTTATCACACTAAATAAACTTATTTTTATTTAATCCAAATAAACCATTTTATAAACTTTGGTCTTTAAAAGTATTCTCTTGCATTTTAAATACATCTAATTAAGTTTAATCAATTATTTACTCAAATTTCATATTTTAATTGTTACAAAATGTCTTGAACATTACATCCCTCCCTCCTTATAAAAATTTTGTCCTCGAAATTTGGATATTAATTGTTTTGTGCACATACGAGTATGCATTCTATATTTAGAAAAATTCATGCAAGTATGCGTTTTACATGGGATATTTACGCGAAAGTAGCATGATACAACAATCATACCGGATTTATTCGCTAAAATGGTGGATCACTCCCACATTTAACGATCGAACACTCATGTGGCTTCCTTAACATCGTAATTTCACGGAGTTCTCACTATGGAATGATTTTATTGTTTTCATACAGAACATTACTCGCTTTGCACCTCTTCATAAGTCAATTTACATTGAATATGAAGAAGTGCATACAAGTAAAGGGTCGCAAACACGTTCGCAACGGAGAGATACAGGAAAATGTCATGAATGGCCGTTAAAACGAGAAGACATTATGACCGATTACGTGACGAACCCATGTTTAACACTAGGGACAACTCAATATATCCAGAATTGAGCATATTCATATCCGCAAAGCGTTACATGTTTCGCATTGGCATCACCTTGCATTTCACCAGATCACCAATTTGAATCATATATTTGCGGCGATGCTTATCCACATAGCGTACCATCACTATGTAGTGAATATTCACTTTGAACGAGTGCAATTTTCCCTAGAATCATGCACCACTTCCAGGCTCACTGATTGTCTCACGCCAACTTCATGCCAAATGAAATGGCGTTCCACGCTCACGTCTATACGATTTTACGTGCGATATAACGTCAATAGTTGTAAACCAGCATAACTAGTAGTCGCAACCAATGACGGTGTCCTAACCAACTCTATGGATTCCCATACGCATAACTTAGGCGTATCCTCAAGTGTATAAATAGATCTGTCGAATCAGTCGTCCGCATACAAAGGGTACGTTGAGCTAACATTCCACATACACGTAGAGTAAATCCCGCCATCACGAGATTTCCACTTAGTGCTTTAGCTGTGACAGTAGCTTAAGTTGCACATCAGGACATCTTGCCATCAAAATCTCCAAACACAAGAAGCCATCAACATTACCCTATAATTTAGTCTCTCAACGTGGGAACACATTGAGACTTGAGTGATAAGTGTGGGTTTCACACACTTCACCGTAGAGGTAGTTCTAACACGTTATTAATGCTTAAACAACTACTGCTAACTCCAAATCATGAGTAGGACTGTGCTCCTCATGGTCTACAGTCGCCTAGAAGCATAGGCTACATCCCAATCCTAATCGCGCTACACATGTGCCAAGCCACATACCCAACAATTTCCATGGGTAGTTTAAGCACAGGTGCAATTGTGTGTGTTCTTGTTCTAACGTGTTGACTACGAATTCATTCTTGCTCATAACGTGAACCAAGAATGGCGCTCCATCAATCCAAAACTTGCATCACCAAAAACTCGTAGTGGTTATACCATATATGGTTCACTGAATTTAGCACATTACCTTTTGCACCCAAAAGTCAATGGCATCTTGGAAGAAAGTCAATTCTCAAGGATACCGAGGCTCCTTAGAGTTGACTGAACAAGTTGTCAGTTCTCAATAAGGAATACTCATCTTGGATCGCCACGAGGCTTAGCACACGATAACCTATGCAACCTCTCATAGACTCGCGACTAAAGTGGAAACATTTGCATTATCCGAATGTTCCCAACTTGGACTCGATATGAGCTTGGCTTAGGCATAAGCCAGACACCCAAGTGTATATTCTCGGACATCCATCATTGTCGAAGGTTGGAGAGAGATAGCGGAGTAACTCGCAAACCAGACCCACAAAGTTCGGACTCTATATACAATGGGGTAAGAGTACGACTACCCACTCGTGATTGTCTACGTTCACTTCTACTCTTTGATTGTTAATCCATTCCAAATTGACACCAAAGCCCTAACGAGTCAATATTATAGTTCAACATGATAAGTTTTATTGTCTAGCATGTTGAACACCAAAATTCTATATGCATGGCATTAAAACTCAACATATTACACGTTGAAGCTAAATAAGCCAATATTGGAACTCTACACGTATAACACTCTTAGCTTTACTGGCAGAGTCTTTTCTCTAGTACCGATAGCACACTTATCCACACGCTCCCTATAAGCGAAGGCGTCATCATTATGAATGGTCACGCATAAGTTCTAATCTAAGGGTTCAACGCTCAATTTGCATAGCTTACAAGTGCAATTGAGACCAGGGTGAACAATTTAACATATCAAAGTAAATGAGTTAGACACCGTAACTCCTCATATCAAACACTATAGCTAACATTGTCACCACCCATATAATGCTAAGGCAATGACCTCCATGTTTACTGTGGACAAATGCGTCACCAATAGAAATGGTCACGCACGATGATTTTAAAGGTTTGAAGCCCATTATGCATGTAACCATGTATAGTGAGACATACGAATGGATACAACTCGAATAAGCCAAATGCACACAATGCTACAACATAAAGGTATAAATCATGTGGCAGCATCAGTAGCATTTGCGGTGGTTGGACGGACTTCAACATTGCTCGGTGTAAGTGTGTACACTATACTTGAGCAAACTGTCTCCGCTTGAAGTTGCTCGCTAAAGATACTTGACTTTGGCGGCAACAAGTTGGTGACCTCACGTGGCATGGTCTCCTCAACTATATTTACAACGTGCCTTAGATCTTCTACGACATACACCCGAGTGTAGCTCCCCACACACTACAGTGGGCAACGCTAGAGCTGCTTTGAGTCAAAGCGGCTAACGAAGGACATAGCTTTACGAGGTGACCAAGTCTACCACTTCGAAAGCAAACCCGTGATTCTACACGACACATACACCAAAGTGTGGCTTCCACAACTGGTGCACCGTGTGACACCGAAGTGGCTCGCAAAGGCATCCTCTTCTCCAAGGAACTTAGAGCCACAACCAATAGATTGCTTCTTTGGCGGGAGGAAGCATGAGCTCCAAATGACATTGACCATTTTCTACTCAAATGATTCGTGGTCGAAGGTTCGGCAATAAAGGATACCTAAAACCACTACTAACAAACAATTTCCTAGACAAAGGGGGAGGAGGTAGAGGCACCTAAAATCACTTCCACCTCAATCACTCACTGAGGAATCCTCTTCCTCATTGCATATTGATATTGCTTGTCTAGACGGCATGACTTGTCTGTACAATGAAATGCCACATAGACAATGCTGCATAAAGAAGATTACATGCATCATAATACCCATGCAATGCACCTAAGAAGTTTATTCTAAACCGTTCCCCGTCTAAGCGATATACTCTACACAATCACATTGAAGTTAATCTACAATGTGAAAGTGATAGGTAAACTAACTATACGTAAATTAAATAATATGCATCACAAAATTCATGTAATCCATATGGAGTATTATATTTTAATTTCCTATCTTTGTTGAAACTTTTAAAATTTCCTATGGCTCTTTTGTTATTATTAGATTCTGACACAACCCTAAGTTTTCGCTTTCCGCTTTTCTAACAAACCCTAGGACTAACTGCTCTGATACCATTTTCTGTGACGACCCCTTTTTTTTTTTTTATATATTTTTTTTCTTTTTTTTTTGTTTGACTTTTCTTTAATTTATTTATTTTTATTTAAATTTTCTTTTCTTTTCTTTATTTTCTATCTCTATATTCTTTTCTTCTTCTTCTTCTTCTTCTTCTTCTTCTTCTTTTTTTTTTTTTTTTTTTTTTTTTTTTCTATTTATTATATTTTATAATTCTTTTCTTTTTTTCTATTATTCCAAATTTTCTTTTATTTTTTTTTAAAAAAATATTCTCTAGCATTCTATTTTCTTGGCTACCATTTACAAGTCAATAGGATAAAATAAAATACTTTATTTTATTTTATCACACTAAATAAACTTATTTTTATTTAATCCAAATAAACCATTTTATAAACTTTGGTCTTTAAAAGTATTCTCTTGCATTTTAAATACATCTAATTAAGTTTAATCAATTATTTACTCAAATTTCATATTTTAATTGTTACAAAATGTCTTGAACATTACGTTATCTGTTCTAGTCCAGCTTGGATGAATAAATAGCATGACTTTCTTTCCACCTTTGCTGGTTATAATTTTGTTGTAAAGATCAAATACTCTAGGAACACTAGTGAGGCCTGCCTAGTAGGATATCTGGATGAAAGCTCTTCAGCCACATTTGTCGTTTCATGTAGTTATTCTAAAAACGGTTGTTAGTTCAGGCCTTGAAGGGCTTTTTTTTTTTTTTTTTTTACATTTTTCCCTTTGAATTATCATTATAATCGAGATATAATGGAGATGAGAGAAATTAAAGTTGAATTCATTCCCTCCATAAAGTTGATAGCTGATCATATGACCAATGGATTGTTCCTAAAAAATTCAGAGGGCATGTAGCGGCAATGAAATTAAAAAACACGTAGGTAATAGTTACATAGGTTAGTGGATAGTCAAAAGGATCCTAGGACTTCTGGATGAGTAGACTTACGCACTTATGCCTAATGGGGACATAATTAGTGCTTTTTAAGTTTTGCTTAGAACAACTTTTGAAAGTATTTTTTAAATTTCTAAACGCAATTACATTGATGAATCCACTTATCTTAAAGTTACAATACTAATTATATATCTTAACCAAGCGGGTTATGCAACAGCAAATTGATCTTACCATAGAGACAAGGTATTTGAATAATTCATTCATAGAGAATTTATACGAGTCTTTTATTGTTTACGAAAAAGGAAATAAGATACATAATTGATTTGGGGTTTCCTTATGAAATGCACTAGCCGTTGGGTGAGTTGCCTTGTTGAGAGTGCTCCCATTTTGGTTAACGTTGGTCTGTTCATTACTTACGACGGAGATCTGCTTCCTCTACTGGAGAACTCTGCAAAGCAACAGTGCAAGAACCATTAGAGATGCAGTACCAGTGACTGTGACTTTGAATCTAAATCAAGTAATTAAACTCTTCAAATCAGCCATAATAGTCTTTGATCCATTAAAGAAACTATTATTTTTTATATATCTCTGGATTTGTATGTGGTTTCATTACTATATTTAGAGGATAGACAAAATACAGTTTCAGATTTCTCACCAGAGGAGCCCCCTCGGCAGCTCTTTCAGCCAAGTAGGCACAAGGATTGAAGAAATCTCCGTACGTCTTTGACCATTCCTCCAATCTCGAATATATGTATTTGGAACCGAGGGAATCAGCCCAGTACATGATGCCTCCTCTGATCAAATGTACCCCAAAAGATTTAGCAAGAATTGGATGGAGTTCGGTTCAGGAAATTGCATAAAACTACTGAAAAGTTGCAAACCTGTAAGGTGGGAAACCCATGCCTATAACAGCAGCAATGTCAAGGTCTGCCGCTTTGACTGCAATACCTTCATCAAGGATTCGGCAGGCCTCATTCACCACAGGAAAGAATATCATTTCCACAATTTCCTTTTCTGGTAAGTTCTCTAGCTGTGTTCAAGTTCATTTTCAAAAAGATTAGGAGATTGGAGAGAGGAGAGAGACTTCTGTATTACCACTAATACTATACTACTCTTCAGAACAGAGTTCAGAAATCACAGAGAGAGAGAGAGAGAGAGAGAGAGAGAGAGAGAGAGACCTTAGGGTCAATGGTTACACCAGAAATGCTCCTTGACTTGTCAATATATTTTTCTAATTCAGGATCCGGGCTAGCTTCGATTTTCTCATCATAGACATAGAACCCTTTGCGAGTAGTCTCGCCTGAAACAGAGTGCATGGTAAACCATGAAAGACTTGAAGATCCATACTAAATTTGAATAGACTTAAATCAATAGGTTGACCACTTTGTTATAATATAATTCAAATGATTAAGTTTAGATAAGTGATAATTTAACTTGGTATCAAAGTCAGGCTACAATTCATCCTCCATTTTAGTTAAATACTTCACGTGTTAGGTCTCACTTCATAAAAATGAGTTTCAGCCCACATGTGAGGGAGATGTTAGAATAAAATTTAAATGATTAAGTCTACTATTTCTTATTACTTTAAGCTTTTGGGATAAATAGTAATTTAATATGTCAAACTTTGTCTCCCATTTTAATTAAATATTCAATATGTCGAACCTCACTTATTGAAAGATAGTTTCCTATCAACTTAAGAAGCTTTTGGTATAAATAGGCTATCATTTTTAACAACAAACTTATACCTGCTCTCTTTTCCTGCTGCATTAGTGGGATAAGCATTGATTTATAACTTCTCTCAGGAAAATTGTGAACAAATGGGGTGCCAGTTGCGATTGCAAAATCAAAACCAACCATGTCAGCCAATCTGCATGGACAAAACAAAACATAAAAGCCAGATAAATGCAAGAAATTAGATCATATTAAGAAGCAACAATGAGATACAGATGACTGGGTTATGATTCTCCTATAATTAAACCTGAAAGGGCCCATTGGCATTCCAAACTCAGTAATTGCCCTATCAATCTGATAGGCATCTGTGCCACGCTCGACGAGCAAAGTAGCCGCTTGTGCGTACGGGAAGAACATCCTGTTGACAGCAAAGCCTGGGCAATTTCCAACCACGATTGGAGTTTTCTTTATCTTTTCCACAACATCCAGCAAGTCAACAATCACTTGGGGAGACGTCTGCCTAGTGCGAACAATTTCCAAAAGTGGCTGCGTCGGACTGCATGGAAAGCATAACAAAATGGTTAATTAAGCGAAACAAATTGCAGACAGAAAAACAGCAGGGAAAATATGCTCCAACAATAACGGTAAATCTAGTACTACCTAAAGAAATGAACTCCAACAATCCGATCTTGGGACTTTGTCAAATCCCCAATCACGTTCAAGTCAACTGTGGAGACGCTACTCGCAAGTATGCAATGTGGTGGGCAGTACTTTTCAAGATCGGCAAAAATTTGTTGCTTTAGAGAAAGATCCTCAATAGCTGCCTGTTCCAAGCATCAACAACAAATACTGAACACTTTCTTCTCCAGTTTCTGAATAAACAGCAATGACAAAAAAATCAACATGCATTGTGAAGTCAACTACCTCAATCACCATGTCAACATCTTTAAAGCTTTCATAGTCAAGGACACCCTCGAGAAGTGATATGGCTTTCTCAAAGTCCTTCTCAGACATTTTCTCTTCCTTCACACTGCTTTGCAAATTGGCTGAATAAACAAAAAGAAGATTAAACAAGAACCAATTTGAATTCTGTCTCTATTAGAGTAGAAGCGCGCTATAATAATCTTAATATAGGATTCTAGCCTCACCGTACCTCTGACTCTACCAATCCCATCTTGCAAGAGCTTGTCATTTTCTTCTCTCAGGATAACTGGATAATTACCAAGAATCAATGCTGTTGCTATTTCGGACCCCATTAGTCCTCCACCAATGATACCAACCTTATTCACCCGTCTTGGCACTAAATCCATATCTGTAACCCCAGGTACCTGTTTAAAGTGATGATCAGAAGTGAATATATTGAAGATATATGCTCTGGCAATCACAATTTATTATTTTTCAAACCTTAGACGTTCCACGTTGAGCAAAGAGGAGGTGGACTAGACTCTTGGAAGTGTCAGAATACAGAAGTTCTTGAAAAGCTTCTGCCTCCTGCAGCCAGAGTGAGACACAGAATCAAACAGTTGAAATTTGAATGGAACTGCTGTTTGAAGGGAATTAAGTAAAAGAAGAGGGAGACAGACATGCACGGACCTTCCATAGTCCAGCGCGGGGACCGGAAACTATACCCTCTTCGATGACATCAATGCAAACGAATGGGTGTTGGACATTGGGAGCCTGTTTCTTGGCCTGAGCTCTTGCAAACTTGAGTATTTCCCTAGCTTCCCCGAGGGGCTCTATCTTGTCGGTCTTGTGAAGAGTAACAACCCATGGTCTTCTACCGTGGAAGATATCCAGGGCCCATTGACGTGCTGTGTTTACCAACTCATCAGCTGAAACGATGGCATCCACAAGACCCAGACTTTGAGCTTCCTCCGCTTTGACTGTTTCTGACTTCTATTTAAGCAAACCCCAAGATCGAGGAGATAGAGATGAGAGATTATTGAAATTTATGAGGAGCCAAAGCAAAAGAAAAAGACAAATTATAATCACAGCATATATACCAGCATCATATCAAGTGCCTTTGGGAGACCAACAAGACGTGGAAGCCGCTGTGTACCTGAGAGGCATGCCAGGAGCAATGAATTTCATCAACAACATTAATTTTTCTCATGATCATTCTTTTCTCCATTGAACGTTGAGTTATATCAACTTATCAAGGCGTAATTAATTAAAGAGTGTGTGTCAAAAAATTATCTGCAACATGGATACTCAAATCATATGGGCTGGAAACACCATTCGTTAATTCTGCTATCCGTCTGTTGCTTAACAGCGTCTAGTTGCTGACTATAATTAAGTTTATAATCCTATATGAACATCATGCATCATCATCATCCCAAAACAAACGATTTTAAAAAATAGAGTTTAACGTTTGTAAAATTACAGTTTGTCCTAAGAATATATATATGTTTATTTATTTTAAAAAAACATTTATATATTTAAATACATTGGATTTTCAGGTTAAAAAAAAAAAAAATCAAGTCCAAAAATAAGGGTTTTTTTTTTTTTTTTTTTTTTTTTTGGGAACAACGACTACAAAGTGACCATATTGGGCCAAAATAGGATGAAATGTTTTTTTCTTTCTTCTTCTTCTTTTTTTTTTTCTTTTTTTTTCTTTTTTTTTTTTTAAAAAAAAAAAAAAAAAGGGCTAAAAATGTCTAAAATAAGCCAAAAAAAAAGACTCAATATTCAAAATGGTCTCAAAATACCAAATTTTGTAAAAATTCGGTTACCGATGTAGATGACCTGGTACCAACCAGTAATCGGCGGTTAACTGTCAGTTATTAAATAACTAGTTAACCAGCTATTCTGGTTACGGTAACCAGTTTTAACCAATATCCGATAACCGTAACCTGGTTTTTCTCCTACTTTGTCCTTTAAAATCGTGCATTTTAGAAAACGCATTCCTTGTTTGTGATTTGAAATGTAGAATTTTTCATATTTTCAAATAATCAGCTTTTAAAAATGTACTCCCAAACAAACAAAGTTTTCACACCAAAAAAAGAAAAAAAAAAAAAGAAAGAAAAAAAGAAAGGAGAGAGAGAGAAGGGCAAAGTCGGCATACCTCCAAATCCAGGGATTATTCCAATAGTCAGCTCAGGCAACGCTACTTGTGCAGTGGGGGTTGAGATTCTAGCATGACATGCCTGATGTAGCAAAATGATGAATATATATATATATATATATATAACAGTAAATTAAATAAAAATGAAAAGAGATCGAAGCTAGTCCAAAAGAAATGGCAACACATGTATACCATTGCAATCTCTAAACCTCCGCCTATAGTAAGGCCATCAATGGCAGCAACTGAAGGCTTATCCGCAGCTGAAACACAAAGGAAGCAGTCAAATACACAACATTTATCTTCTTTGAAGAAAATCCAATTATATATATATATATATATATATATACACACAACACACACGTACCTTCGAAAATGTCAGTAATAACCTCTACGGCGAGAAAGCCAGGCCTTTCTTCTTTCTCGACTGGAAATACATAACTTAAACGTCACTTCATGAAACAAGGGAATACTACTACATTTATGGCGGAGAGAATGGTAATTTTTGGAGAGGATTCGGTTGTTAAGTTTCGGAATTTTATTTTTATTTTTTTTTCCAAAATTAAAATAATACTCGGATAGTCGGATGTGAATCATGTGATATGAGTATCCAGTCTTATTCTTTTTTAGTTTACGGAAAAATATATATAAAAATAAAAAAATAAAAAAAAAAATAAAAAAAAAGAAGAAGAAGAAAGGCAGCATGCATACTCTTTCCCGCTTGAATTCCCTGAAGAGCTGCAACATCAAAGCCACCAGAAAAATTGCCCTTTGCGCCTGCTCCAATAATTACAGAAGTTATATATATATAAGAGTTTAGATTAATTCATATATATCTTTTATATATATATATATATATATGAGATTACAGTCACCTGTAATCACGATTGCCTTCACATCATCTCTTCGTAAGGCCTCCTCAAAGTTGTATTTTAAACTGCCTACCACTGAGAGGAGACGCACAATTAGAAAAATAATTTTGATAATAAACAAAAATTCTATTTAAACCTCAAAAATATTAATACACCCAAATTTCGTAAAGAAAATATAATTTTCCTCAAATCACTTTTCTCTATATTTTTTTTTTTTTCTGGACCGAGAAAACTGGTTTGTTCAAAGTATACAACCCACATATAAGATTGACATGTATTTATTGACAAGTTTAATAACTTGTGCTTCTCACATGTTTTTTTTATAACATTAATAAAAAAAAATGTGTTTATTTTTTACATATTTAAATGACACATATTACTCTTATATGTGAGTTGTATAAAATTTCTTACAAATCAATCGGTAGGAAATTTATCATTTTTTTTCTCTATATTTTCTTCTTGTGACAGTTGAATTAAATACTTGGGAAGAATTTTTTGTCTTTTAATTGTGACAGTTGATCAACCCGAGCGAATGAGATATGTCAAAGCAAAGTAGAATTAAGTGCCTATTGCTATTATGAAGTTGGCCGTCTACGTCTTTTACTGACGACAGCAAAGTTATAACAAACCATACTTTTTCATTCGAAAAATTACAACCTTTTTTTTTTAACTTTAAATCACATTTTATTACTATTTAAAAAAAATACTCTTAAAAATATTTACTGAACCAAGCCATAAATATTTGGTAACCCCGTTTTCCTCCCCTCCTCTTATTTTTATTTCTCTAAAAACTTATTTTCATTTTTCTTAAAAAAAAAAAGAAAAAAGTCAACTTTAAAACAATTTTTGTTTTTCAATTTTTTATCACATTAATATTTTTTTATCCAAATAAAAAAACTCACAACCAAAACAAAACTTTTATCACCCCTGTCTCCTCATTGGATGATACCATCGTACTACTCTTTGATACTAAAAGAGTGGTAGGTCCTTCCTACCAATTTTTTTTGAGGTAGTGGTAGGTCCTTCCTCATTACCCTATATTATAGCCACTCTAGGGTAATGGAATCTTTGGTAATAAATGATTGTGAAACTTTTGTTGGATCATTAATAAAGAGCGATTGATTTGATATATATATATATATATATATATATATATATATATATATATATATATATATATATATATATATATATATATATATATATATATTTAAATATTTTTTTAGTAATAATTTTTTTTATTTGAATAGTAATAAAAAATAAAATAAAAAATAAATATTTTGAAGTTTATTATTATTATTTTTTTATTTAAAAAAAAAAGAAGAAGAAAAAGAAAATGGAAGATAATTACCAAACGATGTTGTTCGGGTAGCTATCGGCCGGCCTCAATAATTTGTCAATTTTGTTTTTATTTGAATTTACTTATATGTCAAACTGGCATGTTAGAGCATTCCAAATGATTAATAGTGTGTTTGAATGTTGAATTTTTAAAATCATAATTGAATTTTTATTCTGTTCGTGAATTTTAAGATTTGACTTTTTAGAAAAAATTAAATAAAATATGATTTATTGAAAAAAAAAATTGAATAAAATATTATATGTTTTTAAAAAAGTTGAATAAAATATGATTTATTTTAAAAAAAATTAAAATCAAAATCATATCCTGTTTTCAAAATTTATTTGCCAAACACATTTTTACCTTTAGGCTAAAATGACTAATTAATTTACTAAAAAGTCCCTCCATCCAATTATGTAAATTAAATGCAAAAAACATTTGTGATGCATGAAGTTGTCCTATTCACACATGTATCACACATGACTAATTAAATGATTTCGGTATTTCTTGTTTGAAAAAGCGTTATAAGGTTACATAAATATTAAAATGATTGTGTGTTTTATGTTTTGAGTTGTTTGTTATTATTTTTGTTTTAAAAATTAAAAATAGAAAGGAGGAGAAAATAGTGTTATCAAACAAAAAGCTTATATATCTTTTGTTTTGAGAATAGAATTAGATTCCATGAATAATTGAAAATCACTATCTAAATAGCTCACCAATGAAAAATGATGCAACAATAAGAGAGTAATGTTAAAGTTCACATTTTCATCTCACAACAATTAAATTTACCTGTTGTTTAATTTCTTTTTTTTATCATTAAAATATTGTCATGGGAGTTTGTAAAAAGTGAATCACTATAAAAAAGAAAGTATATTTAAATCTTCTTTTTCTTTTTTTCTTTGCATTCACGTGAAACACGGGAAAAGTGTATGTATCGGAGTTTTTTTTTTCTTCGGATGTCAGTACTTTCTGGGCGTTAATTTTTATACGCTAAGAAATGAGTGTTCAATTTTTTGAAATCTAAATTCAATTATAATTTATTGCACAAATTTCAATGCAAAATAAAGTTGAAAAATATGTTTGAATAGTTTGACTTTCTGATACAAAATTAGTAAAAATAGCATAAAATTTGATTTGTTTTTGAAAATTTGCAAATAGCAATAGAATTTGTTTTTGAAAAACAATGTACCCAAACATCCCATAATTCTCTGACATTTTTTAATATAAGTCAAGAATTGAAAATGACACATGAATTAATTCTCGGCATTTTATTATATACGTCAACAAATGGAATGACACGTGGATTATTCCTCACCGCCTCCCTCTCTCTATCCTCGACACCACCGCTTGTCCCACCTCGACGCGCCCCCCCCCCCCCCCTCCCCCCCTCTCTCTATCCTCGACACCACCGCTTGTCCCACCTCAAATCAATAAACAAGAAATAACGCTTTTATTTAATTTTTTCTAAACAAATTAAACATTTTTTTTTCTCTTTTTTTCGCTTTCTGTCTCCTGCATCTCTCTCCCAGCAAAAGTCATCAGCATGAAGAACACATGCAAACGTTGATGGTCGAACCAAGAACACTCACAACAACAATAAAAAGGTTATATATATATATATAATAAAAAAATAAAAAATAAAAGATATGGATAAGTGGGATTAAGAAAGATCGAGTACCATCAAAGGAGAGGGAATTAATCGGAGGGTTGATGAAGGTTATGAGAGCCACCCCATCAGCTCCAACCTCCGTGAACGTTCTTCCTTCAGCTCCGCTACCCATTCTCTATCTCTCTGCTATATCTCTCTCTCAACGGGCGATGACTACTAATTAACTTAATCGTTCGATCAACACTGCCACTCGTTGGGGTTATTTATATTAGTGAAGTTGACGTATATGAACGACCGACTCCAGATGGTGACGTATCCTTTCGGATTGCATGGAAGGCAGCGGGTAATGAGCCTGTGGAAAAAATCGCAATGCTCTGCATAATTGCATTTGACCCGTAGTTACAGCAAATTCACCAGCCTGTCTTGGATCATGCGATATGCCCTTGAGCATGCTGCTAAGTTCGAAGTTCTACAATTTTAAATCCTGTACGGCCATTAATGTCTCAACTTATCTAACTTTGCAAAATTCAAAGTTTTGAAAAGTCAATAAATATTATAAGAATAAAACAAGAATTAGAAGAATCCCGTTGGATTCCGCAAAAGTTGGCCACATGAGAAAAACATTAGTTTATGTCCACATGCATGATGCAAGTTGAGTTTATGGATCCTCTTCGCCCACTTCTATACCTGCATTAACATCTATGTAATTGTGGTGTTGCCACATTTACATAGGCAGATTAATGAGTCCACGGTCTCAATAAGTATAAGGAGTTACTGAGCATTTTCAAATATGAGCCATCTTTTTAGAAAATGTCTCCAACATGGTGATTATAATAACAACTACAATAAGTTTACCAAAAAGAATCATTTTATATAATTCATAGCTGATAAAATAAGCATTGTAGAGCTGTTTAATAATACATAATAAAATTCACTTATCTTTTTAGTGACATTTCTTTCATATGTATGGCTTTATACATATATCAATATACATGGTACTTGCATCTCATAAAATGTATATAAATATAAATTAATGAAACACTTCAATAATCTCAAAACATATAAATCATATTATTCATTTTATTAATGACTGGACTCATCGCATTTCTATAAATCTAAATGATCGTTCCTTATAAAAAAAAAATTAATAATCCTACAGCTCTTGTAGTGTTCCTTAAGACTCTAACCAAGTAAGGCTAACTTTTACGGTCCTAAGAGCATATTGCTCTGATACCAAACTGTAGCACCCCGCCTTTACTTAATGAAAGATGAAAGTGAAAATCTCTAATCTCTACTAAGCACGACTAACTCAACCTCAATATCATTTGAGTTCATATGTCTCACAGCATTTTTTTTTTTTTTTTTTTATTTCTATAAGATAACCTCCATAGAACACATCAGAGCTGAAATGATGACTTCTATATTATACAGATTCGTACCATGTATATTGATATATGTATAAAGCCATACATATGAAAGAAATGTCACTAAAAAGAGAAGTGAATTTTATTATGTATTATTAAACAGCTCTACAATGCTTATCTTACCAGCTATGAATTATATAAAATGATTCTTTTTGGTAAACCTATTGTAGCTAGGGCTGAGCATGGGGCGGGGGGCGGGGATGCCCTTTTTTGGCCCCGCACCCCGCTAAAATCTCCTTGCATCCGTGCGGAACGGATGGTGATGGGGCGGGAATGCATGGGGCGGGGATCCGCGGGTATGCGGGGATCCCCGCGGGTATAGAACATCTAAAATTATTGTAAGCAAGCAAACAATGAAAGAATTTACAGGAATGATTTCACCCAATTTTCCAATAGCAACACATCAGACACCTTCAAACAAACCATAAACAAAGAAAAAAAATCTAAGAACCCATTTCCATAAACAAAGAAACACAATCATTCAAAATCATTGCCCTTTGGATTTTCCTTTCTGTTTCTCTTCCACAGACGCCATAACATGACACAGTGAGAAGCAAGAAGCGAGAAATACCTCGTAATCTGAATGTTGGCACACAAGCTAACAACCTTTTTGAAATAAATTTTATTAATGACTGGACTCATCGCATTTCTATAAATCTAAATGATCGTTCCTTATAAAAAAAAAATTAATAATCCTACAGCTCTTGTAGTGTTCCTTAAGACTCTAACCAAGTAAGGCTAACTTTTACGGTCCTAAGAGCATATTGCTCTGATACCAAACTGTAGCACCCCGCCTTTACTTAATGAAAGATGAAAGTGAAAATCTCCAATCTCCAATCTCCACTAAGAACTACTAACTCAACCTCAATATAATCTGAGTTCATATGTCTCACATTTTTTTTTTTTTTTTTTAAGATAACCTCCATAGAACACATTAGAGCTGAAATGATGACTTCTATATTATACAGATTCGTACATTGTACTTTATATGATAGAACAATACTAGTTAAAAGTGCCACAAATAGCACATAAGTAGCTATACATGAAAAGTGCTTAGAACATGTCTAATTATAGATACACTCCAAAAGATAGACATTTTTTAGATATTTACAACAACTAAAGCACAAGAAAACTTTATCCATAATACCCTAGACAGGCATATGGATCCTCTTCACCCACTTCTATACCTGCATCAACATCTATGTAATTGTGGTGTTGCCACATTTACATAGGCGGATTAATGAGTCCACGGTCTCAATAAGTATAAGGAGTTACTGAGCATTTTCAAATATGAGCCATCTTTTTAAAAAATGTCTCCAACATGGTGATTATAATAACAGCTACAATAGGTTTACTAAAAAGAATCATTTTATATAATTCATAGCTGGTAAGATAAGCATTATAGAGCTGTTTAATAATACATAATAAAATTCACTTATATTTTTAGTGACATTTCTTTCATATGTATGGCTTTATATATATATCAATATACATGGTACTTGCATCTCATAAAATGTATATAAATATAAATTAATGAAACACTTCAATAATCTTAAAACATATAAATCACATTATTCATTTTATAAAATGCATTTTTCTCTCATTTTTCTCTAAGAGACTCTTCTGGCTCATCCGACTTTCTAAAGGACTTTAACCTTTCGTTTACGGCTATCAGGAGGCACCTTCGGCTCCTCGGTTCACGTCTGTAGGAGACACCTTCGGTTCCTCGTTTAAACTTAGTTCATGAAAAACTTTATGATTTCTAATTTAATCTGGAAGGCCCCTTTGGCTTCCACAATTAAGCTAAGAACACCTTCAAACTTTTAGCTTCTTATTTAACCTGGAAGTCCCCTTCGGCTTCCATAGTTAACATAGGAAAACCTCTTAGTTTCTTATTTAACCTAGAAGGCCCCTTCGGCTTCCACAGTTAACATAGGAAACCTTCTAGTTTCTTTTATTCTCATTAATCAAAGATGTGCAATAACATGTCTCTCTTAAAGTCATTCTTTTATTTTCATAATCATTATCTTTCATTTCACAAATTATTTCAATACATGTAAAAATAATTAAAAACATATAATCATGTTATTCATAAAATACTCAGGCTCATGTAAATTAAATAATCATATCTCAACACTTTATCAAATACTTCAATAAGTATAACAGTATCAATTCTCAGTAAGTAGTTATACTTACCACTTCGCAGACTATCTAAAAGCTCTTCTTGCCTTTAATAATTCACTGCAATTTATTGCGCACACGTGCGACAGTAGAGTAGTCTAATATTAATTTTAAAAAGTTAATATCTAGACCATTGATTATTTCCCTTATTTTCTGTCTAAATACGGACATCATAACGACATATATTTAAAATGTCATAATGTCATTTAGACATTATAATGACTATGTAGCTTTACTACGTATTTTCACACGGGTATTACTACGGCACTGATATAATATTTATCTAAAATTTCTAACATTACTAGGGCATTACAACGGTGTTATTGTAAAATACATAATAATATTTAGGCAGCACAACAAGGCATTTGTAATAGGGTTAAATACCTATTTGCCCCCTGTGCTTTACGACCTTTATTTTTTGCCCCATCAGTTTCACTTTTTAGCGAATTTGGTACCGGTGGTATATGAAAAGACGAAAAATAGTACCTCCGCCTAATTTCCCGTCCAAAACTAACGTCCATCCACGTCATCCTACAGGTGTCGGCGTGCATGCGCGACACCTGTCCCCGTGATACAGTTCAGCGCTGATGTGGCTATCATTTTTCTTTATTATTATTTTAATGATTTCATTTTTATATATATATATATATATATATATATATATAAATAAAATTATGTGGGGGTGGCTTAGCCACCCCTTTGGGCCACATGGGGGTATTATCAGATTGTTATTTGTCTTTTTATAAATTTTGACTTTATTTTCGTTGTAAGTTCAAGTTTTTTTCCTATCCGAATGAATCAGATCTATTTGATTTTGTATGATCTGTTTGGATCTCATTATTATATTATATTTTGATCAAAATAGTTTGATACGAAGCCTAGTGATGTTGAAGGAATATTCGTAATTATGCATTTGATTGAAAATCTTAAGTTTGCTGGGGAGAGATTTGAGCTTTTACTTGAAATTCACCGGAATTGCTTTTGTGAAATATTCTTTACCTTTGAAGGTTTCTTTATCTTTTAGAATTTGGTTTATGGAGTCTAAGATTGAAGATATCTGTTAGCTGTTTTTTGTAAAGATTAGCTTTTTGAATTTCATTTACCAATATTGTAAGCAAACTCGTTAATTTCTATTGGATGAATTAGCAATTTTGTTACTGTTACATTAATTTGTTTGGGAGTTTGAGCATGTTTCTCATCTTTGATTGTGCATTGATTGTCAATTTTGGTTATAGATCATATTCATCAATTGTCGAATTGAAACTTATTGTCGTTTATATTGTGAAACAGTTTGTTACAGCAGATATGTGACTACTAATTGTTAGGGACGTAATATCATCCGGTCTTTGTTCTAGACTGCTAATTTTTATTGTAAATCTTTTATAAACTTGGTGGTTCTTCTTTTGGTTTTGTAGTTTTTATTTTATAAGAGAGTTGACGCTGATTAGTTTGTTGTAGAGACTCTTTTCTGCATTCCTAGTTGTGGTCAAAATTATTACATTGAAGAGTCTTTGGTGTAAATTCTTCAAGTTTGGGGTCATTATTTTGGATGATCTGAACTAAATCGATTGCTAGTGGGACTGCATATCTAATGTTGTCAGTTCTTAACTTCTAAATGTCAGTTGATGAATTTAAATGCTGTTTTGCTTTCCTTTTCTTTTCTTTTTTTTTTCTTCCTGTTCTCCTTTCTATTCATCTTCCTCATATAGTTTCAGGTTACAAGTCATTGTGATTGATTTTATCGTTTTGGTGGGTTCTGTCCAGGTAGAAATTTAGGCTTGTTTGTTATTAATTACATCTGTGAGTGGTTGAAATTAAGCTTATGAAATATGTGCTCTTCTTGTTGTGCTTGAAGGTGATTTCAATAATGAGGATGATGATTGCTGGACTCCAGAAGAATTTGAGGGTCATGTGGTGAAAGAGCGTGAAGGAAAAAGGTCACTTTTGACTTTGGATTTGCAAGTGACACTGAAGGATATGGTGGAGGCACTCGTATACGTGAAGCAAAAACAGAAAGCCTTCACTGTGAAGCAATATGGATGTCTTGTTGGAATGATTGTAAATTTGTAACTTTTTGCAAGACTTGCAATAGTGTATGCATAACTGCATGTTTATCCGCTCATCAAAATCTCAAAATTTACTAGATTTGCTTCTACCAGATAAGTCCTATGCTTCAAACGCCATAGCCTTTGATGGTCATCCTCCCTAAAACTACAAGAAAAATAAAATTGATGAACCAAAAAGATAGAGTGCACAACTGATGCACCAAAAAGATGAAAAAAAAAAAGTGCAAATAAAATGATTCTTGTAGTTTCTTTAATTTCATACACAAGGAAATTGCTCAAAAAACTTCATAAATTGTCTTGATCTCAAAAATGCAGTGGTCTTTTAAATACGATTAGAATTACAAAAATATAGTTACAGAAACAACATATTTTCTGCATTGATACATGGGATCACAACATATTCTTCCCTTTCCTATCACAATATTCAACATCACAACAAAATATATGGGATCAACTTGTTCAAATTATAATTAGTGTTAGTACATGAGCTGCTAGGTAGTTGCAACACCTTGGAAATCTACTAGTTGCAACAACAAAAAGGGACAAGCTACTATTTTATATGAAAATCTACAAATTACAACATAAAAATATATTCATCTGTCTATACAACACCAAAAAAATGACAAAACAACAAAATATATTGTAACTTCATTCCTTCCATTCCACTAATTCCATTTACCCGTACAATAGTTCGTGTGGCCAAATATTCTGCAAGCAAGATTTTAGATAATACATGCCAACTTTTAAATCTCATTAAGATTTTTTTTTTTTTTTTTTTTTTTTTAAATCTCATTAGAATACTTTAATCAACACAAATAAAAAATAAAAAATCATGATAAACAATAAATCCAAGGTAAAATGGCTAATTACATGCACAATTAGATTATACAAAATAAAGAAAAAATCAAACATATCTGAATTCATTCAAATACGAATACAAAAATGAACCAAATACAGAATCAAATTCTAGAAATTCAGTGGACGGAAAACAAATACAGTTTCAATTTTTTTTTACTTCTAACTAAAGAAAAAATAATGCTACTATCGAACCCACAAAATGGATTTAGAGAGTACAAAAAAATTAATAATAATTACCCAAAACCCTAGATCACAAAATGCCAAACAATTAACCACATTCCGTTGCCACTATTTCCTAATGCCTCAACTAGACGCGCCAGTCCTCTTAATTTTATACTACAAAACCTCAATTTAACAAGAAGCAAGGGAAAAAAGAAGGCATTTTCAGTTTATACCAGACAAGCTGCAGTTCAAGTAGCTGATAAAATTCAAGAATAGAAACTTCCCTAAGAAACAAATAGAAAATCTCTGCAGGAAAATTTCGAATGACCAAAACTAAAAGAACGACTAGGAAACTTCGGAGTAATGCTACGGAGTAGCATGCTCTTCATAAAAAAATGAACCAAAAAGAAAAATAGATCTAAGTAACCAGAGGCTCTTACAACAACACATAGCAAAAAAAAAAAAAAAAAGAGATTAAAAAAAATATATATATATAAGAAACTAGAGGCTCTTACAGGGGGGGAAAATAGCAGAAAAAAAAAAAAAAAAAAAACCTAACAGATCTAAAAGACCAAACAGTGAGATTTACTGAATGGTGGACATCGGGTGGGCGCCAGCACTGCTTCGTGGTGGCCGGAGCTAAACGGTAAACAAATATAAGAAACTAGAGGCTCTTACAGGAGAAAAAAAAAAAAAAAAAAAACCAAACAGATCTAAAAGACCAAACAAGGAGATTTTTCGGATGGTGGGCGTCGGGTGGGCGTCAGCACTGCTTTGTGGTGGCCGGAGCTGAATGGTGGTGGCCGGAGAAAGCGGAGGGAAAAAAATTTGGGGGAGAGAGTGAAAGAGGGAAACTGAAAATGATATGCACATCACACACTTTTTTTTTTTTTTTTTTTTTGTAATAAAAGGTGGTTAACCCGAATTGAGTACCACTGAAAATGCGCATAGTGTGCGGACATAATGCTACTCCATAGCATTACTCATTCACTTCTAGCTAGTTTCTAGGACCTTCTCGGCTTCTCACGTTTTGCCTTTAATATTTTTTGTCTCCCCAACGCATTGTCAATGCACAACGGCACAAGTGCTTCAAGCGAATCAAGCCTTCACAGAATCAGAATCACAACCTTTAGTTTCACTCCTCCTGTCCTTCGTCTCCTCGTCTCCTCTTATCTTCCTCACTTCTCTAGTTTTTTCTACACTATCTTCTTCTTCATTTTGCTCATAGAAAAGCCCCAAGTTTTAAAGCAAAAATTCACAGTGTGACAGACGAAAGTGCTGGTGGACCAGTGGTGCGTGGACGACCGACACTCGACGGTGTTTCCTCCAAAGCTCTTCTTGTCAAATCTCAATCTCAGTTCTCTGAGTTCTCTCGAGCATTCGGTATTTTCAACTTGCGTTTTTCTTTTCTTTTCTCTTAGGGTTGAATGTGAGAATGAGGTTGAGGGAAATTTGAGTCATTGAAAAGTAAATTTTGCCTTTTTTTAATTTTTTTAATTTTCTTGTGCAGTGTATTTTTTGTTTGACATTGCTAGGTTGGGTTGCCGTGTTGAAGACGATTTGCTATTTTGCTTTTGCTATTTTTTTTTTCCTTTGAAATCTATTGCGTTATTTTTTTTTAGATGTGTGTTGCCATGGACTTGCAGGGTTTTAGGGGGGGGGGGGGGGGGGGGGCTACTTGTAGTTAGAGTAAAGTTTTTTTTAGAGGGAGGGCTGATTCTATTTTTGCAGGGGCCAATGCTTAACCTAAAATAAAAATAAAAATTTAAGGGCTTTAAATTTTTTGGGGTGGCCATCCCCCCCCCCCCCCCCCCCCCCCAACAACATACGTGCCTCCGCCCCTGCCAGTACAAATGCATTAGGTTAGTGTTTCAATTTGCATGCGATTTTATTTCATAGTTTTGATGGTTTGTGGATATTTTTAAATGATATGATATTATGTAGACTAATATATACACAATATAAATTTTTAACCATAAAATAATTCATCTTTATGATGTACATGGTATTGCGTCCGTATACTTGGTGTTATAACTTATGTCACTATAAATAAGGGATTCTCTCTCATAAATTTAGATATATATATATATATATATATATATATATAAAAGAGTGACAGAATAAAAAAGAAGAAAAGACACATTGCTGGATTTCAATTTTATTACAATAGATTTAGCTCATTTGCTAACACATTTTCTCTTTCCTCTTTTTCATTTTTACTAAAACAAAAAATTAAAAACAGTAACAAACTACTTTCAACTCAAAACACTTAAAATTGCTTTCACATTTATGTTACCTCAAAACACTTCTTTTCAACCAAAAAAAAAAAAAAAAAAAAAAATCCTAAAAACCGTTATCAAACATCTCCTTTACAATTTTTTTTTTTTTTTCCTGCAAGTTGGCATGAATGTGGTATAAATGAATGTATAGCATCACAAAGGGATACATGTCTTCACATAGATAGGACTATAATTAAACCAAGTGGAGCTAGGTATTAAATATTTAATATTAGTTCGTTTAATTTTGCTTTGAATATAAACTGAGCTTGAATTTATCACTAAGCTAGATTATATGTTCAAACTTAATTTATTATTCAAGAGCTACTCAATTAACTTATTATTATTTTTATATATAAAGTAAATATTGTCATTTCTTCATTTTGTCATAAAATCTATGCTTATTGATCATTAGTTAATAATTGTTGAGATTTTATCGTTAGATTTAATTAAATAATCAGTTTTTTATTTATAAACTTATATAAGGTAACTTTATCAATCTTGTACAATCATATATAAATTTTTTTATCGTGAATTGATTAATTATATTATATTTTACAACCTTATGTATAATTTTAAGCAATCCAATCTCAAGTTTGTATATACATGTTTTATATTATAAGGATTAAATTTATATCTAATTAGGGGAAAATACAATTTAGCTTCCCAAACTACCACTATTTTCTCGAATGGCTCTTCAAACTGCCAAGACTTATACTCTTACCCCCTAAACTACCAAGACATTTGAAAAAGGCTAATTTTTGTGAAATATCTCCATAATACCCCTGCCACGTGTTATTTTTCAATTACAAAAAATAATTCAAAAAAAAATTATTATTTTTTAATTAAAAATTTTTTTTTTTTTTTTTTTTTTAAGTAAATAAAGTAATTTTATTTCATTTTTTTTTGTTTTTGGTTTTTAAAAAAAGATGGGTGTTTGGGGTGGCGTTATTTTCCAACCGCAACTCGATCTTGCTGACACCCCTCTGGTCACTGTCTGTTTGCAACTCCATAATGACCAATTTTATAGCGCGGCTTGGTGAGTTCTAATTCGCAATCATCAGCTTCCTAAGAGAAAAACTTGTGATCCTTGAGCCATAAGAGTACTCCCATTAATCTTCCTATGTTGGTTCCCTTCCCTACATTTAGGAAAAATTGACCCACAATAGACACCCTAATTTTACATATTTTGGTTGGGAAGCTACAGTGCTACCCAATGTATGTAGCTTCCCAATCACTTTTTTTAATGAAAAAAATCACTCTTTCTCTCACCTTCACACATCCCCATTTCCACTTTCATTAGTTCCCTCCTCTACCTTGTCACCTGCACAGCTTCACCTTCTACAACGAATCCGTCGACGATTGAAGACCGACGGTGTGGTTCTACCAGCGGCCAAGCGAGGATGAGAGGAACTGATCACCAGTGGGGCCATTGGGCTTGGCTATGACCGTGGAAAGGCCATCGTCGGCCAAGAGAAGGTTTGAGGGCCCTCCCACACGGACCGAGTTGTTGTCCCCGGTTTTGTTGGCGAAGGTTCGCCACTCAAAGGTCTCGCCGTCTCCCAGAGTTCATCCTCGAGAGCCGATCTGCAAATATTTCTCCGATCAGCCTGACTTCATGGGTCGCCGCTTGGCGAATTGGGACTGTGTCGCGAGGGAGGAGCATGTGATTTTAGGGGGGGAGAGTGATGGAATTTCGGAGTGTAGGGGGTGGGAATGAGGAGGCATGTGGCCATCGTGGTGTGTGGATAGATGGTGAGAATTGAGAAGGAAATGAGAGGTTTTCGGTCTTTGAGCTCTGGTTATTGATTGGTTTTCTGAGAAATCATCGGTTCTTGCAAGTTCTTTGTTGGTTCTGTGGATTCGTAATCAGACCTCTTATGGATGAAAGGTTCTGCAATTCATGTTCTTCGAAAAAAGGGGGAAGGGGGGTTGAGTTCTTGCTTCTGGTGTGAGCATGAGACAGAGAAGACAAGAGTGCAAGAGAGAGAAGAAATAGTTGGTTGGTAGAATTAAAAAAGTATGAAATAGAAAAAAAGAATAAAATATGAGTAAGAAATAATATTTAATTGATATAGGAAAAATTAAGGGAATCTATTGTGGGGTGTTTTTTTATAGGGAAGCAAAAAACAGTTTGTTCTCTAAATATAGGGAAAATGGTTGGAAAACTGATGGGAGTGCTCTAAGTAGCTATTGACCAACGTTTTGAATGCCAAAAAATTACAAAGAGGAAAATTGATATGAACATCGACGAACAAGTTTACAACCGTTGATTTCTCTGTCAGAAACCGATTGAGGTCTTCCACAATGATGATAGACTTGTTCATCGTTTGTAACAAAACAAAATTCAGATTGGAATCATTCATAACTTTTGAAAAGCAAAAAGATGGGAGAAGAACAAGAGAAAGAAACGAATCATTTCTCAGGCATTAAAACATTTTTAATTTGAGGCCAATTGGAAGAAGAGCTAAAAAAATATTAAGAGACATGTACTGTTGGTAAAAGAGTCACTACTATTGAGATTTGTGTATAAATCTAAAATAGAATAATAGCAGAAACAAGAACGAGAAAAGAGACAGAATTTACGTGGTTCAGTCTATGACCTATGTCCACAGAGTAAAGCCCAAAAGGCTACATTGTGCTCATTGACTTGATTGTTTATACATAGGCATCATATTTAAACCTAAATCAACTTATACTAGGAAACACAAATCAACTTAGACTAAAAAATATAAATCAATAATATTATATTTAGAATATATTTGTAATATATTCTAACGGCCACCACGGATTGCGAGACCACAAAAAAAAAAGGAGAAAAAAGCTGGTATATTTTGAAGTCCAGATTTAAAGCAATGGAAACTTACTGGATCATGTGATGTAATATTTTGGTTTTGTGGTTGTTGTTTGGATAATTCAATCAAGAACTGTTTCGTCAGGGGGAGGCTCTACGCCTCCCTCCTCCCGATGGTGATACCTCCTAGCCCTTTTAAGGTTATGGAGTATTTTTTGTCCCTCCATGGTGTGTACCAGTGGAGGTTAGGTCTCTTCCAGCCTTTAGGACTGTAGAGATTTGTGTTTATGTTTTTTTGGTTTCTTTTCTTTTTGTTCTGACAGGAAGGTTCTCTTTGAGATGTCCAGCGGGGAGATGCTTCTCTGGTTCGTGTTGCCTGTGGAGGGCTTGGCTAGATTTTCATCTTCATCTCTATTTTTTTAGGGTAGATCTACGCTCTTTCGTCGGCGTCTATGAGACATGCGCCCCTCAGTCGAGTTCACCATCGTCTTCCAGTCTTGCTATCCCTTGCATTGGCCGTGCTGGTCATCAGTGACCGGCGCGTGACCATCACGCGCTAGGGATCCTTTTCTCCTTGGGCACTCGTGATGGCCGCGCTCTGTCTTTTCTAGCCCTGCAATGGTGGTGCCCGGGGATATGGGGACCGATTTGTTGCAGGGTGACTCCGGGGACAGCGCGTGTCCTACGCGCACCGTTTTCCAACGAAGACATTGTCCCTTGCCACCGGCTTGGGTTGAGATTTTCTGTATGTTGTGTTTGTGTATTCCCTTTATTTCTCCAATCACAATCTATCTTTGTATTACTTAATTTTTACTGGAATATCTATTGGCTTATAGCTAGATCGACCCTCTTTTGTTAGAGTATATGTTATTATAAAGAGAGGTTCAAATGTTGTTCTTGTGAGGTTGGTGTTCTGTCTAGACAACTGTTTTTTAAGTCAGATCCTTCTGGCTTAGAGTGTAGGGAGTCTTGTCCCTCTAATCTCAATTTGTAAGCCTTCGGGCCTTTTCTGCATTAATAATAGCACATGCTATCTGTTCAAAAAGAAAGAAAAAAAAATGAAAAAGAAAAAAAAGAGCTGTTTCAAACGCGTAAACTTCCTATACAAAACTCATTGACAGAAGCACAAAAGATGGAGTCATTAAAATACTAGATAATGCTGCATACAAGCCAGAGATGTTTAAATAATAAGCTTGTGGCTCGTGTGCAACGATGCACACGTGTTAAGTGTGTCTATGCAACACGCAAGTGTACAACGGTCAGTGCTTTACATTGGGTTACACAATTAGCTTGAGTGTATTCAAAATTCAATCTAGTTAAGAGTAAGATAAATGCTTAAAAAATACACAAAATACTCATCGCTTATCAATGTGGGACAAATAGTAATTGAAAAGATATAGGGAAAGTTACAATATTAAAATTGGGGCGAAACTTAAATTTTCATAAAATAATTTTCATTAATAATAAGGTAAGCTATTGTGAAATGCATTTAAATAGCTTGGAAATTAAAAAGTAATTTAGTTCCTTAAATTAAGGAAAAGTTTTAAAAAAACTGTTGGTAGTGCTCTTAGATCTCTTGTAGTTTTAATCTTTTGAAAACAAATAGCGTCAAGTGTTGAACACAGCGTTTTGCCTTAGATATGATAGACGACGGTGCCATTGGCTACTTTTAATCAAGTACGTATGCCTAAAAAAAATAAAAAAAAAATAAAAAAAAAAACTTCCACAACTGATTTGAGTTGACTTTATCAATACCTTTCAGAGATGCGAAAATAAGGAACCCAACCCATACTGGTTTGTTTTGCAAAGAGCTCAAATGCGAGAATGAGATGAGCCCAAGTTTGTATGCAAGAGAACCAGAGGAATTAATCTGATGTGATCTCTCATAATCATAGATTCATGTGGACAAATTCTCTTAAAGAGAATCCTAAAAGGATGAACCATGCAGTATGCCAAAGTTTGAGGAGGGTGCTGACGCGCTCAGCTAGATTTCTTTCTCGTCAGTAAATTTTGACGCCAACATGCATTCGCATTGAACGTACGTCCAGCGAAGCTCCAATTTGTTTTTTCATTTAACTTTGGGACCAACAATTAAAGTTTGGTCGGTAGCATTTCTCAATTCATAATTATGGGCGTTCGACAATGACGGCGGCGTTGAACTTGAACGTGGTAATTAAATTTTAGTTCCACAAGACGTACAACGTCGCCGTATGGGGAAGGAGAAAACCATTTCATTATTTCAAATCTTCAAAGTATTTCATTATTAATTTTAAGCTCTCCATAGAACGTGAGGGTGAGGCCTGCCTCACTCTCACACAGGCAAGGCAAGATCTCAGCCATGAGACTGCGTCGCCCCTATTCCCCATATATTTAAGCTCTATAGAAAGCGAGGCCCTAAGATCACAGATAATTAGCTTTCAGTCATGGCTGTTCCACCGCCATTCCAAACCGTGGCCTGAAGGTCACCCTCATTACCACCCCGTCAAATGCTCCATTCATCTTTTCGAAAACCTCTAAGCACCAAAGTATCTCTTTGTCAATAATCCCTTTTCCGAGAGTTCAAGAGTTGCCCCAAGGATGCGAGAACATTGCCGACCTTCCTTCAATGGCTCTACTGGCTCCTTTAATCGAAGCCACCAAAAAAATGAAACAACCTTTCGAGGGAGTCCTCCGAGACATGATTGACGATGGGTGTCGCCCCATTTGTGTAATCTCTGACTTCGTCCTAGGCTGGACACTCGATTCGTGCCGTTGTTTTGGAATTCTGCGCATCGTCTGTCATGGAATGGGTCTCTTACCGATGGCTATTTGTAAATCCATTGGTTTGCATGCCCCAACCATTAAGGCTTTGTCGGATTTGGATCCGATAGAGTTTCCACATCTGAAAACTCCATTCACTTTGCTCAAAGCTGACCTTGCTGAAGGGCTTGTCGACGCTGATCCGGATGACACTTTTACGTGCCTCTCGCTGGAGGCTTGGGAAGCGGATATGAATAGCTGGGGCGTTGTGGTTAACAGCTTTGAGGCGATTGAAGGTGATCACGCGGGTGTATTCGAGTCCTTCTACGCCAACCAGGCCAAGGCCTATTGCGTGGGGCCGTTTCTATTGTACGATTGGCTTGGAAAATAAGTGGGGGCTGAGGAGGAATCCTATTCGTACATCAAGTGGCTCGATGAGCAAGCTGGATCCGGTGGTGTGATCTACGTTTCATTCGGTACACAATCACACTTGTCGGAGCATCAGATGGACGAGATTGCTTTCGGGCTGGAGATGGCAGGCCACCTGTTCATCTGGATTGTGAGATCAACGACATGGGTCCCGCCGGATGGATGGAATGAGAGGGTGGGAAGGAGAGGGTTGGTTGTACAAGATTGGGTGGACCAACGAAGCATCCTAGCTCACCCAGCAACGGGTGGGCAACCATTTCTTCTTCCCCTTTTTAGTAATTTTTTTACTTCAACCAAAAAGTAAACTTCAAAACATTTTGACTTTTTTTTTTTTTTCAACTTTTCTTTATATTACATCAATTATTTTTTATTACTATTCAACTAAAAAAATTAACTACAAAATAAGATATTTTCACTTTTCTATAAAATAATCTCAAACTTTTTTTATATTTTATATCACATAAATCACTTTTTACTACTATTTAAACAAAAATTCTACCACACAACCGTTTACCAAACAAACCGTGAGTCACTGTGGGTGAAACTCGGCTCTGGAGAGCTTTTTGACATGGCCCATGCTTAGTTTTTCAGACCAACTATTGAATGCGAAATTTGTAGCAGTGGGATACGGAGCTGGGCTAATGATCCCACACAGAGAGGTTGGAGGAGACAAAATCTTGACCGTTGGTCGCGATGTGATTTGTGATGGAGTGAAAGAGTTGATGGGAGGGGAGAAAGGGAGAAAGGCTAGGGAGAGAGCACAAGCATTGGGGAGATTGGCTAGGCATGCTGTGGAAACAGGTGGATCCATCCCTCTCTCACTCCTCTACCTCATCTCGCTCTCCCCCAACACTCCATCCCTCTCCTCCCTCCTCTTCTCTCTCCTCTCCTCCTACACCCACCTTTTCACCTCCCTTCTCATCCCCCACGACCTCAATTCCCTCAGGACCCTCCAGTTCTTCTCCTCCCTCCTCCACCACGTCGACCCCACCTCTGTCGCCCACGTTATTGACTCGATTTTATCATATTTGCCTCAAATCAATGATTCTGATGATTCCCAGATCCTCGATCTCCTTCCGAGGTGTCTAGACTTAGTTCGTGATTCAGAGGAGAAGACAGAGCGAGGTGGGGATTATGTTCACCAGATGTTTGATCGAATGCTTGACTGTAATTGGTCGAAGGGGTTGTTGATGAAGATGGTCTCGCTTGTGAGGGAGTTTTCGTTTATTGATAAGGTGAGGAGAGAGTTTTTGGACAAAGCGTTTGTGGGAATGAAGCGCATGGACTTGCAGGACCTGCCTTCGCTTGTGTACCAGTCTTTGGTGTTGGCGTCCAAGGGGTTTAGCAAGAGGGAGATGATCCAAGGGATTGTGGGGTTTTTTTGGTTGACAACAAGGTCAAAGGTGAGCTCGATAATTAGGCAAGTGGAAGGGACTGTGTTGCTTCATCTGAATTTTGCGGTGAAGCAGGACACGTCTTTGGGGCAGGAGGTAATGGGGTTTTGAAGTTGGATTTCTGTGCTTTTAATCATTTCACAGTCGCTGTTTTGCTGTCTGTCGCGAGGGTTCGGAGGTTTGGTGAGAGTTCGATGGGGATTTTGAAGACCGTGGTGCTTACAGCCTATCGAGATTACAAGTTTGCCAAGTAAGGTTTGAAGGTCTTTTAACAACTTACTGTAGGTTTAGTTTCATTTTCAGTGCGTTTTATATAGGATTTGAAATGAGTTGATAGTGTTTGGGATAGTCACTTATAACAAGTTCAATTGTTGATCACAAGACATAAGTACCCTTTATGATTTTGATTATAGAGAATGCGTTATTTTGGTTATAATCATTACATTTTGCTGTGTTAGCTTTGAATGAAATTGAACTGCTGTTAGCTGTGGTATGTGTGCGTGTGGCAAAACTACCATTTGGGACTTTCAGCTGGGAATTAATAGCTAGTGCTTTGGTGGTCGTGTATTTCACTGATGTATTGGACTCATGGTCTCAACATCTTATGATAGACATTTTTGTATGGTACAGCAGAAAATTCACATTCAGTTAATTGGCCTAACGTCCAAATACCATCAATATTTTGTTGTGAAGCCTAATTAAGCAATTACATTTCACAGCATGTAATCTTTTTTTTTTATTTAATTTTTTTAATTTTTTTATACTTAGTAACTTATTTGTGAATGCTTCTTTGTCTTACAGAGACTGTAAGTGGCTGTCAGATGCTTTGAAGAAAGAATATCTGGAGAATGTCGAATTAGTAGAGAAGGCTGTGTTAAGAGCTGTAATTTCCTTTTCCCTCACATTGATTATTTGGGCAAAATTGTGCCTTAGCATTTATGTACACCTCAAGCAAGGTGATTGACCTAAAAAATGCCGAACTTTAGGTCAATGAAAGCAGCTATGGAGGAGAGCATATTGTGCCTAGCATTTTGAAGTTTGGTTTTGTGTTGCTAGAGTCAGCGGAAGAGGGAAGTAGTACTGTAGTAAACAGCTGTGGAGTTCTAATGGTCTGCTGGGCATTGAGGACCTTGGTGTTCAGATGCTGAAAACTTTATTTGAGGTCCATGATATGGCAAGAAATGAGGTTGGTATGACCAGCGTAGTATTACTTTAATTTATTATAATGTTGGTTGATTTAGTGAATGTGTTGCAGATTATTGAGCAATGCAAATTTCGCATACTCTCTTTGAAGCCTGAGCAGAGCATGCCACTCATAAGGTAACTGCATTTAAGTTAAATGTTAACTCTTAGTTTGATTTGTGTTAATCAGTCACATAATCGTAATTTTCATGTGCAGACTGCTTGGTAATCTGATGCGGACTTATCCTTACCCCATGTTGGAACATGTTTCCCACCTGAAGGAATTGTTGGATTATTTCACTTTCATGCATGGCAAGGTTGCTGCTTCTCTTGTTAATACTCTATTGCCTCTCGTCAAATTCACCCGTGATCTTCGGGTATTTGTCTTCCATGTTTGATAACTAAAAAAGAACGTAGTTATACTTGTCATAGGAAGTACATTTCCTCAAGATTCTCTCAAATAGAATAAAGAACGTACTAACTAGAAGATTCCCATAATACCCCTCTTCTAGAGGGTACATCTCTTCTATGCGTATGTGTGTTTTAAGTGTGCCAGCATGCATGTATAAATTTTTTTTCAGAAATTCAACCAAAATTTAGAGTCAAGAAAATGTAATGGGCTTCCTATCCAATGACATATGACCCCTTGCAATCAATTTTTATTTGAGAAATAAAGTTTAATCCTCTTAAAGTATAAAGTAGTTTTGTATACTTGTTGTATTCAATGATGTAGGATTACACCATTTTGGTCATGCGTAAGGCCATGTTTAGGAGAGAAGAAACAGTTCGTATTGCGGCAACTTCTGGCATTATTGATCTTATTTTGGCAGAAAAGCAGTCTAAGAGAGATGGCTCATTTTCTTTTCAAGAGTCGTCTAGCCAAGCCAGCAACCTGAGATACCCTGTGGCTTGGGGCAAGGTCTCTTTGAAGAGCTGAGTGGTTTGCTGCAGAGATGTCTTTATCAGCAGGTTTTATGCTTTTTCATACTTCCCTTCTTAAATAGTGATTTGTTATTTTCTTTTTCCTTTGAACTATGTTTCGAATTAGAGTTGGATCAACTGTATACAGGCAAAGGTCAAAGAAGTAATGTATCATGGCCTTGTAAAGCTTTTGATGGACCCAACAAGTGCAGGTGCTGTCTTTGATTTTCTGCTGCCTCACTTTCTTTGTTTTTTCAGGTAGGTAAGTACCTGTTGGATCTTGTTATCTTTCTTTTGAAGGTCAATACGTGTACTTAAATTGCATATTTGACAGTTTATCAAAACGTGAATGTTAAGTTATGGAATTCCACACCACATTAAAGCACTATGTTAGCAGGATGCAGAAGTTCAACTTGAAGTTACGAGTTGCGTTAAAGCAGAGAGTGGCAAAGTCTTAATTGAAGAGCCTTTAGATTGTCTCCTTTCTTGTGTCTCTTGGATTCTACTTCTTCGTCCACATGTCAAAACTGATCGAGTTTCAGATTCTTCATGGGCATGCTTGGGTTTCTCCCTCTCACAAGAGAATGAGGTATTGTTATCAGTAGCAAAACAATAATACAACTCATGAAACCAGTGAGTACATTTGACCGTCTCTTATTTTCACAAAACTACTGCAGGTAGGAAGGAATTTGTCTGGTGAGTCATTCTCTAGTGCTTTCTTGAAGATCAGGAAGTTTCTTAGAAATCAAAACTTAGAAGGTAGGTTTTCCACGCAGCTGTCTTTTTTCCCAGAACATATCTTACAAGGGTATCATTTTTTTTCTTTTCTTTTTTTAAGAAATCTCCAGGGTTTTTTATTCGCTTCCATTCTTTAATTGTCAGATCAGGCGTTCTTGGTCAAGCTCAGGATGCTGGCTCTGAACCTCTTGGAGAAGAGAAAAGAAAATGCTGTTCTTCAATATTATTAGGAATAATCGAAGTGGTGTTGAATACCATTGGTACTGAGTTGGAAAAAGGAACAGAAATAAAGAAGGCGGATCTCGAAAAGGAGATCATCGAGTTGGCTGACCTTCATGATTCATTGGATAAGGATTCATGTATATCAAGACAGAGTACTGGCGTCAGAAGAGGGAATTTACGAACTACTCCTCATGATACACCCAATGTTATGGATTCAGGCCACACAAAATTGACTCATGGCCAAATTCCATATTTAGCATCTTCAAGTATCTATTATCTATTGCAAACAACACTAAAACTATACAATACTGACTGTTCTAATAGTATTGGAGCTTCTCAGAATCATAGCCAGTCATGTAATGTCTAAGAAAATATTTAATAGGATTATTAGGATTAAATAAAAATAAGTCTATTTAGTGTGGTAAAATGTTTTATTTTTTATCTTATGGACTTGTAAATAGTAGCCACGAAAAGAAAATATAATTAATATTTTTAAAGTCCAAATAGAAGAACAGAAAAGAATATTGGTGAATAAAATGAAATAAGAAATACAAATATAGAAAATAGAAATGCTAGAAAAGATGAATGAAATAATAAGAAACTAAATAAAAGATTGATTAAAAGGATAAGAGAATATGATAAAATAGAATAAAACTAAGCCCAATGAGTTGTCGGCCAATGTGAGGAAAAAGGGAATTGAAGAAGTTAGGTGTAGAATAATCATGCCAAAAGGCAAAAGAGAAAAGCAAAAAAAGTGATAAATTAAAAGTAAAACAAGAAAATTAAATAAAGTGTATATATATATATGGCACATCTGCGCCCTACGTCCAAAAAAAAAAATACCAAGTGAAGGGCTAGCCCTTCACTCATCATGGCCACCTGGCCATTTTTCATTAAATGGCCGAGTGGCCTCTTTAATAAAAGAGGCAGTGTCTCTTCGGTCAATTTTTTTTAGAACCACAGAGAGCTCTTCTTCAGTTTTCTTCTTTTGGATTTTCATTGAAATATTACGATATACGAAGATCCAACGGTCCAATCTTAGATCCGATTTTAGCAACACAATCTGTCACATGACCCGCTTGGTGGACAGCTGGAAGACAGCTGGACGAAGCAGTGGGTGACACTTGGAAGTGCAAACACCTGGAGGGGTCTAGTCTAAGTTTGGCTAATTGTGCGTTCCATTGTAAATAAGCTGTCGTTTAATAAGGAATTGCATGTACAGTTGTCATTTTACTTCTGATATTCTGTTGCGTAGGCGGGAAAAGGGGTTGTTGAAATAGGTTGGCTTTGGGCCGATCGTCATTCATTCAGTTTGTGGATTAACAAATTGGATACTGGAGGTTCTCCTTGACTCCTTCAATTGTCAAGGGTTTCAATACAGTTGTTCTTCTTTTCTCTTGAATATTGCTTCGATTCTCTCTTAATTCTCTTTAAATTCTTCTCTAAATCCTCTAGTTTCCTAAAACAAGTTCAGGACTGTATCAATTGGTATCAGAGCCTAGATCTACGGGGAAATTTCGTTCTATTCTATTTTTGATTCGTTGTAATGACGAAGACTCGATCCACAGCTGAAGATTCTACGAACGCTGAGGGAATGCGTGCTGCTCTACAGGAAGGTTTATCTCGGTTCCAAATCGAGATTAATGATGTTCAACGAGAAGTCCGTCAACATCAGCTTGGAATTCATGAAGAATTACGGTCTCAAGAGGAAAGGATGCGTCAGCATCAAGCTGAAATGCAACGGAGTCAGGCAGAGTTGTAGAGGAATCAGGCCGAAATGCAGAAGAATCAAGAAGAGCTTCTTGCCATGCTCAAAGGCAAAGCACAGGAGACGTCGACTGCACGTGGTGAGACTAGTCGCCATACTGGTAACCCGCTGGATCCAGAAATAACTGTTCCTAAGAATTTCCACACTCGTCAGGCTGCAGAGCAAGCTGATCAGTTCCATACTCACCAGGGGCGGGAGCATGCGGATCCGTTCCACACTCGCACGTTGCGCTTGGATTTTCCACGCTTCAATGGCGAGGATCCTGAAGGGTGGTATTATAGAGCTTGTTAATTTTTTGAATACTATGTAATACCTGATCCGAAGAGATTTACTATTGCTAGTTTTCATATGGAGGGTAGAGCGTTGGTATGGTTTCAGAAGTTACATAGTGGAAATGGATTAACCACTTGGAATGAGTTTCTTAAGGCTCTCCAAGCTCGGTTTGGTACCGGATCATATGATGATCCGATGGAAACTTTGGTTAAGTTGAAACAGACCGGTAGTGTTAAAGAATTCAAATCTAAATTTGAGACTCTAGCCAATCGTGTGCATGATTTGGCTGAACACTTGAAATTAAGTTGTTTTTTAGGAGGTTTAAAGGATGAAATCCATCTTCCGGTACGGATTTTCAATCCAAGTCGAATGATTAATGCCTATTCTTTGGCAAAAATCCAGGAGGAACTACTTTGGACCAATAAGAAGCCTATTAAACCTTCCTGGACCTCTGTTCAATCACAGACTTCTCGGATTGTTAATAGCTCCTTTAGTCCTAAGTTGCCTTTGACTGGAGGCAGTAGGTATGTTGGGGAAAGTAGCAATGCCGGGGGAGCTAGTAAAGCATTGGTTCCAGTGCAGAAGATATCCCAGGCTCAAATGAAGGAAAGGCATCGGAAAGGCCTTTGTTATTCATGTGATGCCAAGTGGTCTAGGGGTCATGTCTGTGAAGGTGGACCAAAGCTCTTTTTGTTAGAGGAGATGGAAGAGGTAGAGGATGCTGATCCTGCTTCTTTGGTGGTTGAAGAGCTGGTTAGCAATGCAGATAACTCGGAGACAGATCCAGAAATCTCCCTGAATGCAATCACTGGAACACCGACACCCAAGACAATGAGGCTAATTGGTGTGTTAAAAAATCAGCAAGTGTTTATCCTCATAGATTCAGGAAGCATGCATAATTTCCTGGATTCTAAACTTGCTGCCTTGCTAGGTCTGATGCCTAAAAGTGAGGAAGTGATTTGGGTTAAGGTGGCTAATGGGCAGGAAATTGTGAGTTCAGGAAGAAATGACGGTGTGCCCCTTAAATTGCAAGGTACTCAGTTTCACATTGATTTCTTTGTGCTTCCCTTAGCTGGTTGTGATGTGGTGCTAGGGATACACTGGCTGAGAATTTTAGGACCCATATTGTGGGATTTTACAGCCCTCACTATGGAATTCTCCTATTTTGGTAAGAAATGTTTGTTGAAAGGCATTCAACCGGGCTTCAATTGGTGTTTGGAGGATCCTTCCACCTTCAAGTTATCTTCATAGAAGAGTAAGGGAGTGTTTCTGCATTTGATAAGTGCCTTCACAGACGTTGGTCTAGCTTCGGTTACTATGGCAGATTCTGGTCCTCTAGCTAACCTTTTGCAAAAATATGCAGCTGTGTTCCAGGAACCAAAGCAGCTGCCTCTTCCACGACAACATGATCATTCTATTCCCTTGTTGGAAGGGACTCAGCCAGTTTCCGTGCAACCTTATAGGTATCCTTTCTACCAAAAGGAGATTGAAAAGATAGTTAAGGAGTTGTTACAGGCTAGGGTCATTCGGCCTAGTAATAGTCCTTTTTCTTCTCCTGTGTTGTTGGTTCGGAAGGCTGATGCCACATGGTGTATGTGCATGGATTATAGATCCTTAAATAAGGTCACAATTAAGGATAAATTTCCTATTCCGGTGGTGGATGAGTTGTTGGATGAATTGTTGGGTGCTCAGATATTTTCGAAGCTGGATCTTCGATCTGGTTATCACCAGATTCGAGTTGTGGAAAACGACATACCTAAGACAGCCTTCCGGACCCATGAAGGCCACTATGAATTTTTGGTGATGCCTTTTGGCTTAACCAACGCACCCTCTACTTTTCAATCCCTTATGAATCATGTGTTCCGGCCTTACCTCAGGAAGTTCATTCTTGTATTCTTCGATGATATCTTGGGGTATAGTCCGGATTCTCAGTCACATTTAGGCCACCTTGAGATTACTTTGTCTCTACTTCAGCAACATCAGCTTTTTGCTAAACAGTCCAAGTGCTGATTTGGGTGCAGTGAGGTTGATTACTTGGGGCATATTGTCTCGGATATGGGAGTTAAAGCTGATCCGGAGAAAATCAAGGCTATGGTTCAATGGCCTTTTCCTATGAATATCAAGTCCTTGAGAGGCTTCCTCGGACTCACGGGATATTATAGAAAATTTATACGTGGATATGGTTCAATTGCAGCTCCTCTCACGGGTATGCTTAAAAAGAATGCCTTTTTGTGGACTGAGGATGCTAAAACTGCCTTTCAGAAGTTGAAGGCTGCTGTAACACATGCCCCAGTGTTAGCCCTTCCAAATTTCAACCAACCATTTGTGGTTGAGTGTGATGCTAGTGGGGTGGGCATTGGCGCCGTGTTGATGCAGGATCACAGGCCCATAGCTTTCTTGAGTAAAGCTTTGAAGGGGCGAGCTTTGAACATGTCAACATATGAGAAGGAATTACTGGCTTTGGTGACTACAATTCAGAGGTGGAGACCTTACTTATTGGGGCAGACTTTTGTGATCAAAACTGATCAGCAGAGTCTTAAGTATCTCCTTGAGCAGAAGGTAGGTACACCTTTTCAATAGAAGTGGATAACGAAGTTATTGGGTTATAGCTTCAAGGTGGAGTATAAAAAGGGAATGGATAATAAGGTGGCCGATGCTTTATCTAGGAGGGAGGGTTGGGATGACGAAGTCAGTATTTCGGTTTTGTCTATGCCAGTGGCTACTTGGGTGGACAGGGTGAAAGAGAAGTACTTACTGGATAGCATGTTTCAAGACTTGTTACAGAAATGGCATTCTAACAGCCTTGATCCTCAGAAGTACTCTTTCCAGAATGGGTTATTGCTGTACAAGGGTCGAATCTTGTTGGGCTCTGATGAACAGCTCAAGCAGGAGGTGCTGCACTATCTGCACAGTGATCCTTTGGCAGGTCATTCTGGTTATGAAAGAACCATGCAGAGAGCTCGTAAGGACTTCTATTGGAAGGGTATGAAGAGAGATCTGAAGTCTTTTATTCGGGAATGCCTTACTTGTCAGCAGAACAAGCATGAAAATTGCTCTCCTACTGGCCTTCTTCAGCCACTTCCCATTCCCTCCAAGATCTGGACTGACATTAGCTTGGATTTTGTTGAAGGTTTGCCTTGCTCACGAGGGCACTCGGTTATTTTGGTGGTTGTCGATCGTTTATCCAAGTACAACCATTTCTCCTCTTTGGCACACCCTTATACAACAGCTTCGGTGGCTAACGTTTTCATTACAAACGTCTTCAAGCTGCACGGCATGCCAAGTTCCATTGTCTATGACAGAGATCCCACCTTCACAAGTGCCTTTTGGAGGGAGCTTTTTCGGCTCCAAGGTACTTCCTTAAACATGAGTACCAGTTATCACCCCAGTCCGACGGTCAAACAGAAATAGTCAACAAGTGCTTGGAGAATTACCTGCGCTGCTTCACTCACGATAGGCCTAAGCAGTGGACTGCTTGGCTTCCTTGGGCAGAGTATTGGTACAATACTACCTGGCATTCCTCAATTCGCATGACGCCCTTTGAGGCAGAATATGGTGTGACTCCTCCTCATCTCTTGCCTTATGTTCCCGGGACTACAAGGGTTCATGCAGTGGATGGGTTGTTGAAGACGAGGGACCAGATTCTTACTTTGTTGCAGCAGAACCTTCAGCATGCCCAGCAGAGGATGAAACGCTATGCTGACCTCAAGCGCAGTGAGGGGACTTTAGCGGTGGGATAGCAGGTCTATTTGCGCCTACAGCCTTATAGGAAGAATTCAGTGGTGACTAGAAGGGCTCTGAAGCTTTCTCCAGCTTTTACGGACCTTTCACTATTCTGAAGAAAATTGGTTCGGTTGCTTATGAGCTCGATTTACCTCATTCTTCTAGAATTCATCCAGTATTCCATGTTTCGCAGTTAAAGCCGAAACTAGGTTCTAAGGTGGCTGTTATCACAGTGTTACCTCCAGTTGATGCAGAAGGCATTATTCAGCCCAAACCTGTTGAAGTCTTAGCTCAACGCTCTTCTCCCAGAAACAATAAGCCCTTCATTGAGCTTCTTGTTCGTTGGGCTGGCCAGTCTGCTGAGGATGCTACATGGGAAGCTTTCCATGTGTTGAAGGAAGCCTACCCGCACCTTGTGGGCAAGGTCCTTTAATGGGGAGGGTATTGTCACATGACCCGCTTGGTGGACAGCTGGAAGACAGCTGGACGAAGCAGTGGGTGACACTTGGAAGTACAGACACCTGGAGGGGTCTAGTCTAAGTTTGGCTAAGTGTGCGTTCCATTGTAAATACGCTGTCTTTTAATAAGGAATTGCATGTACAGTTGTCATTTTACTTCTGATATTCTGTTGCCTAGGCGGGAAAGGGGGTTGTTGAAATAGGTTGGCTTTGGGCCGATCGTCATTCATTCAGTTTGTGGATTAACAAATTGGATACTGGAGGTTCTCCTTGACTCCTCGAATTGTCAAGGGTTTCAATACAGTTGTTCTTCTTTTCTCTTGAATATTGCTTCGATTCTCTCTTAATTCTCTTTAAATTCTTCTCTAAATCCTCTAGTTTCCTAAAACAAGTTCAGGACTGTATCACAATCCTTAAAGGCCGATCTACGTTTTGACCGAACGTTTTGAGGTAAATCGCTAAACTCGCATTTTTAGAGATTTTTATAAATCTTGTAGAAATGAGTTTAACTTGGCGTTTTCTCTAGATTTTGTGTGGTTTGGTGTTGCTAGGAGCTTCCCGAGCATTGGGTCTTGGTGTGGTGAATTTTTGGTAAGTTTTTTATAGACCTTAGTTTTTGGGTATGTTGTTAAAATGCTATTTATTGTGATTAACCCTAAGTAATGCTTATGGGTTAACAATATTGGGTTTAATATAGTGAATAGAAATTTTAGATAAATGTTTAGGAATTTTAGAGTTTTATGGGTAAATTAGCAATGTGGCTTTTTGAGCAAATTCAAAATGTCACATAGTGTGATTGTTAGTTAAAATGCTAATTAATACAATGTATTGTATTTTTAGCGGCACTTTATGGTTGAGCTTGGAGTCGTTTGGATATTTGGGAGTACAAGCGACTTGAGGTGGGTATTCCACTCATTGAGAAAATATATATTTTTATATGTATTGGATTGATAAAAATATATATATATTGTTTATGAAACCGAACTAACCATATGATGAAATGTATATGCTTTGAGATGATTTGATTAGTTTCGATTATGTTTAAATTATATCAATGATGTTTAAAAAATAGTGTACGAGTGAAAAGTATTGAATTGATTTAAAGTGTTATGTTTTGCGGTTGGGATTTAAATTGTGTAAAATTGTTTGAGAACATGTCATGTTGAAACTGTTTAGTTTTTTTGAAGAGAATATGTTTTGAATGATTTCAAAGTGTTGGATAAAATGTTGGATTTGTTTAGTGTTAAGAGGACGCGATTTAATAACTGCATGATTTCAGCATGATACAGTAGTGAAATATATACTGGTCAAGCACGGAACATAGAACATGTAGTATAGAGCATACATCAACAGTAGTACAGTAGTAAAGGAGCAGTAAACACAGTAAAACAGCAGTTATCAGCATCGTGGGGGATCGAAGCCCCAGTAGACCCAGTCATGCATATCATGTATAGCATTGTTTAATGAGTGATGTTTTTTATGTTATGAGTAGATTTTACTAGACGTGTTGATATGTATAAGTGTCTTAAATGAAAAGCGCTTATGTATATTTCTATCAGATAGTCATGTGTTAAGATCATACATTGAACTTGAAAGTACATGGATACATGATTGCCCGGGTGCGAATAATGGCATGTCTATGAGTAGAAAGGTTGACTGTTCTTGTTCTTCAGGAAAGACGTGTTAGCATGATTGAGTTTAACTCTAGTGCTCTCATGATCTACTGGCGTCAAGGCACGAAGCTGAAATACGATTAGAGATGGTGTTGCGAGTGTTTTATTGACGGATGTTATCCTAATACGGAAGAGTAAGATGCCATGTTCTTTGCTTAAGACTTATGTGTATATGTGATATCTGTGATAGAGTGATCGTGTGCACATATGTTTGAACGACCGATGAAAAGTATTATTATAGAGGGGTCTATATGTAGAATCTTTCAAGCGGTAGATTGGAACTTCTACATATGTTCACAGCTATATAGTATGTTTTAAATGTTTTCTGAATAGTCGGTGTTTGCTACATTAGCTTGTTGGTACAGTTTCCGGTACGGTGACGTGTTGCCTTGTGATTCGTTGCCTTCCTTAATCTCCGCTCTCCTCGTAATCTGCAAAATAATAAACGGCTCGTCGGACTATAGGGGTGCCGACTGGACCCCCACTCCAATGCCTAAGTCAGTTCAAACTAATTTTTTGGAGAATATTTGTAATCTCAAAAGCTCAGAGAATCTGCTTGTTTTTTAAATACCTGACGCAGTAGTCTTATTTATAGACTCACAGTTCGCAGTTATAAAACTACTGGAGTGCTTGGAGCATAATCTAATTAGGAGTCTGAGTCCTAGATCATATAGTCTTCAATCTTATCTTTATAGAATTCAATTTGAGTAGTAGAGTTCAAACTGGATAGGACATTACATCTTCGCCTGATGTCATACTATTGGGACTCTTATCCCATATTTGATGGGATAAAAGTCTATTTTGATATATTCTGAATATCCGTCTTTTTGGAGATAATGAATGGTCTTGTACTTAGGTCTGGTCTGGCCGGGCCAACCAGATGGGCTCGGCCCTCGATACTACCTTAGGCCCACATGTCTTTGGTGCTAATTATTTCTCCAACAGTTACCCCCCTAATTCTCTTATTTGAATTTAGAATGTAAGAGAATTAAGTACCTCAATTTCTAAATCTGGATCTTCCATAATCTGTATCTGACAATTGCCGCCTCTTTCAAAGTAATTATGACGAATAATGCCTCGAATCTCTGGAAGGATTAGAATTCCTGCTCCTTGTCGATCTAGAACTACTGTCAGAGTTCTAATCGAGATCTAGAATTGATGTCAGAGTTCTAATTGGACTCTAATCCTTTATTAGACTTAATCTGATATCTTCTTAGACTTCTGATCTGATCATTCTTCTTATCTGATTGGACCATAAGTCCTATCCCAATTCTACCAGGGATAACTGATACCTGATTTCCCTGAAGTAGTTGCTAAATGTTTATTTCCTCCTTGGATCGGGTTGAGTGGATCCAACTTGTGATCTGTCATAGTACTAATAGCAACTTCTCATAGATATCTTCTTCATAAATGCCTCTACATAATATTGTCGGTCGGGCCAAAGTTGTAAAAATGATTTCCTACTCTCGGTAGGAGATGGTTCGGACTGATGTAGTTGATTTCACCAAGATTGTGGTGAAATGCCACTCTGAGAGAACACTTTGCGTACAACTTTCTTGAGATCAAGAATTTGTCTGACAAAAAATGGTAAACCGTTGAAGAAAAGGCTTAACATACCCGAAGCTTCTTCATTGGTAGCGCTTCGTAGACCGCTTCCACAAAAATCTCTCTTGGGGGCTTCGGAGGCCCAGACTAGTGCTGAGGCTTTGGTTGTCCGAGACTTATAACGACTAGGGCCTTCTGCTGGCCCGAGGTTTTGTGCTTGGCGTACCGAATCTTCTAATCTGAACACCATCTAGCTTGGTCTCACTTGGTTAATTTTTGTAGAGGTGATATCCCCGTATGGTTTTTTATAGGGGTTGTCTCCCCGTATCTTCGTTCGAGTTGCTCCTGAGAGATCTTAATTTGAGAGTTTGGTGTAGCTTCGGTGATTTTCCCTTTGTAGAAGCTTTAACTTTGTTGAGCTACCCCCCATAGCTTTAGTCCGCGACCGTGGGCTAAGTTGTTCGAGGCGGATAGTCAAGTCCTCTTGGTATCCTGGACGATGGTGTAAAAGAGATCTCGGAATTCGGAGTGAGTCTCAGGGCTTCAACCTGTAAATACTTGAACTTTCCTTTTCAAATGTATCTTTTTTTTTTCATGTAAAATTTTTTTTGTAATGAACAAAATTTCAATGTTAATGAATGGAAGTCTTGGACATTTTGACTTTCACTTTCCTTATCTTATTAGCTGTAGAACATCATAATTTTTCAAACTGAATTGAACATCTTTACTTGGAAAAAAGTTTAAAGTTTCTCACTCAAAAAGTTCTTCCGAGACATATCTCGGTTTCTTATAAATCTTACTTTTTATACTAGAGTTACCCCCAAAACTCGAACAAACAATCGGTTTGTGTCAGTTTTTTTCGAGGGAAGAACTGGTCTAATTTTTTGAAATTTAAGCTACCCCAAAATTTTTTGAATAAACAATCGGTTTGTTGCAAAATTTTACAGAGGAGAATAAAAAAACTATTTGCATCAAAGTGTTGAGTCTTACTTGATGATTTTTTAAAGAGGTTTTATCCTCATACCTTCCTGAAGCTTTTCCTTCATGAAACTTTATCATTCTGAAGCTTTGTCATCCTAAAGCTTTGTCGTCCTAAAGCTTTGTCGTCCTAAAGCTTTGTCTCCCTGAACCTTTTTCTTCCTGAAGATCTGTCTTTCTAAACCTTTACCATCCTGAACCATTGTCATACTGAAGCTTTATCATTCTGAATCTTTCTTGAAGCTTTATCTTCCTGAAGATCTCCAATCTCGCCTTGGTATCCTTTCCATAACCCTTTCGGGTCGTTCGAGGAAAGGACCCGGGCCAATTCTTAATCTTATCCCTTCGGAAACCCCCAACCGAGGGGTTTCTTCCCATTGAATCCTTTCCATGACCCTTTTGGGTTGTTCGAGGAAAGGATTCGGGCGGATTCTAATCGGGATATCCATAATCTTATCCTTCGGAAACCTCCAACCGGGAGGTTTCAACCCTCTGTGCCCTTTCCATGACCTTTTCGGGTTGTTCGAGGAAAGGATCCGGGCGGATTCTTTTCTGGATATCCTTAGCCTTATCCTTCGGAAACCCCCAACCGAGGGGTTTCAACCCTTTGTATCCTTTCCATGACCCTTGCGGGTTGTTCGAGGAAAAGAATCGGGCGGATCCTAGTCCTCATCCTTCGAAAACCCCCAACCGAGGGGTTTCAACCCTTTGTATCCTTTCCATGACCCTTTCGGGTTGTTCGAGGAAAGGATTCGGGCGAATTTCTTTCCTGAGCATCCCCACCATAACTCTTTTGAGTCGTTCGAGGGGAGGAGTCAGATGGACGCTGATGTAGCTTGATCATCTTTGGAGAAGTTTGATGAAGAAGTACTTCCATTCTGTCTCGGACTGCTGCTTTATTCTTAGCAGAGATCAATCAATACCTGGGGACTGTCTGTTCTTCCTTGCTCTCGGTGTTGGACTAATTGAGAGGTTTTCCTTGTTTTTTCTGCAGGGTTGTCTCCCTGGCTCTTGGTGTTGGACTAACCGAGAGACTTTCCTTGTTTTCTCTGCAAGGTTGTCTCCTTGGCTCTCGGTGTTGGACTAACCGAGACACTTTCCTTGTTTTCTCTGCAGGGTTGTCTCCCTGGCTCTTGGTGTTAGACTAACCGAGAGACTTTCCTTGTATAATTTGTTGTAGGGGTTGTCTCCCCGTATCTTTTCTGCAAAAAGGGTTAACGAAGCACTGCATATACTAAAACAAAATAGCAGAATGCACAGTAGCACCATATATTCTTTTCATCCGTCGAGATGATTTTGTGATCCTTTCACTCACGACAGGAGTGAAGTCTCAACACATGAGTCTATTTTATCAAAATATATATACATTTCGGCAAAGCGTACAAGTGCATGCATATATATATTTTTTCTTAGTTGATAAAAACCAACATTTATCCTTACTTTAACATGAATCATGTTTGTAAAAGAAGAGTATGAACTTATCTGGTGAATTCGATGAAGATGAACTGTCTTACTTGAAATTCCTTATCTTGCACGCCCCTCGATATGGGGCTCTTTGGGAGAGTTCCTTAAGCTGGACCCTCGGTTCGGATTGGTCCCTCGGCATGTGACTATGGACTTCGGAGGATGGCAAATCTGGAGGGGTCTTCGGACTATGCTATTTTGAACTAGAAGCTCGGGCATAGGGTCTTCGGGATAGTACCCTCGGAATAATACTCTCTGTACGTGTCGTCTCGATACGTACTTTTCGTCTCAGTAGAACACCCTCGCGTCTAGCTTTTCTCCTTGGTAGAATGCCCTCGGATCAAACTTCTCGGAATATACTTTCTTCTCGCTATGAAACCCTTGGGTTTAAATTTCCTCCTTATTAAAACATCTCGGATCTAACTTTCCTCCTCGGTAAAACACCTTGGATCTAACTTTTGTACTCCGTAGAACACCCTCGGATCTATCTTTTCTTCTCGGTAGAACACCTCTGAGTATACTATCCTCCATACATACTCCTCCTTTTTTTTTTTTTTTTTTTTCGAGACAGATAAGCCGAGCCTTCAGCCTAATGGCTCGGTCTCAGTTTCGTTTCTGATAAAACACCTCGGAATTGGGCCAGGGATCGGGGTCGGATCCGGTGTTACAAAACAAAGCCTTTTATACATCAGGTTCAAACTAACCTCAAACTAACTACCTAACATAATAACAATCGGCCCAATCAATAACCAATTCAATCCACAACTCCCACACTAGCTGGCGCCCAGCAATCCTGCGCACCACTCCTTGCGAGACACCTCAGCACTCAACCTTATCTTCGATATTTTTCCAAGTCGCATCCTCCAGCCTTCTTGCACTTGCTTCTTTTCTTCTTAATAGTTTCGAAGCCCAACAATTTGAAACATAACTTTTCAACCTGGAAGTGTTGCGATTCAACCATCTAGTCTGTCCCTGCTCTTGCATCTTAAGCATGCTCATCCTTTCTTCCTCTGCCAATACCTCTAGCCACCTTGGGAGATTAACTCCATTCCCATGGCCGATGAAACCGATGCAAAAACCATCCTTTTTATCTTCGTGCAGGTCGAAAATGTCCACCTCCAAAGTCTGGGGGCCTTAGATCCACCGACTCCATTCGGTGGATTCCAAGCAGAGTCTCTACGTTGTCACTGCCTCGGAGGTCCAGATCCTTCTGGTAGTCTCTCCTTCACTGTTGCCTTGGAGGTTCACAGTTTCTGAGCCATGAAAAACAAGAGCCCGGGGATTCCACCTGTCCTCAGTAGCGAGTTGACTCCCCCTTTGAAGCTCCGATGGTGCCATGCGGGTCCTGTGACTGTGTCCCGCTTTGTTCTGGGCGTTGGCCGAACCGCCGAGATGAATTTTGGGTGATGGACTAGCCCGCCGAACTGGTTCAAACCAGGATAACACTTTTCACAATCTGGGTTTGGTGATGATTTTGCCAAAAATTAACGTCTAAAATCAATAACTCCTTTGACTATCAGTTTGACATTGATCGGCTCGGAAAGTTAGCCTCTTTTCACGCCTTCAGCCATGGAAAATCTTCAGTTCGGCCATAAAGCCTAAAGATTGGTCTTCTTCTTCAGTGGGTCACTCTGACTTCAACTCAAAAATCATCTGAGCCGCTACACGCGCCAGTGTCTCGGTGAACCTGTAGGTATTAGTAGCAAAGCCGTCCATGTCCTACTTCATGAACTTGTCGCTGGTTCAGGGGTTCTGGGTCTCCATGGTTTCTTCTAAACCTTGATTTCTTCTAAAGCCGTGGATTGATTGGGATCGGAGTTAATCTGGAGCTCGGACTGAAATGAAAAACTATGCTTTCGACGACCATCTGGGTGGCTGGGGAGTCCAGATCTCCGAGACAATGACTCGATCCAAAGGCTGACCCGAGGAGGAGACGTTTTGGGTTTTGTCGAACTCGGACCCCTGGGCTCAGTGTTGTGTCGAAGACTTCAAGGCTGTGCATGTTTTGGTCTCACCTTCCAATGATTTCGACTCCTGTTGGATCTTCCCATTGGTGCATGAAGTCTTGGGTCTGGTTATTATCTTGGAGGTCCAGTGGTAGCGGCACTGGTCGATGGTCTCAGAGTCTCGGACTTTTGGCTTAGGCCGGAGAAGTATCTCATATGAATTCTCGGGTTTGCTTTCTTGTTTACAGATTCTCGGTGGGTTCTGGATCTTTGAATGCAAGCAGAGGCTTCGGATTGTTCAGTTCGTGATTCTCTGGACAACACAAGCTTGCAAGCAATCGCAATTCTTGGACTTCCTGCGAACAACGTCAAGGACCAAGTCGAAGGGGTCAGATTGGATGCTGTCCCTGGCGCCCGGTTCCAAATCTGGTTCAGGTTTCGGCGGGTCACAGCCAGAGCTCGGTTCCGTGGACGTGAGCTAGGTGAGAAGATGGTGCAGGTCCGGGTCTACTGGCCACCGTCCGGGTTTCTCACGCTCCTGCTCCGTGTTCAGTCCGGCCCGTCATACATGAGGATCCGTGGAAATCATCCCCTGTTAGAGGTTCTGGGCCTCTGAATACAAGCAAGGGTTTTTAACCATTCTTGGCGACTTGGGTTGTTCCTTCTATTGACGAAATTACCCCTGATTTCTTCTAACTCTTGATTTCTTCTAAGCTCAGATCGTGACATGGATTGCACCCATAATCTCGAAGATCTGTCTATTGAACAGGATCTGTTCTATAGGCTCGTACATCTGTGTCCTTGATCACAAAGGAGTCAGAATCCTAATTCCGGAGGATGAAATCATGACCGTGTGATCAGATTGTGATTGACAATGTCATGGCCCTTTCTTTCTTGTCATCTCTGCAGAGAAGGTTAACAAACACATTGCCGGTACTATAGACGAGCACATGCCTTTCTTGTCAGCAATTAATTTTGACGCTAAAAAATCAGATTTAGAGATATACTTTTATTGACTCAAAAATCTCTTTCTAATAAGAGGAAAGGCATGGGCTAAGAACTTTTACAGTTTTATCGTGAAATCAAGGCTTGACAATTTCAAACCATCACTCTTCTTTTATAAACCCAATTATTTGTCTTGTAGTGCCAATAAAAAATATCAAAAATCAACAAGTATTAGAAGAGAAGCACCATTCCAACCAAAACTCATAGTATAGTTGAAAGGCTTCATGTTTTTTAACGAAGCGCTTGTAAACGTACAAGGGCACAATAATTATTGATCTTTGTCTAAAGAGAGTTTCAGATCTGACACTTCAAAATTTCTTATCATTAGATTTCATAATAGCATAGATAGTCATCCACACTATGAATTTCTTTCCACAATTTAACAAATCGAAATGAAAAGAAAAGTATGGACTTATCTTGTTTTTCTGACGAAGGCGAGCACTGATTCGATGCCAATTGAATACTGATACGTCATAGTTGAAGGTGATCTACTATGTACGACTGTAGATCTATATAGATCTGTCTTGGTCTAGTGATGATCTTTGAAGGAAGAAACCATAGGCCAGTTTCAGCCATGATTTATCGCGTAGTCACTGTTGCGGATATATATTTTTTTTTTGCAAGAAACGATTCGTCGGTTCCCACAGACGGCGCCAAATTGTTGGTACAGTTTCCGGTACGGTGACGTGTTACCTTGTGATTCGTTGCCTTCCTTAATCTTCGCTCTCCTCGTAATCTGCAAAATAATAAACGGCTCGTCGGACTATGGGGGTGCCGACCGGACCCCCACTCCGATGCCTAAGTCAGTTCAAACTAATTTTCTGGAGAATATTTGTAATCTCAAAAGCTCAGAGAATCTGCTTGTTTTTTAAATATCTGACGCAGTAGTCTTATTTATAGACTCACAATTCGCAGTTATAAAACTACTGGAGTGCTTGGAGCATAATCTAATTAGGAGTCTGAGTCCTAGATCATATAGTCTTCAATCTTATCTTTATAGAATTCAATTTGAGTAGTAGAGTTCAAACTGGATAGGACATTACATCTTCACCTGATGTCATACTATTGGGACTCTTATCCCATATTTGATGGGATAGAAGTCTATTTTGATATATTCTGAATATCCGTCTTTTTGGAGATAACGAATGGTCTTGTACTTAGGTCTGGTCTGGCCGGGCCAACCAGATGGGCTCGGCCCTTGATACTACCTTAGGCCCACATGTCTTTGGTGCTAATTATTTCTCCAACATAACTGTTGGTAAGTTGTGGCTAATATAGTGCTCGCACGACTAAAAATAAAATAAAGGTTGGTTCTTTGTGAAAACTCAGTTAGTCTTATACCACTGAGGTCTTAGTATGTTTTATACTAAGGCGGTGAACTCATTATTTCACCTATGCGGATGTGGATACCACCACAACCGTGTAGATGATATTCCTGTGATTGTAGGTACTCCTGAGGCGGATGACGATCTGGTAGCTTACTATTTGGGTTACTACGATTGAAGCCCGTAGCAACAGTCGTAGTGGGATAGGACTACGGTGTCCTTATTTTGATTGTTTTTGTATATGGCTTGTGACGTATGTGTCACTCATTATTTTGTATAAGCCATTCTTTTGTAACAGTTGTATGTAGTTAAGCCTTAAACAAATAGACTCGTGTTATGGGTCACTTTTGTATAGATAACAGGTTTATTTATAGTTATGTTTTTCCGTTAAGTTTAATGGTATAATGATTTATTCCGCTGTAGATGTAACTCTGTATATCATGTACATGTTATGGGGCATGTGCCTATGTTGGCTGAGCGACACGTAGTCGTGCCACTGCGATGACTCGTTTTACGTTTTGTATAAAAGAAAAAAAAGAAAAAAAAAAAAAGAACGGGTCGTCACACGTCATCCTCGAGCAACTCATCAAAATGTTGCCATAAGGTTATTTCTTTGGTCTTGAATGCCTGCCTTCGTCATTTAAAGTCTTTGCCCGTTATGAGAAAAGATGATCCATTGAAGACTTTGATCTATGGGAACATCAAAATGCTTGGCCCCAGTTGCTGAAATTGATTTTGTTGCTTAAGTCTGTGCCAAAGTTTGTGACAGATCAAAAGAAAAAAGAAGCCAAGGGAGAAAAAGATGTTGAGGATCGGATGGAGCATCTCCATCTAGTCTTATTTTGCCTCAAGGAACTGATAGTGGTTAGTTCATGGAGCGCAAACCTGACTGGTTTGCTTGAAGATATGGCGTCTGTTTACACTTTGGAGTGTCCTGTTTCAGATGATGAATGTGAAACAGCTGCTGGGATTGATGATCAACATAGAAGAAGCAAAGAATTGTTTATAACGAAAACCTGCAAACCATTGTTCTCTGAGCTTCTCGCACTTTCTTTTTTTGCTGAAGTTGAGGTAAATCCTCTATTATCTTCCTCTTTTCAACTATCCACAGTTTTAACAAGCTTTTGCTGGTTTGCTGTGGTGCTGATATATATCTATTTCTAAGCATAAAACCATTTAAAGCATTACATTGTTCTCAGATTATCTGTGAAATGATATTGATGGTTGGGAACAAATTGCCGTGCAAGTGGAGGAATATTCATGGAGCTTGGGCTATTCATGTCTCATGTCTGCAAAAGCAATGGCATAACCAACTCTAAAGTTGTGAAAAGCTTTGTTATGCTTGCTTTCTCTTTAAGCTCGCCTCCAAATGATTTGATATTAGCTCAAGACATAGCCGTGGAGCTGTTAAAAGTCACTGGATCGGAGATGGATGCCCCCATAGAGAAGTCTGAATCATACCCCCTCATAAACCATTCCACAAGTGCTGCGATAAGTTCTTGTGTGCTGCAGTTGATTGAAGCAATGCTTGTTGATATGGATTGGGCGACAAAAAAGCTGAAGAATTTCTCCTGGGTCAATAAAAAAAGCGCTCGTCTTAATAAAAATGGGGAAAATTCTCCTGGATTAGCATTTGAGGAAAATCTTTACTCAATGGCTGAAGAGGTGATGAAAGCATTATCATTCTTTGTTCTGATGACTATCCTGGGTATGCATGCAGTTTCTTCTGATAAATGAATAAAATCTCGTTTTTTGGGGGTAATTGAATCAAATCTCTGTTACTCTGAATTTATGCTTTTTGCCATCATATGCAGACACTCAATGTGACGTCCCACGTCGCCTGGGAATGAGGATGTGCTTATATGTATAAATGCACCCTATATGACACAACGCGTTTTAAAACCGTGATGGCAATGAATCTATCAGAACTCCGCAGTTAAGCGAGCCGCTGCGAGAGCAATCCCAGGATGGGTGACCTCCTGGGAAGTCTGGTATGGGGAGCCAAAAGCGGACAATATTGTGTCATTGGAGGTGGGTCGTTAGAAATGGTATCAGAGCCATTGCCCAGCCTGAGATGGTGGGAGCGTGCACAAGCCTAAGAGGGTTGCCGGCGGGCACTCGTTGGGATGCCAAGAATGGGGTGATCCCATGAGGGTCGCCAGCAAGGACGCTGGGTCCCAAGGGGGGGTGATTGTGACGTCCCACATCGCCTGGGAATGAGGATGTGCTTATATGTATAAATGCACCCTATATGACACAACGCGTTTTAAAGCCGTGATGGCAATGAACCTATCAGAACTCCGCAGTTAAGCGAGCCGTTGCGAGAGCAATCCCAGGATGGGTGACCTCCTGGGAAGTCTGGTATGGGGAGCCAAAAGCGGACAATATTGTGTCATTAGGGGTGGGTCGTTACACTCAAGCAGAGCACTTGATCAAATTGGCTGCAAGGTTTTACAAGCATTTGGCTCAGATGTCGAGCCAAAAGCGGACAATATTGTGTCATTGGGGGTGGGTCGTTACACTTAAGCAGAGCACTTGCTCAAATTGGCTGCAAGGTTTTACAAGCATTTGGCTCAGATGTCAAAGCTGAGAATCGCTCCTAAAGGTTGCAAGCAGCTTCTTCCTAGCCTTAAATGTCAGAAGCTTGTGGACCTAACTTGCAAGCAGCTCACGGTTCCTCTATATAACTTTGTGATGCTGGTGCAAAAGCTATTGTCTGGATCCTTTGAAAAGTTTTCATTGCACCCTCCAGCATCAACTGCAGTAGTACTTCTGTGGGTGATGTTTAAAGTTTTTGCTTGTTAATGGGGGGTACCGTTATACTTGCAGAGACAACAAGAAAATGCTAATGATAGTAAAGTGGTCATCAAAAAAATTAAGAGGGAGAACAGATGCATCCCGGATCTGATCTTTCAAATAGAAGATTGCGAAAAGTATCTCATCCAGCTTAGCAAGGTGAGCAAAAGTCAATTTATTGAGGCATGCTAAACGCAGCACTTCTCGGGATTTCAAAATTTTAGACCTCAAGAAGATGGCCGGGGAAGAAGATGCTCCAATCCATGAATCAAACCATAGTGATCCTACTGCAGTTGAAAATGAATCATGCGAGGATTCTGAAGGCAATGAAGGAAGTGGGTCGGAGAAGATATTATCACCTGAATCTGGTAGTCGTTTGGCTGCAGAGGATTCTGGGTCTGATGGGGGAGATGGAAATGCTCTTCCCAGTGCCAAAAGGGTGAAGACGGGTAGAGTAGTGCGGGACTCTGACGATGAAGCATACGAAAAATTGAGAGGGGGAGAGGGGGCAATATGTCTTATACAGGGAATAGTTGTATACAATGTACTTGGTGTTTGTAATTGACAAGAGGCTCATGGATGATACTTGATGAGAATGAGAAGTGGTGATATGAAAGAAATAGAAGAAAAAAAAAAAATTGAGATCCAAATCCACAAGTAGGCACCGGTTGTTGGATAAAGATCCGGTGTCCAAATTGTTAGCCAAATTGCTCATATGGAATTCATCTGTCTGATTAGGTGATCAGATAGTCCAAAATTTATTTGGGCATTAGGTTTATAAGAACTCTCACATTATCTAAACAAATTGTTAGTAATTTAGGTAAGTAATGATTGTTTTTTAATACAAAGATGTTGGAATGAAATTAGACTCAATAGTGATAATTTGATGTCCCTGGGAAGCTAAAATGGGGGTCCCAAATGCTTTATATAAAGTTCTGAAAGTATATCAATGTTATCTGTTCTAGTCCAGCTTGGATGAATAAATAGCCTGACTTTCTTTCCACCTTTGCTGGTTATAATTTTGTGGTAAAGATCAAATACTCTAGGAACACTAGTGAGGCCTGCCTAGTAGGATATCTGGATGAAAGCTCTTCAGCCACATTTGTCGTTTCATGTGGTTATTCTAAAACCGGTTGTTAGTTCAGGCCTTGAAGGGCTTTTTTTATTTTTTTATTTTTAGATTTTTCCCTTTGAATTATCATTATAATCGAGATATAATGGAGATGAGTGAAATTAAAGTTGAATTCAATTCCTCCATAAAGTTGACAGCTGATCATAAGATCAATGGATTGCCCCTAAAAAATTCAGAGGGCATGTAGCGGCAATGAAATTAAAAAAGACATAGGTGATAGTTATGCCTAATGGGGACATAATTAGTGTTTTTTAAGTTTTGCTTAGAACAACTTTTTTATATACTGAAAGTACTTTTTAAGTTTTTTAACGCAATTACAACAATGAACTCACTTATTTTAAAGTTACAATACTAATTATAAATTGATCTTACCATAGAGACAAGGTATTTGAATAATTTTGTAGTACACAGATCTTATTCATTCATAGAGAATTTATACTCTTTGATCTTTTATTGTTTACGAAAAAGGAAATAAGATACATAATTGATTTGGGGTTTCCTTATGAAATGCACTAGCCGTTGGGTGAGTTGCCTTGTTGAGAGTGCTCCCATTTTGGTTAACGTTGGTCTGTTCATTACTTACGACGGAGATCTGCTTCCTCTACTGGAGAACTCTGCAAAGCAACAGTGCAAGAACCATTAGAGATGCAGTACCAGTGACTGTGACTTTGAATCTAAATCAAGTAATTAAACTCTTCAAATCAGCCATAATAGTCTTTGATCCATTAAAGAAACTATTATTTTTTATATATCTCTGGATTTGTATGTGGTTTCATTACTATATTTAGAGGATAGACAAAATACAGTTTCAGATTTCTCACCAGAGGAGCCCCCTCGGCAGCTCTTTCAGCCAAGTAGGCACAAGGATTGAAGAAATCTCCGTACGTCTTTGACCATTCCTCCAATCTCGAATATATGTATTTGGAACCGAGGGAATCAGCCCAGTACATGATGCCTCCTCTGATCAAATGTACCCCAAAAGATTTAGCAAGAATTGGATGGAGCTCGGTTCAGGAAATTGCATAAAACTACTGAAAAGTTGCAAACCTGTAAGGTGGGAAACCCATGCCTATAACAGCAGCAATGTCAAGGTCTGCCGCTTTGACTGCAATGCCTTCATCAAGGATTCGGCAGGCCTCATTCACCACAGGAAAGAATATCATTTCCACAATTTCCTTTTCTGGTAAGTTCTCTAGCTGTGTTCAAGTTCATTTTCAAAAAGATTAGGAGATTGGAGAGAGGAGAGAGACTTCTATATTACCACTAATACTATACTACTCTTCAGAACAGAGTTCAGAAATCAGAGAGAGAGAGAGAGAGAGAGAGAGACCTTAGGGTCAATGGTTACACCAGAAATGCTCCTTGACTTGTCAATATATTTTTCTAATTCAGGATCCGGGCTAGCTTCGATTTTCTCATCATAGACATAGAACCCTTTGCGAGTAGTCTCGCCTGAAACAGAGTGCATGGTAAACCATGAAAGACTTGAAGATCCATACTAAATTTGAATAGACTTAAATCAATAGGTTGACCACTTTGTTATAATATAATTCAAATGATTAAGTTTAGATAAGTGATAATTTAACTTGATATCAAAGTCAGGCTACAATTCACTTTCCATTTTAGTTAAATACTTCACGTGTTATATCTCATTTGATAAGAATGAGTTTCAGTCCACATATGAGGGGATGTTAGAAAAAAATTTAAATGATTAAGTCTACTATTTCTTATTAGCTTAAGCTTTTGAAATATATAGTAATTTAATATGTCAAACTTTGTCTCCCATTTTAATTAAATATTCAATATGTCGAACCTCACTTATTGAAAGGGAGATTTCTATCAACTTAAAGAAGCTTTTGGTGTAAATATACCTGCTCTCTTTTCCTGCTGCATTAGTGGGATAAGCATTGATTTATAACTTCTCTCAGGAAAATTGTGAACAAATGGGGTGCCAGTTGCGATTGCAAAATCAAAACCAACCATGTCAGCCAATCTGCATAGACAAAACAAAACATAAAAACCAGTTTAAATGCAAGAAATTAGATCATATTAAGAAGCAACAATGAGATAGAGATGACTGGGTTATAATTCTCCTATAATTAAACCTGAAAGGGCCCATTGGCATTCCAAACTCAGTAATTGCCCTATCAATCTGATAGGGATCTGTGCCACGCTCGACGAGCAAAGTAGCCGCTTGTGCGTACGGGAAGAACATCCTGTTGACAGCAAAGCCTGGGCAATTTCCAACCACGATTGGAGTTTTCTTTATCTTTTCCGCAACATCCAGCAAGTCAACAATCACTTGGGGAGACGTCTGCCTAGTGCGAACAATTTCCAAAAGTGGCTGCGTCGGACTGCATGGAAAGCATAACAAAATGGTTAATTAAGCGAAACAAATTGCAGACAGAAAAACAGCAGGGAAAATATGCTCCAACAATAACGGTAAATCTAGTACTACCTAAAGAAATGAACTCCAACAATCCGATCTTGGGACTTTGTCAAATCCCCAATCAGGTTCAAGTCAACTGTGGAGACGCTACTCGCAAGTATGCAATGTGGTGGGCAGTACTTTTCAAGATCGGCAAAAATTTGTTGCTTTAGAGAAATATCCTCTATAGCTGCCTGTTCCAAGCATCAACAACAAATACTGAACACTTTCTTCTCCAGTTTCTGAATAAACAGCAATGACAAAAAAATCAACATGCATTGTGAACTCAACTACCTCAATCACCATGTCAACATCTTTAAAGCTTTCATAGTCAAGGACACCCTCGAGAAGTGATATGGCTTTCTCAAAGTCCTTCTCAGACATTTTCTCTTCCTTCACACTGCTTTGCAAATTGGCTGAATAAAAAAGAAGAAGATTAAACAAGAACCAATTTGAATTCTGTCTCTATTAGAGTAGAAGCGCGCTATGATAATCTTAATATAGGATTCTAGCCTCACCGTACCTCTGACTCTACCAATCACATCTTGGAAGAGCTTGTCATTTTCTTCTTTCAGGATAACTTGATAATTACCAAGAATCAATGCTGTTGCTATTTCGGACGCCATTTGTCCTCCACCAATGACACCAACCTTATTCACCCGTCTTGGCACTAAACCCATATCAGTAACCCCAGGTACCTGTTTAAAGTGATGATCAGAAGTGAATATATACATATTGAAAATATATGCTCTGGCAATAACAATTTATTATTTTTCAAACCTTAGATGTTCCACTTTGAGCAAAGTGGAGGTGGACTAGACTCTTGGAAGTGTCAGAAAACAGAAGTTCCTGAAAAGCTTCTGCCTCCTGCAGCCAGAGTGAGATACAGAATCAAGCAGTTGAATGGAACTGCTGTTTGAAGGGGATTAAGTAAAAGAAGAGGGAGACAGACATGCACGGACCTTCCAGAGTCCAGCGCGGGGACCGGAAACTATACCCTCTTCTATGACATCAATGCAAACGACTGGGTATTGGACATTGGGAGCCTGTTTCTTGGCCTCAGCTCTTGCAAGCTTGAGTATTTCCCTAGCTTCCCCGAGGGGCTCTATCTTGTCGGTCTTGTGAAGAGTAACAACCCATGGTCTTCTACCGTGGAAGATATCCAGGGCCCATTGACGTGCTGTGTTTACCAACTCATCAGCTGAAACGATGGCATCCACAAGACCCAGACTTTGAGCTTCCTCCGCTTTGACTGTTTCTGACTTCTATTTAAGCAAACCCCAAGATCGAGGAGTTAGAGATGAGAGATTATTGAAATTTATGAGGAGCCAAAGCAAAAGAAAAAGACAAATTATAATCACAGCATATATACCAGCATCATATCAAGTGCCTTTGGGAGACCAACAAGACGTGGAAGCCGCTGTGTACCTGAGAGGCATGCCAGGAGCAATGAATTTCATCAACAACATTAATTTTTCACATGATCATTCTTTTCTCCATTGAACGTTGAGTTATATCAACTTATCAAGGCGTAATTAATTAAAGAGTGTGTGTCAAAAAATTATCTGCAAAATGGACACTCAAATCGTATGGGCTGGAAACACCATTCGTTAATTCTGCTATATGAACATCATCAGGGACGGAGCCAAAAGTTTTTATGGGCAGGGGCCGATGGCAAAAAAAATTTTTTGGTAGGGGCCAAATAAGCTAAATTTTGATTTTTACCTTATATTTTTTTTAATTTTTTAGAGTGTTTTTTTTTTCTCTATCTAAAAAATATTTTTTTTTTAAGGAAATTGTGGGGAGGGGGGGCCATGGCCCCTGCCAGCCCCCCCCCCTCCCTCCGTCCCTGAACATCATGCATCATCATCATCCCATTCCCAAAACATACGATTTTAAAATATAGAGTTTAGTTTTGTAAAATTACAGTTTGTCCTAAGAGTATATATATATATATGTGTGTTTATTTATTTAAAAAAAAATTTATATATTTAAATACATTGGATTTTCAGGTTAAAAAAAAAAAAAAAAAAACATCAAGTACAAAAATAATATATATTTTTTTTTTTGGGAACAACCACTACAAAGTGACCATATTGGGCCAGAATAGGATGAAATGTTTGTCTTTTTTTTTTTTTTTTTTAAGGCTAAAAGTGTCTAAATTAAGCCCAAAAAATAGAGTCAATACTCAAAATGGTCTCAAAATACCAAATTTTTTTAAAATTCGGTTACCTATGTAGATAACTTGGTACCAACCGGTAATCGGCGGTTAACCGGGTTTTCCTCCTACTTTATCTTTTAAAATCGTGCATTTAAAAAACACATTCCTTGTTTGTGATTTGAAATGTAGAATTTTTCATATTTTCAAATAATCAGCTTTTAAAAATATACTCCCAAACAAACAAAGTTTTCACACCCAAAAAAAAAAAAAAAAAAAAAAAAAAAGAGAGAGAGAGAGAAAGGCAAAGTCGGCATACCCCCATATCCAGGAATCAATCCAACAGTCAGCTCAGGCGCCGCTATTTGTACAGTGGGGGTTGAGATTCTAGCATGGCATGCCTGATGTAGCAAAATGATGAGAATATATATATATATATATATAACAGTAAATTAAATAAAAATGAAAAGAGATCGAAGCTAGTCCAAAAGAAATGGCAACACATGTATACCATTGAAATCTCTAAACCTCCGCCTTTAGTAAGGCCATCAATGGCAGCAATTGAAGGCTTATCCGCAGCTGAAACACAAAGCAAGCAGTCAAATACACAACATTTATCCTCTTTGAAGAAAATCCAATTATATATATATATATATATACACACATACACGTACCTTCGAAAATGTCAGTAATAAACTCTATGGCAATAGAGCCAGGCCTTTTTTCTGGATCGACTGGAAATACATAACTCAAACGTCACTTCAGGAAACAAGGGAATACTACTACATTTATAGCGGAGAGAAGGGTAATTTTTGGAGAGGATTCTGTCGTTAACTTGTTTCAGAAATTTTTTTTTTTTTTTTTCCAAAAAAAAGGAGAACAAAATTAAAATAATACTCGGATGTGAATCATGTGATATGAGTATCCAGTCTTATTCTTTTTTAGTTTACGGAAAAATATATATATATATAAAGGCAGCATGCATACTCTTTCCCTCTTGAATTCCCTGAAGAATTGCAACATCAAAGCCATCAGAAAATTTGCCCTTTGCGCCTGCTCCAATAATTACAGAAGTTATATATATATATATATATATATATATAAGAGTTTAGATTAATTCATATATATATATATATATATGATATTACACTCACCTGTAAGCACGATTGCCTTCACATCATCTCTTCGTAAGGCCTCCTCAAAGTTGTTTTTAAAACTGCCTATCACTGAGAGGAGACACACAATTAGAAAAATAATTTTGATAGTAAAAGATAAAGTACAAACTAATAATAAACAAAAATTCCATTTAAACCTCAAAAATATTAAAACACCCAAATTTCGTTAAGAAAATATAATTTTCCTCTAATCACTTTTCTCTATATTTTCTTCTGCACAGAAAAAATTGGTTTGTTAGAAGTTTTACACAATTCACATATAAGATTGGCATGTGTTCATTAGCACGTTTAAAAAAATATATATTTCTATATATGAATTATATGAAATTTCTTTCTAACTGATTTGTAAGGAATTTCTTTCCTTTTCTCCTTATTGTTCTCCAAATACTTGGGAAGAATTTTTTGTCTTTTAATTGTTCAACCCGAGCGAATGAGATGTGTCAAAGCACAGTAGAATTAAGTGCGTAATGCTATTAGTACGTACGTCTTAAAAGTTTGCCGCCTATGTCTTTTGCTGACGACAGCAAAGTCATAACAAACCATACTTTTTCATTCAAAAAATTACAACTTCTTTTTTTTTTCTTTTAACTTTAAATCACATTTTATTACTATTAAAAAAAAAAAAAAAAAGTGAACTTCAAAACAGTTTTTATTTTTATTTTTTTTATATATGGCATTAATCATTTTTTTATTCAAATAAAAAAACTCACAACCAAAACAAAACTTTTATCACCCCTGTCTCCACGTTGGATGATACCATCGTTCCAGTACTCTTCGATACTAAAAGAGTGGTAGGTGCTTATCAAAAAAAAAAAAAAACAAAAAGAGTGGTAGGTGCTTATCAAAAAAAAAAAAACAAAAAGAGTGGTAGGTGCTTATCAAAAAAAAAAAAACAAAAAGAGTGGTAGGTGCATGCTTATCAAAAAAAAAAAAAAAACCAAAAAGAGTGGTAGGTGCATGCTTATCAAAAAAAAAAAAACAAAAAGAGTGGTAGCTGAAGTAGGTCCTTCCTACCAACTTTTCTTTGATATTATTATTATTTTTTTTTTAAGAAAAAAAAAGAATAAGAAGAAAAAGAAAAGGAAAGATAATTACCGAACGATGTTGTTCGGGTAGCTATTGGCCGGCCTCAATAATTCGTTAATTTGGTTTTTATTTGAATTTACGTACATGTCAAATTGGCATGTTAGAGCAATCCAAATGGTTTATGGTGTGTTTAAGTATTGAATTTTTAAAATTAGATTTTTATTTTTATTTTTTTGTTTGTGAATTTTGATGTTTGACATTTTAGAAAAAGTCAAATAAAATATGATTTGTTTAAAAAAAGTTAAATAAAATATGATTTGTTTTTGAAAAAATTGAATAAAATATGATTTGTTTTTGAAAAAATTGAATAAAATATGATTTATTTTTTTAAAAAAAGTAGAATCAAAATTATATTCTGTTTCTAAAATTCATTTGCCAAACACATTTTTACCTTTAGGCTAAAATGACTAATCAATTCACTAAAGAGTCCCTCCATCCACTTATGGAAATTAAATTCAAAATACATTTGTGATGTATGAAGTTGCCCTCATGTATCTCCCTTTTTTTTTTCTTTTTTTTTCTTTTTTCCGCTTCCTGTCTCCTGCATCTCTCTCTCTGTCACCAAAAGTCATCAGCATGAAACACATGCAAATGTTGATGGTCAAACCAAGAACACTCACAACAACAATAAAAAAGGTTATACACACACACACACACATATATATATATATAAAATAAAAGATATGGATAAGTGGGATTAAGAAAGATTGAGTACCATCAAAGGAGAGGGAATTATTCGGAGGGTTGATGAAGGTTATGAGAGCCACCCCATCAGCTCCAACCTCCATGAACGTTCTTCCTTCAACTCCGCTACTCATTCTCTGTCTCTCTGCTATATCTCTCTCTCAATGGGCGATGACTACTAATTAACTTGATTGTTCGATCAACACTGCCACCCGTTGGGGTCATTTATATTAGTGAAGGTGAATAATTGTACGACTGGCTCCAGATATATAGTGACATATTGTAAAGACAAAAAATTTAAATAAGAGAAATAGAGTAATAATTATTGTTGTGAGCCATAGTTGAATAAATAATTTTGAATAAATGTGGAGTTATATATTAATTGTTAAAAAATAAAGTTTTAATATAATGAGGTCTTGTAGCGATTTATAAGAGTTGAGGGCTTTGAAAATAAAAGAAGGATTCTCTTGCCACGTGTCAGCCATTGGTTGGCTTTTGAAGGATATCTCATCCTTAATATTATCTTTAGTAAAGTAATAATAATAAGGGTGCGTTTGGGATTGCGATTTCGTAGCGAAAAAATGCGATTTTAAACCAAATCGCAGAAAATGAACCGTTTGGAAACTGCGTTTTTAAAAAATTGCGATTTGAAAACGCAAAAAATTGTTTATTCAAATCGCAGGCAACTGGGTGTGTTGGGGAAAGTATTGTACTCCTCGGTAGTCAGGCCCAGCCCGAGCCTGAGCGGTTCAAGAATTTCATCCATCTAGGCCCGCCAAGATCATCAGGGCCTAACCTGTTCACCCGACCCGCCTTATCCGACCCGGATACCAACCGGTACTAATGTAATATCCCAAATTTTTTATAATAATATATTATGGGATTTTATATTCGTTAATTGGTTTATAAATCTTTAGCTAATAAAATCGATTATGGGTGACGTCGGTCCCTAGAATCACGGGGCATGAGCTGCAATAGAAAACGTGTTAATCAATCTGATGAGATTTGAAAACATATTTACAATTATAATAATAGATTAATATATATATGTATATATGTATATATATATCATGTGGGGCGACCTGCGCCCCACATGCTAAAAGAAAACAAAAGAAGAAGAAAACAAGAAAGAAAAAGGAGAAGAAAAGACGAAAGAAAGAAAAAGAAGAAGAAAACAAGAAAAGAAAAGAGAAGAAGAAAACGAAAGGCCAAGTGGCCCTTCATTAAAAACAAGGCGCGGCCCTTCAATAAAACGAGACGCACTGCGTCTTGTTGAGGCATTCAGCCTTTTCTGTTCTTCTTCCTATGGAGGCAGAGCTTTTCCTTCTCAGTTTTTCCTCTTTTGATTTTTCGTACAAAAATCATGATCTATGAAGATCTAGCCGTTCAATTTCAAATCCGACTTCGGTAACGTGATCTACAAAACCCGATCTACGTTTCTACCGATCGGTTTGAGAAAAAGGAGCTAAGAAACTATAGAAACAAATACAGTTTCAATTTTTTTTACTTCTAACTATAGAAAAAAATAATGCTACTACCGAACCCACAAAATGGATTTAGAGAGTACAAAAAAATTAATAATAATTACCCAAAACCCTAGTTCACAAAAATGCCTAACAATTAACCACATTCTGTTGCCACTATTTCCTAATGCCTCAACTAGACGCGCCAGTCCTCTTAATTTCATACTACAAAACATCAATTTAACAAGAAGCAAGGGAAAAAAGAAGGCATTCTCAGTTTATACCAGACAAGCTGCAGTTCAAGTAGCTGATAAAATTCAAGAATAGAAATTTCCCTAAGAAACAAATAGAAAATCTTTGCAGGAAAATTTTGAAGGACCAAAACCAAAAGAACGACTGGGAAACTTCGGAGTAATGCTATGGAGTAGCATTCTCTCCGTAAAAAAAATAAACCAAAAAGAAAAACAGATCTAAGAAACCAGAGGCTCTTACAGCAACACATAGCAGAAAGAAAAAAAAAAAAAAAAAAAGGATAAAAAAACTAAACAAATATAAGAAACCAGAGGCTCTTACAGGAGGAAAAATAGAAGAAAAAAAAACCTAACAAATCTAAAAGACCAAACAGTGAGATTTACCGGATGGTGGGCATCGGGTGGGCATCAACACTGCTTCGTAGTGGCCAGAGCTGAACGGTAAACAAATATAAGAAACTAGAGGCTCTTACAGGGGGGAAATAACAAAAAAAAAAAAAAAAAAAAAAAACCAAACAAATCTAAAAGACCAAACAGGGAGATTTACCGGATGGTGGGTATCGGGTGGGCGTCAGCACTACTTTGTGGTGGCCGGAGCTGAATGGTGGTGACCGGAGAAAGTGGAGGGAAAAAAATTTGGGGGAGAGAGTGAAAGAGGGAAACTAAAAATGATATGCACAACACACACTTTTGTTTTTTTTTTTTTATTTATTAATAAAAGGTGGTTAACCCGAGTTGGGTTAACCACTGAAAATGCGCATAGTGTGCGGACATAATGCTACTCCATAGCATTACTCATTCACTTCTAGTTTCTTAGTTTCTAGGACCTTCTTAGCTTCTCACCTTTTGCCTTTAATATTTTTTGTCTCCCCAACGCATTGTCAATGCACAATGGCATAAGTGCTTCAAGCGAATCAAGCTTTCACAGAATCACAATCACAATCTTTAGTTTCACTCCTCCCGTCCTCCGTCTCCTCATCTCCTCTTATCTTCCTCACTTCTCTAGTTTTCTCTACACTCTCTTCTTCTTCTTTTTGTTCATAGAAAAGCCCCAAGTTTTAAAGCAAAAATTCACAGTGTGACAGACGACAGTGCTGGTGGACCGGTGGTGCGTGGACTGTGGACGGCCGACACCCGACGGTATTTCCTCCAAAGTTGTTCTTGTCAAATCTCAATCTCAGTTCTCTAAGTTCTCTCGAGCCTTTAGTATTTTCAAGCTGCATTTTTCTTTTCTTTTCTCTTAGGCTTGAATGTGAGAATGAGTTTGAGGGAAATTTGAGTTATTGAAAAGTAAATTTGCCTTTTTTTTTTTCTTTTTTTTTTTCTTGTGCAGTGTATTTTTTGATTTTTTGATTGACATTGCCAGGTTGGGTTACCGTGTTGAAGAGGGTTTGCTATTTTGCTATTGCTATTTTTTTTTTCCTTTGAAATCTACTGTGTTACTTTTCTTTTTAGTTGTGTTGCCATGGACTTGCAGGGTTTTAGGGGGAGACTGATTCTATTTTTGCAGGGGCCAATGCTTAACCTAAAAATAAAAAAATAAAAAAGATTAAGGGCTTTAAAATATTTTTCTCCCCCCCCCCCCCCCCCTCCCCCCAACAACATGTGTGCCTCTGCCCCTGCCTGTACAAAAGCATTAGGTTAGTGTTTCAATTTGCATGCGATTTTATTTCACAGTTTTGATGGTTTGTGAATATTTTTAAATGACATGATATTATGTAGACTAATATATACACAATATAAAATTTTAACCATAAAATAATTCATCTCTATGATGTACATGGTATTACGTCCGTATACTTGGTGTTATAACTTATGTCACTATAAATAAGGGATTCTCTCTCATAAATTTAGATAGAATATATATATATATATATATATATATATATATATATATATATATAGAGAGAGAGAGAGAGAGAGAGAGAGAGAGATGATTCTTCCCTACCTAAATATACAACTTTGAGAAATGCTTGATTGTACACTCTCAACCCACTCCTATCCCACCCTTGTGTACTTGGACCAATAATGTGAGAGATAGTAGAGAGAGTATAGTGGGACCCTAATTTTTTAACAACATTATTGGTCCACGTAGACAAGGGTGAGATAGGAGTGGGATAAGAGTGTACAACCAAGCATTTCTCTACAACTTGAGAAATGCTTGATTGTACACTCTCAACCCACTCCTATCCCACCCTTGTGTACTTGGACCAATAATGTGAGAGATAGTAGAGAGAGTATAGTGGGACCCTATTTTTTTAACAACATTATTGGTCCACGTAGACAAGGGTGAGATAGGAGTGGGATAAGAGTGTACAACCAAGCATTTCTCGAGAAATGCTTGATTGTACACTCTCAACCCACTCCTATCCCACCCTTGTGTACTTGGACCAATAATGTGAGAGATAGTAGAGAGAGTATAGTGGGACCCTATTTTTTTAACAACATTATTGGTCCACGTAGACAAGGGTGAGATAGGAGTGGGATAAGAGTGTACAACCAAGCATTTCTCTACAACTTGAGAGTTTCTTGATTGTACACTCTCAACCCACTCCTATCCCACCCTTGTGTACTTGGACCAATAATGTGAGAGATAGTAGAGAGAGTATAGTGGGACCCTATTTTTTTAACAACATTATTGGTCCACGTAGACAAGGGTGAGATAGGAGTGGGATAAGAGTGTACAACCAAGCATTTCTCTACAACCAACCACCTTATCTATGTGGCAAAGTGGTCCCCTACTAACTTTAGAGTTTTTTTATTTTTAAAAAATAAAATAAAGTGGGGGACCACCTTGCCACATAGACAAGATGGTGAAAAGTTATATATTTAGGTGGTGAAGAATCATTTCTCATATATATATATATATATTAAAAAAAGAGTGACTGAATAAAAAAGAAGAAAAGACACATTGCTGGATTTCAATTTTATTACAATAGATTTAGCACATTTTCTCTTTCCTCTTTTTCATTTTTACTAAAGCAAAAAATTAAAAACAATAACAAACAACTTTCAACTCAAAACACTTAAAATTGCTTTCACATTTATGTCACATCAAAACATTTCTTTTCAACCAAAAAAAAAAAAAAGAAATCCTAAAAACCGTTATCAAACATCTCCTTTACAATTTTCTTCTTTTTTTTTTTTTTTCCTGCAAGTTGGCATGATTGTGGTATAAATGAATGTATAGCATCACAAGGGGATACATGTCTTTGCATAGATAGGACTATAATTAAACCGAGTGGAGCTAAGAATTAAATATTTAATATTAGTTCGTTTAATTTTGCTTTGAATATAAACTGAGCTTGAATTTATCACTAAGCTAGATTATATGTTCAAACTTAATTTATTATTCAAGAGCTACTCAATTAACTTATAATTATTTTTATATATAAAGTAAATATTGTCATTTCTTCATTTTGTCATAAAATCTATGCTTATTGATCATTAGTTAATAATTGTTGAGATTTTATCGTTAGGTTTAATTAAATAATCAGTTTTTTATTTATAAACTTATATAAGGTAACTTTATCAATCTTGTATAATCATATATAAATTTTTTATCGTGAAATTGATTAATTATATTATATTTTACAACCTTATGTATAATTTTAAGCAATCCAATCTCGAGTTTGTATATACATGTTTTATATTATAAGGATTAAATTTATATCTAATTTGGAAAATTCAATTTAGACCCCCAAATTACCACTATTTTTTCGGATGGCTCCTCAAACAATCAAGGCTTGTACTCTGACCCCCTACACTACCAAGACATTTGAAAAAGGCTAATTTTTGTGAAATATCTCCACAATACTCCTGCCATGTGTTATTTTTCAATTACCAAAAATAATTCAAAAAAATTAAAATAATTCAAAAAAAATTATTTTTTAAATTAAAAAATTTTAGTATTTTTTTTTTTTTTTTTTAAAAAAAGATGGGTGTTTGGGGTGGCGTTATTTTCCAACCGCGACTCAATATTCCCGACACCCCTCCGGTCACAGTCTGTTTGCAACGCCATAATTAATGACCAATTTTATAGCGCGGCACGGTGAGTTTTGATTCGCAATCATCAGCTTGTTGATCTCGGCTAGGCTCAAGATCGCCTCGCTCCTGAAAAATATCATTCACCTAAGAAAAAAGCTTGTGATCCTTGAGCCCTAGGTAACTATTGGCCAACGTTTTGAATGCCAAAAAATTACAAAGAAAAATGGATATTAACATTGACGAATAAGTTCACAACCATTGATTTCTCTATCAGAAACCGATTGAGGTCCTCCACAACGATGATAGACTTGCTCATCGTTTGTAACAAAAGAAAATTCAGATTGGAATCATTCATAACATTTGAAAAGCAGAAAGATGGGAGAAGAACAAGAGAAAGAAACGAATCATTTCTCAAGCATCAAAACATTTTTAATTTGAGGCCAATTGGAAGAAGAGCTAAAGAAATATTAAGAGACATGTACTATTGGTAAAAGAGTCGCTACTATTGACATTTGTGTATAAATCTAAAATAGAAGCGGTAATTACCTTTTCTCCCCATGAACTACCAACTCGACCAAAATAGAGCATTCAACTACCAAAGACAACCATTTTCCCCCCTTCCGTCAGTCAAAGGGGTTAAAACAAACGGTCAACGGGTCACGTGACCGTTACACGCTGTTTTACCCTCATTTTCTTCCTCTTTTCCCCCCATGAACTACCACCATCTTCCAACATGCCCCCATGTAAAACGGCACATGACCCATTGACTGTTTCTTTTAACCTCTCTAACTGACGGAAGGGGGGAAAATGGTTGTCTTTGGTAGGTAAATTCCCTATTTTGGTCTAGTTGGTAGTTCATGGGGGAAAAAGGTAATTACCCCAAAATAGAATAATAGCGAAAACGAGAAATAGAAAAGAGACAAAATTTACGTGGTTCAATTTATGACCTATGTTCACAGGGTAAAGCCGAAAAGGCTACATTGTGCTCATTAACTTGATTGTTTATACATAGGCCTCCTATTTATAGTTGAATAAGTCGATCTATACAAGTAAACCTATATCAACTTATACTAGGAACCACAAATCAACTTAGACTAAAAAATATAAATCAATAATATTATATTCAGAATATATTTGGAATATATTCTAACGGCCACCATGGATTGTGAGACCACAAAAAAAAAAGGAGAAAAAAATCGATATATTTTGAAGTCCAGATTTAAAGCAATGGAAACTTGCTAGATCATGTGATGTAATATTTTCGTTTTGTGGTTGTTGTTTGGATAATTCAATCAAGAACTGTTTCACCCAAGGAGAGGGGGGGGGGGGGGGGTGAGGCTCCACACCTCCCTCCTCCAGATGGTGATACCTCCTAGCCCTTTTAGGGTTATGGTGTATTTTTTGTCCCTCCATGGTGTGTACCAGTGGAGGTTAGGTCTCTTCCAGCCTTTAGGGCTGTGGAGATTTGTGTTTATGTTTTTTGGGTTTCTTTTCTTTTTGTTATGACAGGAAGGTTCTCTTCGAGACGTCCAGAGGGGAGACGCTGCTTTGGTTCATGTCGTCGGCGGAGGGCTTGGCCAGATTTTCATCTTCATCTCTATTTTTTTAAGCCAGATCTACCCTCTTTCGTCGGCTTCTGTGAAACACGCGCCCCTCAGTCGTGTTCACCGTCGTCTTCCAGTCTTGCTGTCACTTGCATTGGCCATGCGGGTCATCTGTGACTGGCGTGTGACCATCACGTGCTAGGGATCCTTTTCTCCTTGGGCGCCCGTGATGGCCACGCTCTTTCTTTTATAGTCGTACAACGATGGTGCCTGGGGATATGGGGACCAATCTACTGTAGGGTGACTCCGGGGATGGCGCATGTCCTACGGGCCCCGTTTTTCGACGTAGACAGTGTCCCCTGCCACCGGTTTGGGTTGAGTTTTTCTGTCTGTTGTGTTTGTGTATTCCCTTTATTTCTCCAGTCACAATCTGTCTTTGTATTACTTAATTTTTACTGGAATATCTATTGGCTTGTAGCTAGATCGACCCTCTTTTGTTAAAGTGTGCGTTATTGTAAAGAGAGGCTCAAATGTTGTTCTTGAGAGGTTTGTATTCTGCCTAGGCAACTGTTTTTTAAGTCAGATCCTTCTGGTACTACCAAAAAAATGGGATTTCTGGACGGTTTTTTAAGTCGTCTTTAAAAAAAAATTTTATAGTTGTTTTTTTTTAAACCGTCAGGAAAAAAAAATTTCGGTCAGTTTAATTTAACCTTCGTTAAAAATACAGACGGTTTGATTAAAACCGTCCGGAATTATAAAATTCCAAACGTTTTTATTTCAAACCGTCTATAAATTTATAGACGGTTATAAAAAAAACTGTCTGTAATTAGAAATTACAGACAGTTTGATATAACTGACTATAAATACATCGACGGTTGTTAAAAACCGTTTGGAATTTTCTAATTCCGGACAGTTTTTTAACAAGCGTCTATAAATACATTGGCGGTTGTAAAAAAACCGACTGGAATTTTCTCATTCCGGACAGTTTTTTAACAACCGTCCATAACCTAATTTTCTAAAAGGAGTAATTAAATCCCTCACACTGGTTGAGATCGATCCCCTACTTCTAGCTCTCTCTCTCTCTCTCTAGCTCAGGATCCGTCGGCTGGCTCTCTCTAGCTCGTACTCTGACCGGCCCCTATCTCTGTCAGATTGAGAAGACGTTGGCCTGCTCTCACCTTCTCTGGCGACACCCGACGCGTCCTTGCAGATAGCAGCCCCGGGAGCCACACCCTCGATCGACGCCCGATGCATGTAAAGGTAAGTGCTTCAATTTTTTTAATTATTATTATTATTTTTTTATGAGTTTGTGCTTTTCCGATTTGCTAGTGCTGATGGGTGTTATAGAAAGAAGGGGTGTGTAAACGGTTATAACTGGCAGTTATTGGCTAAAACCACTAACCGCTAACCGCCTAGCGGTTATTTTATTTTACCAACCGCAACCGCTAACCGCCTAGGCGGAGACGGTTATTTTTATAACCGCCAGTTAGCGGTTATTGTCTTAATAACCGGCGGTTTTAAAACCGCTTTTCAATTCCGGTTTTGGGCCAATTTTGGGTCGGGTTTGGGCCGGTTTTAGACCGGTTTTGGGCCGATTTTATACCGATTTTGGGCCTTTCTTTTGTGCAGATTTTTATTTTTTCAAAAAAACAAATTAATAATTTTTGGAACTTTTGCCTTTTGGTACAAAATTAACAAATCTAAATACAAATCCAAAATATTTATTAAAAAAAAATACAAATCCAAAACACAAACAAATAACCACATAACTAAATCCAAAACCAAAAAATTACAAATCCAAATAAGTAAATAACCACATAATCCAAAACCAAACAAATCCAAATATCTAAATCTCTTCCTTTGTCTCCCTTATATTGGCCTTCCATAATATATCCTCATCAGTTTCTACCTGCAAAGAAAATCGAATGTCATCAATCAGACAACCCAAGGAAATAACTAATATTCACCTGAAACTATACTGCTGCCAAAAGATGAAAGGAATCCTAAATGAAATTATAAACACTAGTTGTTTCTAGATAAACTTTAGATATCTAAATAATTGCCAGTGAAAAATCAACCGCATGAAAAAGGAACTGATAGTCACTGATATTCCTCCTTCTATAACAAGGGTGAATTGCAATAAGAGATATACAAACAAAATTAGTTCTAGAGGTCTGTACAAACCTACATCCAAATAACCAAAACCAAAACATTACAATCAAATTAATCAATAACCCTTCATTCCTAATAACCTTCTAGATAAAGTCAAAAGATGCTTCGGTCCTTGATTGAGCACCATCTACAAAAGAAGAAGCTTTAATTTATTGAAAAGTTTCAAAATTAAAGTAAATAAGATGCAGTCCGAGGATTGTTAACGAGCCACAAAAAATATCAAACAGAAAAAGAAAAATAAACACATCCCGGTTAGTAGACTAGATCCAATTTTAAATGCAATAAAAAACAAAACGAACAATCAGTGACAAACTTTACGCTTTCTACAAAAAAATTTATGCTTTTATTGAATAGGAGAATACCGAAATCGTTAGCACAAATCAAATACATCTACACATGCATATATATGCAATCTGAAAAAGTGAGAGAAACTGAGAAAGAGTGGAGAAGCTTACAATGTAGCAGCGGTGGAGACGAGCAGCAGAGGAGACGAGATGGGCAGAGAGGTCTGAATGGCATTGGAGAGTGGAGGGGAGACTCGAGAGGCAGACTGCAGAGGCTGGGCGACAATGAATTGATTTGAGAAAATAAAACCCTAAAACCTAAAAGACTTAAAGACGCATATATATATAGTAAAAAATGGCGTCGTTTTGGGCATTGCTGAATGCCCAAAACAACGCCCCTCTCAAAGCATCTCAGGTTTTTAATTTTATTTTTTTTTCTTATATATATATATATAGAAAGATGTAAGATACAAAGTACTGAGGATTTATGATACATTTAGCATGTAAAGGGTTTTTTTATCATCTCTTGCTTGACCTGGAGTCAACGAATCTGAGCCAGCACATGCCCAAATTTGACGCCGGACAGAATAGCGATTATTCTGTAGGCTAATCAACAAGTAATTTGCAAGGAAAAAACAAGAAAATTACCCCAAAAACAGAGACAAAACTCTGAATTTTGATAATTAATCAATAACAATAAGCTGTCGAAAAACGCCCACAAGCCGGGCTTAAATAGCTGAAAATTAGGTTTAGGAGAATTTTTGCCAAAAATAGCAAAATCCCAAAAACCCTAATAAAATAAAATACGTAATAAAATAATTATTCTGTCGAAAATCTGGCCCAAATCGGGCTCAGAATCACCTCCTAAACAATAAATGAAAAGTTACCACAAATGGCAAAAAATATCTAAAATTAGAGTTTTGACAAGGAAAACAGCGGATTTTGGGGCTCGAAACGAGGTGCACCGAGTGAATCTAGGTGGCCACGACGTGTGCGCCGAAGAGAGCTTTCCGAATTGGGGTCATATGCGCAAAACGGATACTCGTAGCCAAAGTTATGGCCAAATTACTGCAGCGCACTCGGAAATAGCCCTAATTAGGCCAAATTACGATTTCTTGCCAATTTTGCGCTGATCCGCCTGCTCCAGGTATTTCAGCGCCATTATTGTGCAATCTGACAACTCAGCGTCATCAGACTCGGATCCTCCTGCATCAAAATTTATCAACGTGGCTGCCTTATCTTTTGGTTTGAGTTGTTTTGTTGTATCTTGCCCCTTGTCTCTGAGGTGGGTTGGGGGGTCATGAATGCCTTTCTACATTGGAAAAAGCTTGGTTGTGCACAACCACTCATATGGGTGGGACCACTTGAGTGGGTTGTGCACAAGTTGTCTACTTTCTAGGTTTGTAATGCAAGATAGACAGAGGAGCATAGCCACAGACAGGTGGATCAACATGGCTGCCTTATCTTTTGATTTGAGTTGTTTTGTTTTATCCTGCCACTTGTCTCTGAGGTGGGGGGGGGGGGGGGGGGTGTTCGTGAATGCCTTTCTACTTTCTAGGTTTGTAATGCAAGATAGACAGAGGAGCATAGCCACAGACAGGTGGATCAACGTGGCTGCCTTACTTTTGATTTGAGTTGTTTTGTTTTATCCTGCCACTTGTCTCTGAGGTGGGTTGGGTTGGGGGGGGGGGGGGTGGGTGGGTGTTCTTGAATGCCTTTCTACTTTCTAGGTTTGTAATGCAAGATAGACAGAGGAGCATAGACACAGACAGGTGGGGACGTCATAACATCTTGAAGCAAAAAATAATGATGGAGTTTGGTAAATATTTGTTCATTTTGAGTCTGAAACTGGTGAAAACATCTTACCATGTCTGCAAAGGTTGAGTTTTCTTTGGGAAAAATGTTCCAACAGTTAAAAAGTTATCAAATCACTCCTTTAAGGTTCATATGTGTGTATATATATATATATATATATATATATATATTATTCAAACTTTTTCTGAGGGCTGCAGGAAGCTGCTGCATAAATTTTCCTCTGGTTTTGTTTATGGCTGGAGAAGTTTCCATTTCCAACATCTTGAGGCAGGAGAAATCCTTGAACGTCCATTTGAAAGTTCTTCATTAATAACAACATATATTGATTTACAAAATATGCATCAAAGTTGTCAAATTTAGTGATGCAGCTTTTTTATTTTTTATTTTTATTTTTATTTATTTTTTTTTATTATTATTATTGATCAAAAAGTGAGAAAATATTATAAGGGAGGGTCTTTCATATTATTGTACAGAGAGCAAAACTTTTAGACAATTGGCCCCGTTTAGTAATCCCCTCCCCTTCCCCTCCCCTTCCCTTTGTGAGAATTTTTTTGTTGTGTGAAAATAGAAAGTGATTGATGTGATATAAAGTAGAAAGAATTTATATGGAAAAGTGGAAAAAATTTGTATTGTAGTGAATTTTTTTAATTAAATAATAATAAAAAATTATTGATGTGATATAAAAAGTAAAAAAGAAAAGAATGTTTTGAATTTGATGTTTTTTGGGAAAGGTAAAAGTAAGGGGAGGAAAGGGAAGGGGAAGGGGAGGGAGTTAGTAAACGGGGCCAATGGGCCAATTTGGATTCGTGAGCTTGGGCTACTCCAGTCCTTGTTTATTGGACTGGTTTCATTAATATTTATTAAATAGCAACTGAATTGGGCTCTCCAATGGACTTATGTTTCTGAAAACAAAAAATGAAGCGAAATTGAACTAAGACGGCCAAACTGGCTTTGCAACACATGCATGTGAAAATAATATCAATGTATGTGAATAATATAATGCATTACTCGACGAACTCCTCGTGATTCATGAATTATGATCGGTGTGTTTCATAAACCTTTTTTTAAGAGGAAGTATTTTTTAATTGTGTTTTAATTGAAAAGGTTGTAATATGATATAAATCTGAAAATAATTTTGACAATTTTATAAGTACTTTTTAGTTTTTAGTATGTTAATATTTTAATTTTATTTGTGTTCTTTTCTTATTTTTGTCCTTTAATAAGATCTAAACCGGGGAAAAATCATGATTTCTAAGTCATGATTGGTTTTGGAAACTAGTGTTAGCATCTATATATATATATATATATGGGATAATTGCACCGTTGGTCCCTGTGGTATACCATAATTATTTTTCACTCCCTATGGTTTAAAAAATTCATGGAGGTCCTCGTGGTATGCAATAATTACAAATCGATCCCTGACGTCAAATTCTGTTAAAATTTTTTACAGATTCCGTCAAATGCCACGTCAGCGACACGTGTCGCCAATAAGATGGTGACACGTGTCCATCGTAATAAAAAAATATAAATTTATTAAAAAATAAATAAAAATAATTATTTAAAAAAAAAAAAAAAAAAAAAGCTGAAAGGGGTGGCCGCGCGCCACCCCCTGCGACCACCCCCAGTGGCTAGAGGTGGCCGCCCAGCCCTTTCAGCTTTCTTTTTTTTTTTTGAATTTTTTTTTTTAAAAAAAAATAAGTATTTTTATTTATTTTTTAATAAATTTATATATTTTTATTACGATAGACACGTGTCGCCATCTTATTGGTGACACGTGTCGCTGACGTGGCATTTGACGGATTCTGTAATTATTGCATATCACGAGGACCTCCCATGAACTTTTTAAACCATAGGGAGTAAAAAATAATTATGGCATACCACAGGGATCAACGGTGCAATTATCCCTATATATATATATATTGTGAGGCCTTTAATTCTATTTTTGTTCTAGTCCATATTGATGAGTGCCAAATATTGCATATGTGGAACCCTTAATTTGCATTTACTAAACCTTTAGTTTTGTTATTTTCTAATGTTTTTGGTTAGTTTTGCTATTTTAGTATTTTGCAGGTCATTGAGAGAAAACAATAGCTTTATGGTGAAAGAAAGCACACTTTGAGAAGACCTAGATAATGTGGTTATGTTCAACCAAATCAAGGACAGGACTAAATCAGAATTTCTCTAATTGGAGTCAAAATCGGATTAGAATTCAGATTCTGCACAGGTTATAGTATTTTGATCATAACTTTCAGCTCAAGTATCCGATTAAGGTGAATCAAGTGGAGTTGGAAAGCTAACTAAATTTTCTACAAATCCTTATGAAATAGGATTTTCCTAATTCGGACGTCTGCTATACCAAAAGTGTCCCGCAATAAAAGACTGCAAATCTGGACGGATTTGGAGTCCTTTTCCTTCTTGGATTGTGTTTTGAGTTTCCTACTCAAACTAGGAGACTAACCTCCGATTTTTCTAGGAATTCTAGAGCTTCTAGGATTTGTTTTCTCCCTATAAATAGATCTCTAAGCCTTAAGATAAAAAGGGAAGTAGCTAGAGACCAAAATATTCTTTTTTTTTTTAGTTTAGTTTTTCTTTAGGTTAGGTTTTATTTTCAATAGTCATGTGTAGCTAATTTTTCAACTAAGGTTGAGGATGAAGCCTCACCATTGAAGAGCAACAATATTTTCATGTAAGTTTATACTATCCGATTTTATTTGGTTTAATTTTTCCAATGTTTTACTTCTTTTCAATTTGTGGAATGATTCTTGGATATCTATTGTGATTTACGGATACATGTGATGATTTGAGATAGTTTCATTTAATTGATTGCTTGGGTTTTTATTTATCAAAACGTTGGATATTCATTGTGTTTCGTTCTACAGATACATTTGATGATTTGGTTTAAACCGGATATCTTTTGTGATTTGTGCAAAGAACGGATTCATTAAATGATTTAATGATTTTTTTGAAGCATAGTAAAGCATACATAAGATTTATATGTTGAGAACTTCAGATGTGTATTGATGAACATGGGAGAATATGTTGCTATGATTTGGTGGGTGTGGATTCCAAAACCTTAGTATCTTTTCTTTTGTTTTATTTTACTTCATTTACTTTATGTTGTTTTTCTTTTTATAAAAAATCAAACATTGTTTTGGAACTAGGTTAAGATTTAATTAGTTTAGAAACAAAATTGTTTTTCAAGAACATAATTCCCTGTGGGATCGACCTCGCACTTGCAAAACCCTTTATTGCAAACGATTCGTGCACTTGCGAGTACAATTAAAATTCACATCACATATATATATAGATCGATGGGTGATATATCTTCGTAGTATCTTAAATTTTTCTGCTCTTGAGGTATCTTATCTCGAAATATTTGGACTATTTTGTGATGTAGTTAGAAAGATGGATAAGAGTTGGATGAAGTTGCCGCGAACTTAGCGAGATATGTTCGCGGGGTTATGACGTTTGTGAAATTTGCACGTGAACATGAGAATAGAAATTGGGTCATTGTGTGCCCCTGTAAGAAGTATTTGTTGGCCAAATCATGGTCCTGTGAAGTTGAATTTGCCCATTTAACGTCAGGTGCCTGGATTATTGAGGGTTACATAGAGTGGATAATGCATGGGGAATCACTTGTCCCTCCCGTTGATAATGAGACAATATATGAAGCTCCAAAGACACTTCAAGTGGATAACATTCCACTACATGGGGGGTCCAGTGGGATGTAAGATATGCTTAATGACGTTTTCGCGATGCACGATGTTTGTGTAGAAGCCGGTGGATCTCAAGTGGGAGTTGAAGCCGAAGCTGAAGCTGAAGCCGAATATGTGAATGTTGAAATTAAAGACTCTAACAAGGGGGCGAATAAATTAGAAGAATTGCTAAAGGATGTCGATACGCCACTCCATGGAAATACAAAACATAGCAAATTGGGAGCTATTGTGCGTTTATATAATAGTGTATGGGTGGTTGGAGCAATGCATCATTTCCATGTTGCTCGAATTCATCAATGAGCTGATGCATCCGGATGCAAGTTTGCCTAAAGACACATACGAGGCGAAAAAGTACTTGAAGGATTTGGGCCTTGAGTATGAGAAGATATCGGCTTGTCACAAATGTTGTATGTTGTTTTGGAGGGAAACTGAAAAGTTGGACAAATGTACATTCTGTAATGAGTCCAGGTGGAAGGATGACTTAACTAATGAAGATGGGTCGACAAAAAGTTCGAAAAAAAAGCCAGTCAAAGTGTTGCATTGGTTTCCTCTAATACCAAGGCTACAGAGCTTGTTTATGTCACATCATACATCGCCACATATGAAGTGGCACGCTCAAGGCCGTACAAAAGACGGTGTGTTGAGGCATCCGGCCGATGGAGAAGCATGGAAGGCATTCGATTCACTTTACCCAATAATTCGCATCAGACCCACGAAATGAGAGGCTAGGTTTAGCGTCAAATGGCTTCAATCCTTTTGGGAACATGTCTTGTGACGACCTGTTTTTTTTTTTTTTTTTTTTTTTTTTATATATATATATATACAAAACGTAAAAACGAGTCATCGCAGTGGCACGACTATATGTCGCTCAACAAACATAGGCACATGCCCATAACATGCACCTGATATACAAAGATACATCTACAGCGGAAGAAATCATAATACCATCAATAAAGCGGAAAAGCATAATTATAATCACACTTGTTATCTAAACAAATGCGAGCCATAACACATATCTATCTGTTTAAGGTTTAACTACACATAACTACAACAAAAGAATGGCTTATACAAAATAATGTGTGACACAAACGTCAAGCCATGTACAAAAGTACCCAAAAATATGGACATTATAGTCCTACCCCACTACAATCGTCGCTACATGCATCAATCTTAGTAACCCAAGTAGTGTGCTACCGGGTCATCGTCCGCCTTAGGAGTACCTACAATCACAGGAACATCATCTACACGGTTGTGGTGGTATCCACGTCCGCATAGGTGAAATGATGAGTTCACCGCCTTAGTATAAAACATACTAAGACCTCAGTGGTATAAGACTATGTAGAAGTTCCAGTCATCTCTCCTTGGAAGTTTCCACATACTAACCCCTCTATTATAATACTTTTCATTGGTCGCTCAAACATATGTGCACACGATCACTCCATCACAGATATCACGTATACACATAAATCTTAAGCAAAGAACATGGCATCTTACTCTTCCATACTAGGATAACATCCGTCAACAAAACACTCGCAATACCATCTTTAATCGTATTTCAGCTTCGTGCCTTGAACGTCAGTAGATCATGAGAGCACCAGAGTTAAACTCAATCATGCTAACATGTCTTTCCTGAAGAACAATAACAGTCCACCTTCTTACAAATAGACATGCCATTACTCACGCCTGGGCAATCATGTATCCATGTACTTTCAAGTTCAATGTATGCTATTAACACATGACTATCCGATAGAAATATACATAAGATCTTTTTCATGAAGACTTTTATGCATACTAATACGTCTAGTAAAACTACTCATGACATAAAAACATCACTCATAAAACAATGCTATACACGATATGCATGCCTCAATGTGTTTCTGATACTGCCTCAATGTGCTGATACTGTTACTCTGCTGATACTGTTACTCTGATATGTATGCTCTATACTACATGCTCTATGTTCCGTGCTTGACCAGTATATATTTCACTACTGTGTCACGCTGAAATCATCCAGTTGTTAAATCACGTCCTTTTAAAACTAAACAAATCAAGCATTTTATCAAACACTTTGAAATCATTCAAAACTTAGCTTCTTTATAAAATCTAAACAGTTTCAACATGACATGTTCTCAAACAATTTGCATAATTTAAATCTCAACCGCAGAACTTAACACTTTAAATTTATTCAATACTTTTCACTCATACGCTATCTCTTTAACATCATTGATATAATTTAAACATAATCGAAACTAAACAAATCATCTCAAAGCATATACATTTCATCATATGGTCAGTTCGGTTTCATAAACAATATATATATTTTTATCAATCCAATACATATAAAAATATATATTTTCTCAGTGAGTGGAATACCCACCTTGGATCGCTTGTACTCCCAATTATCTAGACAACTCTAAGCTCAACCACAATGTGCTGCTAAAATACAATGTATTGTGTTAATTAGCATTCTAACTAATACTCACACTAGGTGGCATTTTGAATCGCTCAAAAGGCCACATAGCTAATTTTACTCACAAACTCTAAAATTCTTAAACACTTATCTAAAATTTCTATTCACTTTATTAAACCCAATATTGCTAACCCATAAGCATCACTTAGGGTTAATCACAATAAATATCACTTTAACAAAACATGGAAAACTTACCAAAAATTCACCAAGCAGTGACCAAATGCTAGGGATGCTCCTGGCAACACCAAACCACAACAAAACCTAGAGAAAATACCAAGTTAAACTCATTTCTACAAGATTTAACAAAACCTCTAAAAGATGCGAGTTTAACTATTTACCTCAAAACGTTCGGTCAAAACGTAGATCGGGCTTCAAGGATTACGTTATCGAAGTCGGATCTAAGATTGGACGGCTGGATTTCAAGATATCACAGTTTTTGAGTGAAAAACCGTGAAGAAACAATGAAGAAAACCGGAGATAAATCAGTTCCCGTCCGGACGGGCATCTCAAATCGTCCGGACGCGCGCCATTTCAGACGGACCGTCCGGACAGGCATAAGTCACCGTCCGGACGCGCGCCATTCAAGAAGACGTGCGCCGCTCGTTGCAGACCGTCCGGACCCTATAAAGTAGACGTCCAGACGCGCGTGGAACGAGGCATCCGCCACGTGGTGATAAGGTATCGTCCAGACGAGCCTGTTGAGCCGTCCGGACGCGCCACATTAATTTTATTTATTTAATCCCCCTTTTTTTTTTTATTCAATTTCTCCTACATTCTCACACATTTTCTCCTTTTATAATTTATTCTTTGGTGCATAAACCGTCCTCTGCGCGTCCCCTTGTATTTTCTAGTCGTCTAGTTAATTAAAATTGTCTATCCCAATAAATTTACTCTAAAAATGACAAATAATATTCGGGACATCACATCCTTCCCTCCTTATAAAAATTTTATCCTCGAAATTTGAACATAAATCGTTAAACACTCATACAAGCATGCATTCCCCATCTGAATTTTATTTCACATAGGTATGAATCAAAAGCATACCTAGGTTTACTCGAATAGGTGTGGATACTTATCCCGCATTTGCTGCTCCAGTTCCCATGATGCTTGTTCAATCCCATGATTCCTCCATAGGATCTTCACAAGAGGGATGGTCCTGGTCCTCAACTGCTGTTCCTTGCACTGGCAACTCTTCATACATCAAATTAGGCTGAATGTCAAGAGGCTCATGACGTATCACTTGTGATGGATCGTGAATGCACTTCCGTAGCTGTGAGACGTGGAATACGTCGTGAACTCCCGCCAAATTAAGAAGCATCTCAATCTTGTATGCTAAAGGGCTCACTTGTTTCACCACTTGGAACGGTCCAACATACTTTGGGCTAAGCTTCCCCTTGTTGCCAAAACAATAAACATTTCGCATGGGAGATACCTTGAGATATACTAGGTCACTAACTGTAAACTCAAGCTTACGGCGATGTTTATCCACATAACTATTCTGTCGGCTCTGAGCGATGAGCATCCGCTTACGAATAAGTCTGACCTTCTCCTTCATCTCTTGTACCAACTCTGGCCCCAACAACTGGTTTTCACCAACCTCATCCCAATACAGAGGTGATCTACACTTGCGTCCATACAACGCCTCGTACGGTACCATTCCAATAGTTGCCTGAAAGCTGTTATTATAGGCAAACTCAACCAATGATAAATGGCGTATCCAGCTCCCCTTGAAGTCTAACACATACAACCTAAGCATATCCTCAAGAGTTTGAATGGTTCTCTCCGATTGGCCGTTGATTTGCGGATGGTAAGCTGTGCTAAAGTTTAACTTTGTACCCATAGCACTTTGTAGCTTTTCCCAAAACCTCGAAGTAAACCGTGGATCACGGACTGACACAATGGAGACTGGCACTCCATGTAGTCTCACAATCTCCCGTACATATAAATCTGCTAACCTCTCCATTGAGTCTATGATCTTGATGGGAAGAAAGTGGGCGCTCTTCTTCAACCTGTCAACAACAACCCATATGGGATCCTGTCCACTTGGTGCCTTTGGAAGACCTACCACAAAATCCATAGAGATTTGATCCCACTTCCACATTGGTACTTCAAGTGGCTTAAGTAGTCCCGCAGGTCTCTGGTGTTCAGCTTTGAAGAGTTGGCAAGAGTGACACTGTGCAACATACTCCGCAATGTCCCTCTTCATACCATGCCACCAAAACTTCTTATTCATGTCTTGATACATCTTATTGTTACTAGGGTGGACAGTGTATCGTGTCTGATGAGCTTCATTAAGGATGTCTCTCCTCAACTCAGCATTGCTAGGGATCACCACTCTTCCACTGCTTGTCTTCAACATCCTACCTTCTGAAAGTTGGAACCCTCAGCTTCTCCACATCTGGCCCTATCCATGAGATCCTGTAACTCTAGATCATCTTCCTGTGCCATTCTGATTCTATCATCACTCATAGATTCAACTACAAGTGCTGCCATAATAGGAGATCCTCCTGTCATCACCTCATCAATCTGTACCACGGCAAACTGCTGAGATAGTTGGCTCATAATTTCTTCTGGATCTTCCTCATCTTCCTTATACTTTCTACTCAAAGCATCAACTACAACATTTGCGTTGGCAGGATGATAGAACATCTGGCTATCATAATCCTTCAAGACCTCGAGTGGACCGTTGGTGCGTTGACTAAATATCACGAGCAAAATGTCAACAATTCGTCTACAATGTAACCCTTTGCAATACACCCTTCGGGTGTGGCCTTATTACGAATGGTACGTTTACATCTACCAAGGCACCTACATTAAAGTCAGACCATGAGACCATCACATAAGAAATATATATTGTAATAGGTCATTCGGTTGAACAAATGTCAAGTTAATAGAATTTTAACATTACCTCTCAATGGGATACATCCAACTATGGTGTACCGGTCCGCCCAGTTTGCATTTACGTACTAAATGTATGATTACGTGCACCATGGATGTAAAAAAATCCGAAGGGAATATTCGTTCCAATTTGCATAAGATTATAGGTATTTGATTCTCTAGACGATCCAGATCTTCCACCCGTAGTGTTTTTGAACAAATATCCCTAAAGAATCCACATAGCTCAATTAAAGGCCTCACAACATCATCCGTTAAGGTTCCTTGAAGTGCAATTGGCATGACTTGTTGCATAATTATGTGATTATCATGACTCTTCAAACCCCCAACAGTACATTCCTTGAGCTTGACACAACGTGACACATTTGAAGAATATCCATATGGCACTCTAACATCATGTAACACTTGCAAGAAGTCAGTCTTCTCTTTTTTCGTCATTGTGAAACAAGCTATGGGCAAAAGTGTTTTGCCGTTTTCCACGGTAAATGGATGAAGTTCTGGTCTTAATTTCATCTTACACAAGCCTTGACGTGCTTCGTGGTTATCTTTGGTTTTACCATTCATGTTCAATAGTGTGCCAAGTATGTTATCTGTAACGCTCCGCCTTTTATAGAGTTAAATATTGGTAGCAGAATATATATATATATATATATATATATATATATATATATATATATATATATATATATATATATATATATATATATATATATATATATATATATATATATATATATATGACACATAATAGCTGACTGAATAACCTCAATATATAAAATAATAAGTTTTCGTTCTGATATAATAATTACATTCAAATTAATAACATATGTGCCACAAGCCGCACTTAATAAAGTATCAATCATACCGTAATAAATATCACAGCACCAAAGAAACATATGTAAAGAGTCTGACACAGGTGCATGAAAGGATAGACTAAGCAAGGTAGTCCATCACATCTAAGAGTCCACAATACAGGAGGCAACCTAGCCTCAAAAGACCTCCACTAGGAACCATTTAAGTATCTGAATAGTCATGATACTCTTCATCCTAAAACCCTGTAGTAATAAATAATACATATAGAAATAATAATATAAAAATACCTACGTGAGTCAGCTGTTTCCAACAATATAATGAATGTTGATTTATTTATGAAATGAAACACAATGAAATATAACTCTATAATTATATGTATATGAAGTTCATGTTCCGGGCATGAAATGAATATATATATATATATATATATATATAAAGCATCTTTCTTCTTACCTAATTCTAGTTATAGCCTTTGCTCGGTTAACGGCTTATTCTAGGAACCTATGCTCCTTCCAATTGAAGCCTATGCTTCGTATATTTAAAGCATATGCTTTGTATATTTAAAGCCTATGCTTCTTTTATCGGGGGCTTATGCTTATCCATCAAATTGAAGCCTTTGCTTCTTTTATCAGGGGCCTAAGCTTATCCGTCAAATTAAAGCCTATGCTTCTTATATTTGAAGCCTATGCTTCTTTCTTCCAGAGCCTATGCTCAAAGCTTATTATATTAATACTGGTAGCCTTTGCATTCCAGTGTTGTTATTTATTAGATCTTTCACAAGGCCTATGCCCTACTGATGGCCTTTGCACACCTAACCAGTTTAGCTAAAATAGAAAATATGTAAAATTACATGCGTAACAAATAAATAAATAAGTGTTCATAATATTAAGGAAAAGTCAACCAGCATCACCCTCAGTAAGTATAAAGATACTTACCTTCTTCTTCCAAAAGGGTTTCCACACAATAGTTGACTGCACAATTATATACATGTGATAATAAGTCAGCACAACGCCAAGAAAGTTACATATTTCTATTATCACCGCTCTTTTAAATTCCTAACTTTAGATCCTTAACATTAAGTTAATATATGAGCTAGGTAAGTACTTTTGCTATTCTTTCCAATATAGATATTCTTAATACAATACCTTTGTACCATAACGGCTATATGTATAATATATATATATATATATATACTATATAAACATTATATTAACTAAGTATGTTCTATTATCAAAATCCATATGGTGACTTCACTACAAAAAAAAAAAAGCAAATTCTGGACGGTTTAAAAATGCAAAAAAACCGTCTGGAATCAATTCCAGACAGTTTAAAACCGTCTAGTATATAACGTCGCTAAATAAATTTCTGGACGGTTTGGGCAAAACCATCCGGAATTCCAGACGGTTTGGCCCAAACCGTCTAGAAACAGTTCTAGACGGTTTGGGCAAAACTGTCCAGATTATTATTTTTTATTTATTTTTTCTGTTTCGATTTTTCTTTTATATTAATTAGTTTTTTTTTTATATTAAAACAAATTAATATGGTCTGAATTAGGTTTTTGATATTCAAATGGTTCATACCCCAGCTGGCGACAGAGAAGGAGAGAGGAAGAGAGATCCGGACGGCGACGGAGAAAGAGAGAGAGAGGAAGAGAGATCCATCACCCATGCACACCGACCGGCGACAGAGAAAGATAGAGGAAGAGAGAACTGGCCAGAATACATGGTATTCCGGCCGGATCTCTCTGTATCCGGCTAGAGAGAGATGCCGAGTGTGGGTTTCGGTCGGATCCGGCCGGAAACCCAGACAACTTCGCCAGATCCGGCCGGAAACCCAGACAACTTTGCCAGATCAGGCCGGAAACGTAGACGACCTCGCCAGATCCGGCCGGAAACATAGACAACCTTTCCAGATCCGGCTGGAAACCCATGCACACCGGCTTGGGTTTGAAAGATCCAGCACTCCATCTTCGGCACTCTCTCCTGTCATCCCGATCCCGCTGTTCCGTCGAGATCTCGTCGTCGAGAATAGAATTTTGCTTCACCCTCAGGGTTGTCGTTTGGCCAGCTGGGGTTCAGATTTGCGATGTGGGGTTCAGAGGGGTTGTACACCTTCTTGGGGAATATGAGATATGGGTTCAGATCCGCATCATTTTGACATGCTTCTCAATCCGCATCATTTTCTTTAGACGTGTTTAAGCCGTTGATAGTGTTTCAATCTACGGCTGAGGGTGCCTATCTGTGTCATTTGAATACTTATGAATTTGTCCGGAAATGGAAATTTTCAGACGTTTGTTCCAAACTGTCTGTAAATTTATAGACGGTTTGGGAAAAACCGTCTGAAAATTTACATTTATGGACGGTTTTTTTCAAACCGTCCATAAATTTTTTTTTAATCCCTCCGATTTTTGTCGCAATTTTTTTTATATCAATAATTTTAGACGGTTTGAAAAAAAACAGTCTAGAAATGTAAATTTCCAAACGGTTTTCTCCAAACCATCTATAAATTTATAAACGGTTTGATCAAAACCGTCTGGAAATGTAAATTTCCAAACCGTTTTTTTCAAACCGTCTATAAATTTATGGACGGTTTACTCAAATCGTCCATATTTATTTATTTAGAGACGGTTGTTTAAAAACCATCTGTAAAATTTTAATTCTAGACGGTTTTAGAAACCGTCTAGAAAAAAACCGTCAATAATTGTCCCTTTTTTTGTAGTGCCTCAATAATAATAGGTTTAACAAAAATAGACGAACGGTACAACGGCCCAAATATCAATATTTGACTTATGAAGAAAATAACGGCATTAATATATATAATGCCTAGTAATGTTTTCAAAAGATTGAGCAGCGTAACAGTGCCTTAAAAATAATATTGTTTACAACATATATATATTTCTTTTCCAAATATATAAATAAAACACTTATCCAAATAAAAACATAAACTAGTTTTATAGAGGCTTACCGAAGGCTTCTAGAAAAAAAGGTCTGAAAGTGCACCCTTGTTGCAGCATACAGGAAAGATAACTTTTCTATTTTTATTGTAAAAGATATGCAACTCGTGAGAGGAAAAGAGAGTTCCTTCTTTTTGTTTTCTTCCTCATTTCTCTCTTTTTCTCTTTTCTTCTTCCTTCCATTGTTTGTTGTACCCGAGAGAGGAAAGAAAAGAGAGTAGGAGAAATGGAGAGGATCCGGTTTCTCTTTCTCAAAAGGGGAAGAGAGCTCTTGTTTCTTTGTAGAAAAGGAAGAGAAAAGGAGGTTGTTTGCTGAAATTTACAGCAACAATGCTTTGCAGAAAACCAGAGAAAAAGATGCTGAAAGTGAGAGAGAAACAAGGAGAAAAGAGAGACCTTTTGCTGCAATATTTTTCTGCAGAAGAATGAGAGTTTTCTGTGGCTTTTTAAAGAGAAGAGGCTGCTGTTTTGGGAGAGAAAACAGGGGCTTTACTTGTTGTTTTTGTGCAGCAAAGGAGAAGCAATGCTGCTGGTTTTACAACAGCTTAACCAAAGTATTAGTTTTTGTGTTGGCTGCATTCTGTTGGACAAAATCACTTCTATGTAATGTCGCTGCTTTCACAGGGATGCTGCTTTATCCAGAGTCTACTCTTTAACTATGTTCTTCTAGAAGATTCTGTGAAGTTTTCAAGGATTTATTTCGGTTCCCTATCAGCCGTCCGAGCGACGTGGTATTCTGTTTGGACGCTCACCAGTTAGCAACATCCGTCCGGACGATGAGATCTTTCCGTCCGGACGCCCATCAGTGTCTAGAAGCTTCGAACAGTTCAAGGTTGCATCCGTCCGGACTTAATGGCAAATCGATCGAATGCTTTTCAGAGTTCGAGAAGATCCCAATGTTCCAGTGCATCCGTCCAGACGACGTGGTTATACCGTCCGGACGCCATTCAGTGTTTGACAAGTATTAGGGTTTCTGCCTCAAGACACAGTTATGGGAAGACGGCCACTACCATCCCTGTGATCCCGTCCGAACGAGGTTCTCTATAAGGCAAGACGTGCATACAAAGTTCAACCGTCCGGACGTCAGACTTAATGGTCTGGACGATCAAGCTTCATATATGGAAATTGCGTCACCAGTTCAATCGTCCGGACGTCAGCCTTCAAGGTCCGGACGCTCCAAGCTGAAAATTGAAATTTGACTTCAAATATAAAGTGTGTGCATAAGTGTCAACAAAAATTAAAGCACAGCGAAAAGTAAATGACACAGATATTTTTGTTGACGAAGTGGAAACTCAGTTAAGAGAAAAACCACTCCGGGGCAGCCAAACCCAGGAATTTCACTATTCAGAAGACAAAGCTAGATACAAGATAGTAACACTCACATGTACCGATGCAGTGGTCGTACCTTGATCTTTGACGTGTAACCCAACACGAACGCTTCCTAACCAGGTTCACCTACCTGAAGAGGTCTTCAATGGAACTCATTACCTTAGAGTCGACCTCTAAGATAGACTTCGGTTTACAGCACAGGACACTTGAAAAACGGCTTCAGAGGAGATATCACGTCTCTGAGCTCTAATGGAATTCACACCGAATTCTTGCAGCTCTAAGTGGGCGTCAGGCAAAATAAGCCTGTGAGCCGTCCGGACGGTGGACCATGACCGTCCGAACAGACAATTGTGCGACAGGATTTTCCAAAATTTTCGCGGTGAAATCTTTCCTGTATAAGAACATCGTCCAGACGGGATGGCTCGATCGTCCGGACGGACGCACGTCCGCTGCAAGTAATTTGCATAACAAGCTTCGCGCGTCCGGGCCAAGGAGCAGTAGCGTCCGGACGGCTAAACTTCAACACGCAATTTCCATATCTGATACGCGTGCGTCCAGACCATAAGGGAGAGACATCCGGACGGTTGAAGTCGAATTGTCAGTTACCATATACGATGCACCAGCGTCCGGACCACAGCTGTCAGATGTCCGGACGGTTCATTTTGAACTGCGATTCTTGCCTTATGGAGATACGCGTCCGGATGGGATACCACATTGTCCGAACGGTTGATTGATCTTCCTTTTCTTGAACTTGGAAAGAATCAGTGAACCGTTCGAGAACTGATAGGCGTCCGGACGTGCTGCTGAAACGTCCGGACGGAGCAAGCTGGCACAAAAGCTTCTCGATACGATATAGGTGTCCGGACGGAAGAAACACGTCGTCCGGACAGATGATGCTTGTCTGTCTGACGTCCGGACGGAAAGACACGTCGTCAGGACGGATGGAACAATAGATAGATGGACGTCCGGATGGGATGACACATCGTCCGGACGGCTGACAGGGAACTTTGAAATTCTTCTGACTTCACTTTGAACAGTGGAATCCCTGTGTGCAGCATCCTTACATATAAGTTATTTTGTCCAAACACAGAATGGGGCCAAAATACTAACACAAGCCTTATTATGGAAATTACGTGCAGCCGAAGTGCAACCGTCCGGACGCTCGGTCAACACCGTCTGGACGTGGCATTGTTATTGAAGCTTTCAGTGCTACTTTGGAAATGTGGTTGTAGTTGACCGTCTGGACGCTTGGTCAAGCTGTCCGGACACCCTCCGGTATTTTGGACATAACTTTTTACTCAAATATCGGATTGGGACGAAATCGGCGTCGTTGGAAAGCTAACGAAATTTCTTGTAAATTGAGTATCCAGATGGCCATTATACTTGTCCGGACGGAAATATTTTCCCGTTCGGACAGCCTTGCAGAAAATTCCAGAATTACTTTTCGGACAAGAAAAACTTGGCTCGTCCAGACGGCCCTGGCTCCCATCAGGACGTGCGTGCCTCAAAATCCATTTTTGACTCGATTTTGGGTTTCCAAAGCCTATAAATAAGGGGGAGTAATTTTTGATTTGGACCAGGATTGTATTTTTAACCGGTCAAATGATTTTTGTCCCAGAATGGCCAAAGGGGGAGTTGTTAGTTTTTGTGTTGGCTGCATTCTGTTCGACAAAATCACTTCTATGTAATGTTGCTGCCTTCACAGGGATGCTGTTTTATTCAAAGTCTACACTTCAGTTATGAGCTTCAAAAAGACTGTGCATAATTCAAATCAGTCAGTTCAGTTCCCTTGCATCCGTTCGGACGACGTGGTATTCCTTCCGGACGTTCTTCAGTCAGCAACATCCGTCTGAACGATGAGAACTTTCCGTTCGGACGCCCATCAGTGTCTAGAAACTTCAAACTATACAAGATTGCATCCATCCAGACGTAATAGTAAATCATCCGGACTCTCTTTAGAGTTAGAGAAGATCCCAGTGTTCTAGTGAATCCGTCAAGACGACGTGGCTATACCGTTTGGACGCCATTCAGTGTTTGACAAGCATTAGAGTTTCTGCCTCAAGACACAATTATGGAAAGACAGCTGAAACCGTCCGGACGATGTGTGATCCTGTCCGGACGATGTCTTCCATAAGGCAAGTCTTGCATACAAAGTTCAACCGTCCGGACAATCGAGCATCATATATGGAAATTGCATGCACCAGTTCAACCGTCCGCACATCAGCCTTCTAGGTTCGGACGCTCAAAGCCTTATTATGGTAATTATGTGCAGCCGAAGGGCAATCGTTCAGACATTAGGGCAACACCGTTTGGACGTGGCCTTGTTATGAAAGCTTTCAGTGCTATTTTGGAAAGGCAGTTGCAGTTGACCGTCTGGATGCTCGGTCAAGCCGTCCGGACACCCACGAGTATTTTGATCATAAATTTTTACTCAAATATCGGATTGGGACGAAATTGGCGTCGTTAGAAAGCTAACAAAATTTATTGTAAATTGAGAATCTGGACGGCCATTATACTCGTCTGGACAGACTCCGTCCGGATGGAAAGATTTGCCCGTCCGGACAGCCCTGCAAAAAATTACAGAATTACTTTTCGGACAAGAAAAACTTGGACCGTCCGGACGGCCCTGGCTCCCGTCAAGATGTGCATGCCTCAGAATCCGTTTTTGACTCGATTTTAGGTTTCCAAAGCCTATAAATAAGAGGCTTGAAGCATGCTTTCAACATAGAATTGGAAGGTAAATTCTCTACAGCTTAGAGAGGGTGTTTAGGGAGATATTGAAGATCTGCTAGCTCTCTAGCTCTTGCCAAGTGTGTGATTTGATCAGCTGTGAAGTCTATCTTAGGGGTTGGCCATAAGGTAAAGGATTCTATTGAAGACCCCTTCAGGTAGGAGACCTGGTTGGGAGGCGTTCGTGTTGGGTTACACGTTAGAGAGCAAGGTACGACAACTGCATTATGGGTATGTGAGTGTTACTATCTTGTATCTAGTCTTGTCTTTTGAATAGTGGATATCCTGGGTTTGGCTGCCCCAGAGCAGTTTTTCTCTTAATTGAGTTTCCACTTTGTCAACAAAATATTTGTCTCCTTTAAATTTCGCATTTAATATTTTGTTGCATACTGTTCACACACACTTGTATAAATTAGAAGTCCATTTATTTTTCACGAAGGAGCTTGCTCTATTTTCTTTGGGTTCTGACCAAGAGGGAAGGGGACAATAATTCTTTTCCTTACTCACTTATACAGAACTAGCAAAAGAGAGAGGGATACCGAATTCCCTACTCTGTTTTAGGTACAGACCAAGTGAGGGAAAAGGTAAAGGATTTTCGGGTCTTGTTTGGTTTCTGACCGATTTACACACAAAGGAAGAGTTCCTCTTCTTGACTTCTGCTGTGGTTATAAAGAACATAGAAGAGAAGATCTAGCTAGTTCGTGCTGCTGTAATTAAAATAAAGGGAGAGCAAGAGCTGCTGTTTCTGCAGAAAACAGAGAAGAGAAATGGAGATGAAAGTGGCTGTCTAGTTTCTCCTTGCACAAAACTGAGAGAGTGAGAGTAGAGAGAGTTTCCTGCTTGCTGTAAAACATAAAAACAAAGAGAGGGAGACACTTGCAGAAAAATAAGAGAAGAAAGGGGGAAGATAGGAGAAGGGGGCAGCTTGTGCGTGAGATTGAAGAGAGGGCTGCACCTGCTTTTGTAGAACCGTTAAATGGCTTGGATCATTTTTTAGCAAAACTAATCAAAGCCTGGGATGCAACTCCTTGGGCAGCAAGTTGAGATGGAGATATTTTGTTTGGTTAAGGGAGCTGCACCTTCTTTGGATGGTTGGATCACTTGGGTTAAATGATCAAAGGTTGGAGAAGAGGGCATCTGGGCATTGAGCTGCTATGATGAGGCATGTAGGAGGATAGGAAATAATCATTAGGTGCCAAATATCATCTATCTTCAAGTAATAAGAGGTTAGTTTCTAACTAGTGTGCTCTCAATTTCGTTAGAAGGTGGAAATTAATTTTGGATTGGGGATACTCAACGTGCATAGGCTGAGCTGGGTTCAATGTGGGCTGCTGGGTCTTCAACGTGTTGGGCTAGGCTGTTCCAGAGGCTGGGCTGAGTTTGTACATGAATAAAATGGCCCATAAATTATTCATGCTAAATTTTCGTATAAATCAGAGGTAGTATTTTTCTTAAGTGTTTTCGTACCTTAAACAGAGTCTAAAAATTATGAAATTTGGAGGGTAGCTAGAGGACTTCAAGAAGAATGTTTTTGCTTTTGAATCAACCAAAACGGAGTTTGTTTAACCATGTTTCCATCGTTCCAAAGTTCAAGGTTCATTTGAACTTTTATTAAACTAAAACTATAAACGCTTCTTAACAAATGAATATTTATTTTCATAAATATTTATATTTATTCTTTTACCTTATTATTAAGTCTTAAACCATATTTTAAGATATTCTATTCAATATCTTAAAATACAGGGTGTTACATTATCAATGACATTTTTTTTTTTCTGTGTGCATCACATCAATGTTATGGCGTAGTAATTGATATTTCCAATAAGGTAAATCGTATAATACACTTCGCCTCTTCCAATCTACTTCCCTAGCTGGCAGCTTCTGTCCAGTCCTTGCCCGATTGACAACACACTCTAACTGTCTCATGATCTCGTCGCCATCCAGCACTTTGAGAGGACCAACCATTTCCTGCGCACTGTTGAATCGTCTCTTGTTTCTTCTCCATGGATGATCCGGAGGCAACCATCGCCTATGTCCCATAAAACATAATTTTTTACCATAAGTTAGCCACGTTGATTGCATTTCATGCCTACAACAAGGACATGCTTTTCATCCATGTGTACTCCAACCTGACAAATCATTGTATGCCAAGAAGTCATTTATCGTCCACATCAAGGCCGAACGCATTGTGAAGTATTTTTTCGAGGTTACATCAAAAGTTTGTACCCCAACTTCCCATAGTTTTTTCAATTCACTTACAAGGGGTGCTAAGTACACATCTATATTCTATCCTGGTGTACCCGGGCCAGGGATAATCAAGCTTAACATAAAACACGGTTGCTTCATGTACATCAAAGGAGGCAAATTGTAGGGTACTAACATTACCGTCCAAGTACTGTGACTAGAAGACATGTTCCCAAAAGGATTGAAGCCATATGACCCTAAACCTAGCCTCACATTTCGTGGGTCTGATGCAAATATTGGGTAATGTGAATCGAATGCCTTCCATGCTTCTCCATCGGCCGGATGCCTCAACACACTGTCTTTTGTACGGTCTTGAGCGTGCCACTTCATATGTGGCGATGTATGATGTGAAATAAACAACCTCTGCAGCCTTGGTATTAGCGGAAACCAACACAACACTTTGACCGGCTTTTTTTTTGAACTTTTTGTCGACCCATCTCCATTAGTTAAGTCATCCTTCCATCTGGACTCATTGCAAAATGTACATTTGTCCAACTTTTCATTTTCCCTCCAAAACAACATACAACATTTGCGACAAGCCGATATCTTCTCATACTCAAGGCCCAAATCCTTCAAGTACTTTTTTCGCCTCGTATGTGTTTTTAGGCAAACTTGCATCCGGATGCATCAGCTCATTGATGAATTCGAGCAACATGGAGAATGATGCATTGCTCCAACCGCCCATACACTATTATATAGACGCACAATAGCTCCCAATTTGCTATGTTTTGTATTTCCATGGAGTGGCGTATCGACATCCTTTACACTACAAAAAAATTATTAATTAGTGACGCTTATTTAGCGACGCTAAATGGTAAAAAAAAGGCCGCTAACTAACTAGCGACACTTATTTCACGGCGCTTGCTTTATGTCGCGAAACAGTAGTCGAGAAAATTAATTCGCGACGCTTTTGGTAAAAGTGTCACGAATTAGCGGCGTTTATAATACAAGCGACGCCAACACATTGGCGTCGCTTATCTAATTTAAATGCCGCTAATTGGCGACGCTTGCTGCCATTTATAATACAAGCGTCGCCAATTAAGCACATAAACGGTTTTTTTTTTTTTCATTTTTTTTTTATGAAAACGTATGTTTTCTTTTGCAGGCACATAAACGTTTGTTATACTGAATCTAACAATTCAAACCTCTAGACATAAGTTTCTAAAATTTCCATCATAAGCAGACAAGCCCACAAATAGACAAAAACAACAAAGGGAAAAATGGTATCAACGTTTTATTTACTAAAAAAATTACTAATTCTGATTGATCATAACAATGATGAGATACATGGACATCGTTGAAAGGGCAACATTACCTTCAGGACTCATTACAGAATGTTTGAAACAATGAGCCATTCTTCAACTGGCAAAGATCTCACAAAGTGCAGCAACTTCTTCTGCTGTTTTCCACTTAGCCAACTGACCAAGACGCTTGCCCTGCCCACACACTTGTGTGGATGACCTGCAAGAAATCATATCATGAATCGAAGTTCAGAATCTCACCTAAAGAGAGACTACTTCCAAAATACCATTGGAAAAAAAAGCAAAAGAAAGAAAGAAGCGAGCAGACCCAACGTGAAGCAAACCCTAGAAAATTAGGATCGGACATTCTTTAGAAGGAATGGAAGTTCATACCTTTACAAGAAGGATCTCTGATTCCTTGAAGGATCGATCTATGATTCCTTGAAAAAATTAGGTTTGAGAGAGAACGAGACAAACTGAAATGAAAGAGATGGAGAGATTAAAGGCGGAAGGGAAAAGTGGGAAAAGTAAAGGAAAATTATCAAATATTTACCTGAGAGATCGAGATGGAGAGGTACAAGCGCCGTTTGTTGGAGGACGTAAAGAGATATTAGATCGAGAAGCCGTATTTTGTGAGAGAGATTAAAGATTGAAGCTGTAATCTGAGAGAGATTAGAGAGGGATTACATGCGGAAGAGGGAAAATGAGAAGGTGGGAAAAAGGAAGAGGGAAAAGGGAAAGGTGCGTGGGAAAAAGGAATAGAGGGAAAAGGTAATAAAGGTGGGAAAAGGCTAGGGTTTACGCGCGTTTCTGAAAATTTAATTATTTTCATTGTTCCCGGCGTTTACAATACCAGCCGACGTGAAAAAAATGGTGATTAGCGGCATTTCCTAAAAAAAGTGACGTTAGTTTACGTCGTTTTATAACACCGACGTAAATTCACGTCGCTTGTTTCTGAGCCGACGCCAATGCCTATATTTAGCGTCGTTTCCTTCAAACGACATTAAAAAAAACGTCGCCAAAAACCTTTTTTTTTTTGTAGTGTTAGCAATTCTTCTAATTTATTCGCCCCCTGTTAAAGTCTTCAATTTCAACATCCACATATTCAGCTTCGGCTTCAACTCCCACTTGAGATTCATCGGCTTCTACACAAACATCGTACATCGCGAAAATGTCAGTAAGCATATCTTACATCCCATTGGACCCCCATGTAGTTGAATGCTATCCACTTGAAGCGTCCTAGGAGCTTCATATATTGTCTCGTTATCAACGGGAGGGACAAGTGATTCCCCATGCATTATCCATTCTATGTAACCCTCAATAATCCCGGCACCTGACGTTAAATGGGCAAATTCAACTCCACAGGACCATGATTTGCCCAACAAATACTTCTTACAGGGGCACACAATGAGCCATTTTCGATTCTCATGGTCACGTACAAATTTCACAAACGCCATAACCCCACGAATATACTCTCGCGAAGTTCGCGGCAACTTCATCCAACTTTTATCCATCTTTCTAACTACATCACAAAATAGTTCAAATATTTCGAGATAAGATACCTCAAGAGCAGAAAAATTCAAGATACTACGAAGATATATCACCCATATATATATATATATATATATATGGGTGGACTAGAAAAAAAATAGAATTAAAGGCCTCACAATAAATATATATATATATATATATATATATATATATATATATATATATATAGATGCTAACACTAGTTTCCAAAACCAATCATGACTTAGAAATCATGATTTTTCCTCAGTTTAGATCTTATTAAAGGACAAAAATAAGAAAAGAACACAAATAAAATTAAAATATTAACATACTAAAAACTAAAAAGTACTTATAAAATTATCAAAATTATTTTCAGATTTATATCATATTACAACCTTTTCAATTAAAACACAAAAAATACTTCCTCTTAAAAAAGGTTTATGAAACACACCGATCATAATTCATGAATCACGAGGAGTTTGTCGAGTAATGCATTATATTATTCACATACATATTATTTTCACATGCATGTGTTGCAAAGCCAGTTTGGCCATCTTAGTTCAATTTCGCTTCATTTTTTGTTTTCAAAATCATAAGTCCAATGGAGAGCCCAATTCAGTTGCTATTCAATAAATAATAATGAAACCAGTCCAATAGACAAGGACTGGAGTAGCCCAAGCTCACGAGTCCAAATTGGCCCATTGGGCTAAAAGTTTTGCCCTTTGTACAATAATATGAAAGACCCTCCCTTATAATATTTTCTCACTTTTTGATCAATAATAATAATAATAAAAAAAGTTGCATCACTAAATTTGACAACTTTGATGCATATTTTGTAAATCAATATATGTTGTTATTAATGAAGAACTTTCAAATGGACGTTCAAGGATTTCTCTTGCCTCAAGATGTTGGAAATGGAAACTTCTCTAGCCATAAACAAAACCAGAGGAAAATTTATGCAGCAGCTTCCTGCAGCCCTCATAAAAAGTTTGAATAATATACATATATATATGTACATATGAACCTTAAAGGAGTGATTTGATAACTTTTTAACTATTGGAACATTTTTCCAAAAGAAAACTCAACCTCTGCAGACATGGTAAGATGTGTTCACCAGTTTTAGACTCAAAATGTGTTGATGGAGATTCCGGGTGGTGACGTGGAGAATGCTCCTAGTAAACGCTTCCGAGTGACCTACAAAATGACAAGAACACGTTATGGGTTTCCCCAACGGTTCTCCTCTGACGCCCAAGTTAGACAGTCGTATTAGAGAGAGAGAGAGAGAGAGAGAGAGAGAGAGAGAGAGAGAGAGAGAGAGAGAGAGAGAGAGAGAGAGAGAATGAGAGAATGAGAGTATGAGAGTCCGAAAAAAACTCAATACCCGGGTCTTGCTATTTATAGGCCATTGTAATTATGGCTAGGTAAGGTTAATCCGGCTTTTAAAGGACATCACTTCTTCTGGCATGAGTAGTGTTTAGGTACACTCACAATAGTGACTGACAGGCTGACTCATCGCTGGTGAGGCATGGGCTTTCAGTGAATCCCGAATTTCCTGGTGCTCAGTCACCTAATTGTGTCCCTTTGTTAGCCTTACAATTATTACCTTCTGTTGGTCAATGTTGCATTTGACACTCGGGCTGCTCGGATCATTCTTGGTTGGCAAGCGCCCTGTCAGGAAAGGTGGATTTCCCAACAATTTAAGCCCTGGATTGCTCGGGCGATTCATGGTCGGTGAATGGGACTGTAGGGAAAGGCAGACTTCCCAACATTTACCCCCTAATTCTTTTGTCTTGTATGTGAGACTAAAGAATTTTTTTTTTGTTGTCCTCTGTTCCCTATAATACTTGAATCATCTATACTCGTATGCTTGTTAACCACCGGATCTTTGGAGCTATCATTCAGCCGGATCTTCAAAGTATAGCTTTGATTCCTAGCGTTTGCCCGAGCAGCCATTCTCGACACCGAGAAATCCCGCTAGACTGGATTGTACTTGTCGGGAAAGGCAGTAGGCGACTCCCTTTTCTTCTTCTTTTTTTCTTTTTTTTTTTTTTCGCAGCTGGGGAGTTTCGAAATTTTGAATTTCAAATTCTAATGTTAGCCGCCCCAACATTGGCAATAAATGCCCCTGATGCCTCGACTGCCGCACCAGGTGCGGTAATTATTGCTGTCTCTTTAATGCTCGCATCACGCCTGCTAACCGAGTCGATCCGTCTTCCAGTCATGGAGACTATTTTAACCAAGACGGCCCGTCCGGATTCCCGGTTGTAACTACCGGTAACATCCAGTCGCTGTGAGATCTATAAATACCCTTCCTCACTCTCTTTTTCTTTACTTTTCACTTTCTCATCTTTTCCCTGCCATTTCGCTTTTCTTTTAACGCCTCCGCTTATCTCTTCATTCTCTCCTTCTCAAGATGGCTTCCAAGGATAACGCCGGCTCCTTGACCGAACCCATCCACAAGGCAGAAGAAAATGTGGTTGGGGAAGACGAAGAGATCGCTTTCGGGAACAACCCTCTGACACTGATCCCCCTCGAGAATCGATATGTCTCCCTTCTGTCTATGAAAAACGAATGGGTCTTACGCATAAACTACGGCATCGACAATTCAGTTCGTCTTCACTTTCAAGATCCGTCTTCGTTACACATCAGGGTTGGCGATGTTTCTTTGTTTGAAAGGATGTTCATGGTGGGGTTACGGCTCCCCTTCCCTGATATTGCTCGGGACATTCTGCTTCATTTAAGGGTTGCTCCGAGCCAGATATTCCCCAACTCCTGGAGGTATCTGTTTGCCTCGTTCATCCTTTGGAGAAGCGTAGTCGGGACAAGGATGTCGATCCCGCAATTTCTCAATGTATACCGACCAACGATGGACTCCGACGGGGTTGTGAAGCTAAGAACCGACAAAGTCCCTCATTTATTTTCTTGAAGCCCGTTTACTCGAACAATAAGGAATGGGAGAGGCAAGTGTTCAGAGTCTCGGGGGAGTAGGAATGCCCCAAATCTGCGAAGCTTCCTGAATCCCAGAGAATTTCTCGGGAATGGAGGGCCTTGGATGGTGACTTGACTAACCCTCCCTACATCTCAGATGCAGAACAAGTAGAAGTGACTCGCATGGTCGACTTCTGCAACAACCATCACAAGGTGGAAAATGATTTTGATGTGATTGTTACTAGCAAATCGTTAAACAACCACTTCGGCTAAAAAATCCCCATGGATAAAGTTCCACTTACTAAGGCCGGGAAACCCAAGGCTACGAAGGCCAAGGCCCCGGCAGCTACTCTTCCATCTTGGGTTCAGAGAGAGAGTTCGAGAGCCAAGAAGCCTTTCTTTTAGGCTTCTGAAGTCGGCGGTACTCCCAGGGACATTCCGAGGAAGGAAATCCCTCGGCCTGACACCCAAGCAGTATACCCGGTAGCTCCGAATCTCAGGCGCGCAGAGCAGTTCCCGACTTGAGAGTCGTCCAAGAACCCGAGGCCCCCTTATTCCGAGAGAAGGGGGAATTGTGATCGAGATGGGCATTCCGGAGTCCCCCTAAGCAGGCAGACCAAATGCCAACTCTCAGGAGGGGGCTTGGCTATCGAGGCTCCGAGGGAGGCAGCGCTGCCAAGGGTTCCGGACCAAGGAGGTGCTCTCGGGTTCGAGGCGCAGCAGACCATCCTCCCCGGCACGACCCGTCTTCGCAAAGGTGTGGGTACTAAACGCAAGGCCAGTGGACTCGAAAAAGGCAAAGCCTCAAAAAGGCCTTCCGTCGAAGAGGGGGACGATTTCTTGCTCAACGAGATATCTCTTGCCGCCCAGACCTTTGGACCCCCCGAGTTTACGTTGCGGGGTGAGCCTCTCTGTCCTCCGAATGCTTCTAATGAGACTCGGGAGGGGAGCAACTCTTTTCCCACACACCCGCCTTCCTCAAGCACATGAGGAGGAGTTCACCGAAGCGTCTAGGTTGGTTTCTCCTGAAGTTCTCTTGAGGAGCCCTACCCTGGGATCCAAAGAGGACCTCCAAGGTGAGGAGCCCGAGCAACGTACAACCGTGGACCCGGGTACCTCGGTGCCCGACGAGACCCCTTTAGGAGGAACCTCTTTTCCGGGTACTTCCGAGGCCGGTCCTTCCGGTGCCTCTCATTCATTCAACTTCCTGGGTGTTCATTTAGTCGGTGACCCTTTGGAAGCCTTAGCGTCTGTTCTCCCCGACGGGCTTTTTGAGGATGTCGGTAGAACTACGCCTTTCAAATTCGCCCAAGACATCGTTGAATTCCAAATCGTGGTATTTTTCTTTTACCTTCTACTAGTACTTGCTTTCTTTTCCTACTCTTGTTTGTTAATCGTTTTCTCCGTTTCAGGATTCCCTTCGAGCAGTCGCTGCCTGGTCTAACTTTTTGGAGTACATGCATGTGAATCCCAACATCGAGACTATCCTCCGTCCTGAAATCAATCGCCTTGAGCATACCGTGGTGTCTCAAGACGAGGTCATTGCCCACCCGACCCAAGAGTTGTCCGATTTGAAGGAAAGGCATCAGGCTCTTGAGTCCAGGGCCCGAGTCTCCGAAACTACATCAGGTCAGGGACCGCCTCATGCCGAACGAGTGCAACTAACAGCCAAATCAGATAGAGCTCGTAAAGAAGCAGAGCGCTTGTCGGCCGAGCTGGGTTCCTTGAGAGACGAGAAGTTAACTCTCATGGCAGATCTCAATTCAGTGATCCTTGCTAAAGACGCACTAGTTGTTGAGAAGAATCAACTATCCGCTGAAAGGGACACGGCTTTTGCCGAAAAGGAGTAGGCCCTGATCGATAAGGATCGGGTCTCGGTTGAGAAGGACAAAGTTTCGTCTGCTCTGGAGAAGGCCGTGTTCGAAAAGAACCTTACCGAGACTGACAGAGACCAAGCTATCTCCGAGAGGGAGTCAACTCTTGAAAAGCTAGAGGAAGCGGAAGGCCGATACCAAAGGATTCAGAGGAAGTATCGTTATTACAAAGCTAAAGTCAGGAGACTCTCTGAGCAACTATCCTTTGTCCCGTGGTGTCGCACTAAAGCTTGGGCTTTTGGCTTTCATATAGGGTTCGAGAACTTTCGAGCTTTAGTCCTCCGCTCCGATCGGTTGAAGATATCCTTCGAGAATATGAGTTCCAACTTCCTGTCACTTCCTAGTTCGTGCTACTCAAAACTTTTGGATCTCAGAATCGAATATGTTCCCGACATTCTCGACTGGAGTAAAGACGCTCCAAATCCTGAGGATAGGTCCGACGGAGAGCGTATCGAAGACGACCCTCTAGAAGGCGAGTAGCCCGACAACGAATAGACCTTTGTATGCCTTCGGGGGCTTTCTTTTTTTTTTTTTTTTAACAAGGAAAACTATCAGTTTTTGTTTGCCGCTAGGCCTTTTTGCATAATGTAAACACTAACCGTGATGTAAATTAAACTTTTCATGACTGATTACACCTTATCCTTATTGCGTGATTGATTATCCCTTACCCCTTTATCCGAATGAGTATAAGAGTTACTCCCCTTATCCGAGTGAGGGTAACTGAAAAAATTGCGACTTACCCCCCTTATCCGAAGGAGGATAAGTAAAATTTTATACCAAGTTAGCCCCTATCCGAGTGAGGATAACCGAAAAAATTTGTGACTTACCCCCCTTATTCGAAGGAGGATAAGTAAAATTTTATGCCGAGTTACCCACCTATCCGAGTGAGGCTAACCGAAAAAATTGCGACTTACCCCCCTTATCCGAAGGAGGATAAGTAAAATTTTATACCGAGTTACCCCCTATCCGAGTGAGGGTAACCAAAAAAATTTGCGAATTACCCCCCTTTATCCAAAGGAGGATAAGTAAAATTTTATGCCGATTTACCCCCTATCCGAGTGAGGGTAACCGAAAAAATTTGCGACTTACCCCCCTTATCCGAAGGAGGATAAGTAAAAAAAATTTATGCTGGTTTTCTTTGCAACTTCCGCCACTTTATTCAAACTGCATGGGCTTACAAATGGGAAATTTCAGAATTACATGTAGTATTTCTTCAAGTGCTTTGCATTCCATGCTCTTGGGATTGACTTGCCTTCCCAGGACTCCAAGCGATAGGCTCCCTTATCATGGCATTTAACCACTCGGTATGGTCCTTCCCATTTGGCATTAAACTTCCCTTCAGCGGAATCTCTGGTCATCACGTTAAGTTTTCTGAGTACCCAATCTTCGACTCGAAATTTCCTAGGGTTAACCGTCTTGTTATAGTACCTAGCCACCCGGGTTCGGTAAGCCTCGCCCATTGCTTGCGCGTCGTCTCTCCTTTCTTGCAACAAATCAAGACACAAGCTGATTCTTTCGTTATTATGAATTGGGTCATACTGCGAGGCTCTGCAGCTCGAGGAACCAATCTCGACCGGTATTATCGCCTCGGTTACGTATGACAACGAGAACGGGGTTTCCCCGGTCGGGGTTCTTGCTGTTGTCCGATATGACCATAAAACTTTTGGAACATATTCAACCCATAGCCCCTTTTTCCGATCCAATTTCTTCTTCAAGGTTCCCAGCAAGGTCTTGTTGGTCGCCTCTACCTGTCCATTTGACTTGGGGTACATCGGGGTAGAGTAATGGTTTCGGATGCCAAGCTCAGCGCACCAGCTGTGAATAGGTTTCCCGTCGAATTGGGCGCCATTATTCGTGACGAAGGCATAGGGGATTCCGAAACGACAAATGACCGATCTCCAGAGGAAGTTAATGACATTGCTGGCGGTCATGGTTGCTAGCGCTTCCACTTCTGCCCACTTCGTGAAATAGTCCACAACTACCACCAAGAACCTATTTTTCCCTTTCCCGGGCGGCATCAGACCAACCAAGTCCACGGGGCATTTTGAAAATGACCAGGGTGACAAGACCGAAGTCAATCTTTCAGGCGGGTTTTTCATAATTCGTGCGAACTGCTGACACTTATCGCAGCTTCGGTCGAATTCAACCGAGTCTCTTGTCATCGTTGGCCAGTAATATCCGGCCCTTACTGCTTTGTGGGCTAGCATTCTTCCTCCCGAATGATTCCCGCAGACTTCTTCATGAATTTCCCTCAGGACATAGCGCGTTTCTAGAGCCGAGAGGCACTTTAACATCGGATTCGAGTATCCCCTTTTGTATAACACATCGTCAATCAACGTATAGCGTGACAACTGTAGCCTTACCTTATGCGATTGACTTTTATCTCTAGCTAACTCCCCACTTTTTAGGTATTTGATCACCTCCGGCTCCTTTTCCTGGGTTATCTGCATTGAACCTTGAATTCTTGCTATTGAGGGGCTGGATTGAACCAGTACTTGCCGCTTCATCTTGATAATCTCTTGTTCCGTTACCGACCCTGCTCTAGCCAGCGCGTCCGCTTGACCATTCTTTTCCCGTGGAATTTTTGGGATAGTCACACTTCTGAAGCAAGACTGAAGGCTATGCACTTTCTCCAAGTACTTGGTTAGTCGGTCTCCTTGCGTTGCATATTCACCCGAGATCTAGCCCACAACTACCTGTGAATCACTCTGAATTTTGACATCGAGGGCTCCTACTTCCTGGGCCATCGTTAACCCCTCCAGGACGGCTTCATATTCAGCCTCGTTATTTGTTGTGACAAAATCCAATTTGATGGCTTATTGAAATCTCTACCTTTGCGGACTCAGGAGCACGACCCCGACACCACTTCGCTGGCACTGAGAGGATCTGTCCACATAAACGACCCACATTTGAGCCCAGCCGGGATCTCGGGACTCGGGAACATTGCAGAATTCAAGGAAGAAGTCGGCCATAACTTGTCCTTTAATTGTCGTTCGTGGGTGAAACTCTATATCAAACTGCCTAAGCTCCACAACCCAATTGACAAGCCTACCCGACAGGTCCGGTTTTTGGAAAACCTTCTTCAAGGGGTATTCAGTTAACACTCGGATAGCATGTGCTTGAAAGTACGGCCTCAACTTCCGGGCTGATACTATCAGAGCAAAGGCCAATTTCTCTATCCTTGGATATCTTTCCTCAGCTCCGCGAAGTGCTCTGCTAGTGAAGTATACCGGTTTCTGGATGCCAGCATCTTCTCAGAACAGAGCCGAGGAAACAGCCGAAGACGATACTACCAGGTACAGATAGAGAATTTCCCCTCCATTGGTCAAATATTCTTTCAAATTTCTGAAGGCCTCTTCACACTTTGAATCCCATTCAAATGCTTTTTTCAAGATCTTAAAGAAAGGGAGACATTTGTTGGTAGACCTCGAAATGAATCGGTTCAAGGCCGCTGTCCTTCCAGTCAGCTGCTGCAGTTGTTTCGTGGTTCTCGGCGGTTGCATCTCCAATATTGCACGTACCTTTTCAGGATTCTCCTCTATGCCCTTCTGGGATACTAAGTAGCCCAAGAATTTTTCGGATGAGACCCCAAAAGTGCACTTACTCGGGTTCAACTTCATCTCATAGTGTCTTATCGTATCAAACGTTTCTTTTAAATCAGAGACGTGATCCGGGGCCTGCACATTTTTAACTAGCATGTCGTCAACGTACACTTCCACATTCCGCCCCATCTATTTCTCAAACATCTTGTTTACCAACCTCTGATACGTAGCGCTCGCGTTCTTCAACCCGAACGGCATCACCTTGTAACAATATAGACCTCGATCGGCAATGAATGAAGTCTTCTCCTGATCAACCTCGGCCATTTGTATTTGATTGTAGCCCGAGAACGCATCCATGAAGCTTAGAAGTTGGTGCCCAGAAGTTGAATCGACAAGAAGATCTATGCGGGGTAGTGGGGAGCTGTCTTTTGGGCAAGCCTTGTTCAAGTCGGTGAAATCTATGCACATTCTCCATTTATTATTAGACTTCTTCACCAATACAACGTTTGCAAGCCACTCGGGATAGTCAACTTCCTGGATGAACTCTGCTGCTAACAACTTCGACACTTCTGCGGCAATCGTCTGGTTTCTCTCGGGCGCAAAAGTTCTCATTCTCTGTTTGATTGGTCTAGAACCGGGGTCTATGTTGAGTCTATGTACGATTATCAAGGGGCATGTCTTCATGATTCCACTCAAATACATCGCTATTACTTTTGAGGAACATAACCAGCTCATCTTTTAACTCTTCAGAAAGTTGGGAGCCAATCTTTATTCTTCTTCCTAGACCTCCAATTTCGAATTCTGGTCTCCTTCGACTACTCTGACTCCTAAGTCAGTCAGGAATTTCATGCACAGATGTCGGGTTGAGGTTATGGCCCCCAGGTCATTCAAAGCTGGCCTTCCCAGTATGACGTTGTAAGCCGACCGCCCATCCACAACTAGGAATTTCACCTTAATTGTCTTCTTCCGGGGGCTGGTTCCCGCCATGACTGGGAGCTCAATAGCTCCCATCGGGAGGACCTGCTCTCCAAAAAAGCCGACTAGGGGACCCATTGTCCGGACCACCTTACCTTGATCTATGCTCATCAACTCGAAAGCTGACTTGTATATTATGTCGGCGGAACTTCCGGTGTCGACAAGAACTCTGTGTATATTATGGTTGGCGATAGCTAAAGTCACCACCAAAGCATCCGAGTGTGGGAGTGAGACCCCGACGAAATCCTCGTTCGAGAAGCCGATGATTTGATCCTCGTACTTCCTCATTTTTGGCGGTCTCTGGACAGAATAAACTTCAAAGCCACAAGATATCGTATGAATTTCAAGGAAGTTCTCCCGACCAGGCTGTCGTGCTTGACTCCTACTTCTTTCTCACCTATCCCGATCGGTCGTTCGGTTACTAGGCTCCCTATCGCATTCCCGGGGACGCTCCATCCTTTCCCTGGGTTCTTCCCGATACCTCAGGGGCTGGCTCCTCTGTTCTTCGGGTTGAGGGTTCTGGCCAAACCCTTGCTGGCCCCGCTGACTTGCCAAGAAATGGACTAACTTCCAGTTCTCAATGAATTTTTCAATCAAGGCTCGCAAGGACCTACAAGTCTCTGTGCAATGCCCCTTCGACTCGTGGAAAGCGCAATAGCAATGAACCGACCTTGGATGAGGAGTCCCAACTATTTCCGATGGCTTCTCATACATGGGATCCATTTTAATCGCTGCTAAGACTTCCTCGATGGGTGCATTGAGGGGGGTCCAGTTATATTCATGGAACTTCTTCTTGATCCCCGACTCTGCTACATTTTGCCTCTTGTGGAACTCCTTCTTCTTTGAATTTTCCCCCGAATTAGAGGTCTGGGTGACCCCTTTCCCGAGTAAAGCCCGAAGTGTTTCTTCCTAATTGATAAACTCATCTGCCCTTTCCATGAACTCGTGGAGGTAGCGCGTCTGCTTCCGAGCTAGGTCGGCCATCAATGGCCCGTCTTTCCTGATCCCCTGATGGAGGGCCGAATGAACAAACTCTTCAGTGGGACTTTCTGTGGTAAGTCTCACTTGATTGAACCGCTAGAGGAATTCTTTAAGTGACTCATCTCTCCCTTGTTGTATTGACATCAAAGTCCCTGCCGGTTTCCTCCTCACAATTCCCGCCATGAACTGTGTCAGGAACATTTTTCCGAATTCATCAAAATTTTGGATAGACTTCGGGGGAAGCCTCCTATATCAGTCCCTGGCATTCCCCGATAGAGTTAGTGGGAAAGCCCGGCATGCCACCTCATCCGGGGTTCCTTGCAACTCGAGGTGAGCGCAATAATTATCCAAGTGCTCAACCGGGTCCTCCTGCCCGGTGTAAGTTTTGATGTTTGGGACTTTAAATTTCTAGGGGAGGCGTAATAAAGCCACTCTGTCAGTGAATGGGGAAACCTTTTTTTGGAATAAATCCCCAGCTTTCGACATACTCCCTTTATGCTGGTGCTGCGCTGTTACTGATAACAAGTCACACCTCTGTTCCAGCTTCTCGATGATCTCCTTGAGCTTCTTATCCACCCTTTTCGATGCTCTGCACCTTTGAGGCCTTTGATCTACAGTATCATGATTCTTCTTCTCTTCTTCCCGACCTCCTTGACTTCTGGCTTGTGCTTCATCACCCCGCTCTCCTTTTTCATTAGGTTGCAGAGTTGCCTAGTGTGAATCCTTCGCTTGACGTCGCTGCATTCTTTTCCTCCAACTCATGCATTTCCTTTTCCATCTGAGCTATCCTCTCATTGAGGATTTCCAATGTGGGGGAGGATTTGGAGGTGGTTTCCCCTCTCTCAGGGTGCTTCCTCGCCCGATTCCCCCACGGGCCTCTCAATGCTTTTGATCTCGTGGTCACCATGCCGGATGCACATATATATTTCGCAAGAACGACAAACGTTCCCACAGACGGCGCGAAACTGTTGATGGAGATTCTGACCGGTGACGTGGAGACTGCTCCTAGTAAACGCTTCCGAGTGACCTACAAAATGACAAGAACACACTATGGGTTTCCCCAGCGATTCTCCTCCGACGCCCAAGTTAGACAGTCGTATTAGAGAGAGAGAGAGAGAGAGAGAGAGAGAGAGAGAGAGAGAGAGAGAGAGAGAGAGAGAGAGAGAGAGAGAGAGAGAGTGAGAGTATGAGAGTCCGAAAAAAACTCAATACCCGGGTCTTGCTATTTATAGGCCATTGTAATTATGGCTAGGTAAGGTTAATCCAGATTTTAAGGGACATCACTTCTTCTGGCATGAGCAGTGTTCTGATACACTCCCAATAGTGACTGACAGGCTGACTCATCGCTGGTGAAGCATGGGCTTTCAGTGAATCCCGGATTTCCTGGTGCTCAGCCACCTAATTGTGTCCTATTGTCAGCCTTACAATTATTACCTTCTGTCTGTCAATGTTGCATCTGACACTCGGGCTTCTTGGATCATTCTTGGTAGGCAAGCGCCCTTGTCATGAAAGGTGGATTTCATAACAATTTAAGCCCTGGATTGCTCGGGCGATTCATGGTCGGTGAATGGGACTGTAGGGAAAGGCGAACTTCCTAACAAAATGAACAAATATTTACCAAACTCCATCATTATTTTTTACTTCAAGATGTTATGTCGTCCCCATCTGTCTGTGTCTATGCTCCTTTGTCTATCTTGCATTACAAACCTAGAAAGTAGAAAGGCATTCACGAACACCCCCCAACCCACCTCAGAGACAAGTGGCAGGATAAAACAAAACAACGCAAATCAAAAGATAAGGCAGCCATGTTGATCCACCTGTTTGTGGCTATGCTCCTCTGTCTATCTTGCATTACAAACCTAGAAAGTAGACAACTTGTGTGAATAGGTTGTGAACAGTTTGTTGTGCCCCAAGCTTTTTCCAATATAAAAAGGCATTCACAAACCAACCAACGCAAATCAAAAGATAAGGCAGCCACTTACAAAAAGAAAAAGAAAAAGATAAGGCAGCCACGTTGATGAACCTGTCTGTGGCTATGCTCCTCTGTCTATCTTGCATTACAAACCTAGAAAGTAGACAACTTGTGCACAACCAAGCTTTTTCCAATGTAGAAAGGCATTCACGACCCCCCAACCGACCAACCCACCTCAGAGACAAGGGGCAAGATACAACAAAACAACTCAAATCAAAAGATAAGGCAACCACATTGATAAATTTGGGCATGTGCTAGCTCAGATTCGTTGACTCCAGGTCAAGCAAGAGATGATACAAAAACCCTTTATATGTTAAATGTATCATAAATCCTCAGTACTTGTATCCTACATCTTTCTATAACACCCATCAGCACTAGCAAATCAGAAAAGCACAAACTTATAAAATAATAATAATAATAATAATAATAATTAAAAAAAACTTGAAGCACTTACCTTTACATGCATTGGGCGTCGATCGGGGGTGTGGCTCCTGGGGCTACTAGCTGCAGGGACACATCGGGTGTCATCGGAGAAGGTGAGGGCGGGCCAGCGTCTTCTCAATCTGACAGAGATAGAGGCTGGAAGAAGTACGAGCTAGAGAAAGAGCCAGCCAACGGATCCTGAGCTAGAGAGAGAGAGAGAGAGAGAGAAAGGGGAAGCGCTGGAGAATGGGTCGATAAACAGCTGCCGGCCAAGTGAGAGAAAGAGAGGGAGAGAGAGAGCTAGAAGCAGGGGATCGATATCAACCGGTGTGAGGGATTTAATTACTCCTTTTAGAAAATTAGGTTATGGACGGTTGTTAAAAAACCGTCCGGAATGAGAAAATTCAAGACAGTTTTTTTACAACCGCCGATGTATTTATAGATGGTTGTTAAAAAACAGTCTGGAATTAGAAAATTCCAAACGGTTTTTAACAACCGTCGATGTATTTATAGACAGTTATATCAAACCGTCTAATTACAGACAGTTTTTTTTATAACCGTCTATATATTTATAGACGGTTCGAAATAAAACCGTTTGGAATTTTACGAAATAAAATCGTCTGGAATTTTATAAAATTCCAGACGGTTTTATTCAAACCGTCTGCATTTTTAATAACTGTTAAATTAAATTGACCGAAATTTTTTTTTCCTGACGGTTTAAAAAAAACGACTATAAATTTTTTTTTATAGACGATTTAAAAAACCGTTTATAAAAAAAGGGTCCAGAAATCCCATTTTTTTGGTAGTGCCAAAAGGATCTGGCATAAAAAACAGTTGCCTAGGCAGAACACAAACCTCACAAGAACAATATTTAAGCCTCTCTTTACAATAACGCACTCTCTAACAAAAGATGGTCGATCTAGCTACAAGCCAATAGATATTCCAGTAAAAATTAAGTAATACAAAGACAGATTGTGACTGGAGAAATAAAGGGAATACACAAACACAACAGACAGAAAAACTCAACCCAAGCCGGCGGCAAGGGGGACTGTCTTCGTCGGAAAAGTGCTCGTGTAGGACACGCGCGGTCCCCGGAGTCACCTTGCAGCAGATTGGTCCCCATATCCCCGGGCACCATCGTTGCACGGCTAGAAAAGACAGAGCGTGGCCATCATGGGCGCCCAAGGAGAAAAGGATCCCTAGCGCATGATGGTCACACGCCGGTCACAAATGACCCGCATGGCCAATGCAAGTGACAGCAAGACTGGAATACGACGGTGAAAGTGACTGAAAGGCGCGTGTTTCACAGAAGCCGATGAAAGAGGGTAGATCTGGCTTAAAAAAATAGAGATGAAGAAGAAAATCTGACCAAGCCCTCCGCCGACGACACAAACCAGAGCAGCGTCTCCCTGCTGGACGTCTCGAAGAGAACCTTCCTGTCAGAACAAAAAGAAAAGAAACCAAAAAAACATAAACACAAATCTCCACAGCCCTAAAGGCTGGAAAAGACCTAACCTCCACTAGTACACACCATTGAGGGACAAAAAATACTCTATAGCTCTAAAAGGGCTAGGAGGTATCACCATCTGGAGGAGGGAGGTATGGAGCCTCCCCCCGGGCGAAACAGTTCTTGATTGAATTATCCAAACAACAACCACAAAACCAAAATATTACATCACATGATCCAGCAAGTTTCCATTGCTTTAAATCTGGACTTCAAAATATATTGATTTTTTTCTCTTTTTTTTTTTTTTTTTTTTTTTTTGTGTGGTCTTGCAATCCATGGTAGCCGTTAGAATATATTCCAAATATATTCTGAATATAATATTATTAATTTATATTTTTTTTTAGTCTAAGTTGATTTGTGGTTCCTAGTATAAGTCGATTTAGGTTTACTTGTATAGGTCGACTTATTCAACTATAAATAGGAGGCCTATGTATAAACAATCAAGTCAATGAGCACAATGTAGCCCTTTGGGCTTTACCCTGTGGACATAGGTCATAAATTAAACCACGTTAATTCTGTCTCTTTTCTATTTCTCGTTTTCGCTATTATTCTATTTTAGATATATACACAAATCTCAATAGTAGCGACTGTTTTACCAATAGTACATGTCTCTTAATATTTATTTAGCTCTTCTTCCAATTGGCCTCAAATTAAAAATGTTTTGATGCCTGCGAAATGATTCGTTTCTTTCTCTTGTTCTTCTCCCATCTTTCTGCTTTTCAAAGGTTATGAATGATTCCAATCTGAATTTTGTTTTGTTACAAATGATGAGCAAGTCTATCATCGTTGTGGAAGACCTCAATCGGTTTCTGACAGAGAAATCAATGGTTGTGAACTTGTTCGTCGATGTTCATATCAATTTTCCTATTTGTGATTTTTTGGCATTCAAAACGTTGGCCAATAGCTACCTAGGGCTCAAGGATCACAAGCTTTTTTCTTAGGTGAATGATATTTTTTAGAGTGGAGCGATATTGAGACTAGCCGAGATCAGCGAGCTGCTGATTGCGAATCAGAACTCACCGAGCCGCACTATAAAATTGGTCATTAATTATGGCGTTGCAAATAGACGATGACCGGAGGGGTGTCGGGAAGATTGAGTCGTGGTTGGAAAATAACGCCACCCCAAACACCCATCTTTTTTTTTAAAAAAATAATAATAAATAAAATTTTACTTTATTTTCTTTTAAAAAAAAAATACTAAAATTTTTTAATTAAAATTTTTTTTTTTGAATTTTTTTTGGTAATTGAAAAATAACATGTGGCAGGAGTATTATGAAGATATTTCACAAAAATTAGCCTTTTTCAAATGTCTTGGTAGTGTAGGGGGTCAAAGTACAAGCCTTGGTTGTTTGAGGAGCCATCCGAAAAAATAGTTGTAGTTTGGGAGGCTAAATTGTATTTTTCAAATTAGATATAAATTTAATCCTTATAATATAAAACATGTATATACAAACTCAAGATTGGATTGCTTAAAATTATACATAAAGTTGTAAAATATAATGTTATTAATCAATTTCACGATAAAAAATTTATATATGAGATTATACAAGATTGATAAAGTTACCTTATATAAGTTTATAAATAAAAGAACTGATTATTTAATTAAATCCAACGATAAAATCTCAATAATTATTAACTAATGATCAATAAGCATAGATTTTATGACAAAATGAAGAAATGACAATATTTACTTTATATATATATATATATAAAAAATAAGTTAATTGAGTAGCTCTTGAATAACAAATTAAGTTTGAACATATAATCTAGCTTAGTGATAAATTCAAGCTCAGTTTATATTCAAAGCAAAATTAAACGAACTAATATTAAATATTTAATACTTAGCTCCACTCGGTTTAATTATAGTCCTATCTATGTGAAGACATGTATCCCTTTGTGATGCTATACATTCATTTATACCACATTCATGCCAACATGCAAGAAAAAAAAAAAGAAAAAAAAATTGTTAAGGAGATGTTTGATAACGGTTTTAAGGATTTTTTTTTTTTTGGTTGAAAATAAGTGTTTTGATGTGACATAAATGTGAAAGCAATTTTAAGTGTTTTGAGTTGAAAGTTGTTTGTTACTATTTTTAATTTTTTGTTTTAGTAAAAATGAAAAAGAGGAAAGAGAAAATGTTCTAAATCTATTGTAATAAAATTGAAATCCAGCAATGTGTCTTTTCTTCTTTTTTATTCGGTCACTCTTTTTTAATATATATATAAAATATATTCTATCTAAATTTATGAGGGAAAATCCCATATTTATAGTGACATAAGTTATAACACCAAGTATACGGACGTAATACCATGTACATCATAGAGATGAATTATTTTATGGTTAAAATTTTATATTGTGTATATATTAGTCTACATAATATCATATCATTTAAGAATATTCACAAACCATCAAAACTGTGAAATAAAATCACATGCAAATTGAAACACTAACCTAATGCATTTGTACAGGCAGGGGCAGAGGCACGCATGTTGTTGGAGGAGGAGGGCGGGGATTTTTTTTTTTTTTTTTTAGGTTAAGCATTGGCCCCTGCAAAAATAGAATCAACCCCCCCCCCCCCCCCCCCCCCCCCCCCCCTCCCCCTCTTAAAAAAACTCACTCTAACTACAAATAGAATCAGCCCCCCCACCCCCCTTAAAAAACTCTACTCTAACTACAAATAGAATAAGCCACCCCCACCCTACAAGTCCATGGCAACACACAACTGAAAAAAAATAAAAAATGACGCAGTAGATTTCAAAGGAAAAAAAAAAAATAGCAATAGCAAAATAGCAAACCCTCTTCAACACGGCAACCCAACCTAGCAATGTCAATCAAAAAATCAAAAAATACATTGCACAAGAAAAAAAAAGAGGCAAAATTTACTTTTTATTAACTCAAATTTCCCTCAAAAGGCTCGAGAGAACTCAGAGAACTGAGATTGAGATTTGACAAGAACAACTTTGGAGGAAACACCGTCGGGTGTCGACCGTCCACAGTCCACGCACCACTGGTCCATCAGCACTGTTGTCTGTCACACTGTGAATTTTTGCTTTAAAACTTGGGGCTTTTCTATGAACAAAAAGAAGAAGAAGAGAGTGTAGAGAAAACTAGAGAAGAGAGGAAGATAAGAGGAGATGAGGAGATGGAGGATGGGAGGAGTGAAACTAAAGATTGTGATTGTGATTTTGTGAAGGCTTGATTCGCTTGAAGCACTTGTGCCGTTGTACATTGACAATGAGTTGGGGAGACAAAAAATATTAAAGGCAGAAGCTGAGAAGGTCCTAGAAACTAAGAAATTAGAAGTGAATGAGTAATGCTATGGAGTAGCATTATGTCCGCACACTATGCGCATTTTCAGTGGTTAACCAAACTCAAGTTAACCACCTTTTATTAAAAAAAAAAAAAAAAAAAAAAGTGTGTGCTATGCATATCATTTTCAGTTTCCCTCTTTCACTCCCTCCCCCAAATTTTTTTCCCTCCACTTTCTCCGGCCACCACCATTTAGCTCCGGCCACCACAAAGTAGTGCTGACGCCCACCCGACACCCACCATCCGGTAATTCTCCTTGTTTGGTCTTTTAGATTTGTTTAGATTTTTTTTTTTTTTTTTTTTGTTATTTTCCCCCTGTAAGAGCCTCTAGTTTCTTATATTTGTTTACCGTTCAGCTCCGGCCACCACGAAGCAGTGTTGACGGCCACCTGATGCCCACCATCCGGTAAATCTCACTGTTTGGTCTTTTAGATCTATTAGGTTTTTTTTTTTGCTATTTTTCCCCCTGTAAGAGCCTCTGGTTTCTTATATTTGTTTTGTTTTTTTATCCTTTCTTTTTTTCTTTTTTCTTTTTCTCCTCTTTCTTTCTTTCTGCTATGTGTTGCTGTAAGAGCCTCTAGTTTCTTAGATCTGTGTTTTTTTTTTTTTTTTTTTTTTTTTTTTTTTTTTTTTTTTTTTTTTTTTTTTTTTTTTTTTTACGGAGAGAATGCTACTCCATAGCATTACTCCGAAGTTTCCTAGTCGTTCTTTTGGTTTTGGTCCTTCGAAATTTTCCTGCAGAGATTTTCTATTTGTTTCTTAATTAGGAAAGTTTCTATTCTTGAATTTTATCAGCTACTTGAATTGCAGCTTGTCTGGTATAAATTGAGAATGCCTTCTTTTTTCCTTTGCTTCTTGTTAAATTGATGTTTTATAGTATGCAATTAAGAGGACTGGCGCGTCTAGTTAAGGCATTAGGAAATAGTGGCAACAGAATGTGGTTAATTGTTAGGCATTTTGTGATCTAGGCTTTTGGGTAATTATTATTAATTTTTTTGTACTCTCTAAATCCATTTTGTGGGTTCGGTAGTAGCATTATTTTTTCTTTAGTTAGAAGTAAAAAAATTGAAACTGTATTTGTTGGGCTATTTTCTGTATTTGTTTTCCGTCCACTAAATTTCTAGAATTGGATTTTGTATTTGTTTCTTTTTTGTATTCATATTTGAATGAATCAGATATGTTTGATTTTTTTTTTCTCTATTTTGTATAAACTAATTGTGTATCTAATCGGCCATTTTACCTTAGATTTATTGTTTATCATGATTTTTTATTTTTCATTTGGGATGATTAAAGTATTCTAATGAGATTTAAATAAATAAATAAAATCTTAATGAGATTTAAAATTTGGCTTGAATTATCTAAAATCTTGCTCAAAATTTTGTAGGATATATGGCTACATGACAGGTAAATGGAATTAGTGGGATGGTAGGAATAAAAGTTACAATGTATTTTGTTGTTTTGGCATTTTTTTTGTGTTGTATAGACAAGTGAATATCTTTTTATGTTGTAATTTGTAGATTTTCATATGAAATAGTAGCTTGTCCCTTTTTGTTGTTGCAACTAGTAGATTTTCAAGGTTTTGCAACTACCTAGCAGCTCATGTACTAACACTAATTATAATTTGAACAAGTTGATCCCATGTATTTTGTTGTGATGTTGAATATTGTGATAGGATGGGAAGAATATAATCAATGAAGAAAATATGTTGTTTCTATAACTATATTTTTGTAATTCTCATTGTATTTAAAAGATTACTGCATTTTTGAGATCAAGACAATTTCTGAAGCTCTTTGAGCAATTTCCTTGTGGATGAAATTAAAGAAACTACAAGAATCATTTTATTTGCACTTTTTTTTTCTCGTCTTTTTGGTGCATCAGTTGTGCACTTTATCTTTTTGGTTCATCAATTTCAATTTTCTTGTAGTTATAGGGAGGATGACCATAAAAGGCTATGGTGTTCGAAGCACAGGATTTATCTGGTAGAAGCAAATCTAGTAAATTTTGAGATTTTGATGACCGGATAAACATGCAGTTTTATGTATACACTATTGCAAGTCTTGCAAAAAGTTTCAAATTTACAATCATTCCAACAAGACATCCATATTGCTTCACAGTGAAGGCTTTCTATTTTTGCTTCACGTATACGAGTACAGAATATATGGCTTGTATTATCTAAAATCTTGCTTGCAGAATATATGGCCACACGAACTATTGTACGGGTAAATGAAATTAGTGGAATGGAAGGAATGAAAGTTACAATGTATTTTGTTGTTTTGTCATTTTTTTGGTGTTGTACAGGCAGATGAATATATTTTTATGTTGTAATTTGTAGATTTTCATATGAAACAGTAGCTTGTCCCTTTTCATTGTTGCAACTAGTAGATTTCCAAGGTGTTGCAACTACTTAGCAACTCATGTACTAACACTAATTATAATTTGAACAAGTAATTAATAACAAACAAGCCTAAATTTCTACCTGGACAGAACCCACCAAAACGATAAAATCAATCACAATGACTTATAACCTGAAACTATATGAGGAAGATGAATAGAAAGGAGAACAGAAAAAAAAAAAAAAAAAAAAAAAAAAAAAAAAAAAAAGAATCAAAAAATTAAATAAGAAAAATTAAAATTTGTCCTTTGATGTGACAAATTTATATTTCTTTTATTTAAAAAATCAAAAGAAGATGATGGGACAGTTGTTTGTCCCCCGCTTATCATTTTCCGTAAATGAGTCATGAGTGAATGTGAATCAATGGGCTATTGGGATTCAAAAAAACTACTTTTTAATAAATTGATAAATTGTATTTGTTGGAGCAATTGGATGAGTGGTGCTATTGTGGGACCATAAATCATGGGTGGGGAGGGAATTAATTGAGGAGTAAATATTGTACATTGGGGAGGGAATAAATCACTGACCTTTTTTTTTCTTTTCTCCTTTTTTTTTTTTAAAAAAAAAATTAGGAATTAAATTATTCAAAATTTCAAATGTGATTATGTGATTAATATGAGAAATAGCCAATTAATTAAATTTGCTTTGTTAGTATTTGTCTTTGATTGATAAAATTTTTTATATGTTTTATTATTTATTTTGTTTTTTCAGTATTTAGTCTAGATTGAATTCTTAAGAAACTTACAAAATAAATACACAAAAAAAGGATTTAGTATGAAGTTAAGTTTTAACTTGTTTAAGATTTGTTTTCTTTTATTTTTCAAGCGGGTGCACAAATAAAAGTGACGCCACGTGGCTTATTTTTGGTCCCGTCAACTGGAGAGGATCCAGATCCTTGATATGTGGGCCTTTGCGTAGAATTAAGAATGTCTCGATGCCTGAGAAATGATTAATTCTTTTCTCTTATCCTCCCTCCTAGGCCCAACTCGGCCCACAACTAAACAAAACTTTTCACATAAACATGGAAACAGTACTATTTGTTTGGAATAAATCTTAGCAAAACATCAAATTCTAAATATATTGGTCCACTTTTGTCCCTTTGACATTTGTTGATTACCAACCCAATATAGAGAGGAGTAATGATAAAAAAAAATAAATAAATAAAAAAACTCACATTACAAATTTATTATACACCCCATTCACATAGGGTGTGACCCATGTGATAGTAGGTCTCACCTCATGTGAGTGGAGAGTGTGTAATTTATGTATAATTGGTGTTTTTGTATTATCTTCCGATTAATTATAAAGATATATATATCTAATGTGTGCACAATTATCATTTACATCATCTTTTGAAAATGAAACTTCAACCTACACCAATTTAATTACATATATCACCTACGTACATTTATTTTATTTATTTTTATCCGACTCGATCTACCACTACAAAAAACATTACAACTGGTCGCGTGTCTACAGTACCGGTTACTGTAGACACGCGTCCAATTAGCCATGTGTCTTTTTGACATCGTGGCTAGTTGTATAAACACCCCACTTGGACACGTGTATTTAATACACGTGTCTATCTGGACACATGTATTAATACACGTGTCCAGATAGACGCGTGTAATAATACACGTGTCCAATTGGACACGTGTATTAAATACACGCGTCCAATTGGACACGTGTATATAATAAACGTGTCCAATTGGACACGTGTATTATTACACGTGTCAAACTGTTATTTTTTTTCCAAATATATATTAAGAAAAAAAAATTGTTTTGTGTTCATTTTTTTTTTTAAAAAAAAAAAAAAAACACCTTATCTTATTAACTATGTAAATTTGTGAAATTATGGTGTACATAGCATATACACATAAGGTTAGGTTTTAAAGTTATATGCTATATGTAAATTCTATACTTGGAGTTTATGTTTTTTAGGTTCCTTATTTATATATATATGGTATACTGATATGTACGTAAACCCTAACCTAATTTACATATTGTACTATATGCATAATTAAACCAAATTTGGTGCTATATATATATATAATTAAACCAAATAGTTCAAATTAGGGTTTAGTTTTGTACACCATCTACGTTTAGAAACAAAAAAAAAAAATAAAATTTAAACATAACAAAGTTAAAAAACCTATAATTAACACTATATATATAGATATGCATGCATGTAAACGGTTTAGGAACTATATATAATATTTACACTTAGGGTTTATAGCTATATATAGTATATACACTTAATTAGGTTTATAGCTATATATATAGTACATACACTTAGGGTTAGGGTTTATGGCTATATATAGTATATACATTTAGGGTTAGGATTTATAGCTATATATAGTATATATACTTAGGGTTAGGGTTTATCGATATATATATATAGTGTACAAACACTACAGTATATTTACTCTAATTTTGTATGAGAAAGATTGTGATATTAAATCTAAACAAAGAAGAAAAATGAATAAAACTATAGCGTATATCTTATAGTTTTTTTACGGCGTTTAAGTCGAATTTTATCCAATCAAGTTAAAGAGAGAATCTCCTCAAACAATTAAAAAATTAAAAATGAAAAAGCTAAATGTTTAAGAGAAATGTTTAATTTCATTTTCTTACACATCTCTTATCCATGTTTGTACAAGAGATGTGTAAATCGATCATTGAATTTATGTACTATATGTGGGTTTTATAAATACCATATTAAATTCGCAAAAATAAAATAGAATAAAAATGATATATATATATATATATATAGCCATATACACTTAGGGTTAGGGTTTATGGCTATATATAGTACATATACTTAGGGTTATGGTTTATAACTATATATATAGTACATACACTTAGGGTTAGGGTTTATGGCTATATATAGTATATACACTTATGGTTAGGGTTTATAACTATATATAGTATATATACTTAGGGTTAGGGTTTATCGCTATATATAGTATATACACTTAGGGTTAGGGTTTTAGGGTTTATAGGTATATATAATATATACACTTAGGGCTATGGGTTATAATTTAATTGATTTTACATTTTATGAATAATAATGTCAATATATTTTTCACGTGTCATTATTGTACACTTTTAAATATATACATTAAATCATAGATTGATGATAATTAGATTGTTCCGATATATATAGTACATATATTTAGGATTATGATTTATAGCTATATATATAGTACATACACTTAGGGTTATGGTTTATAGCTATATATATATATATATATAGTATATACTTTTAGTATTAGGTTTAAGGTTTATGACTATATATAGTACGTACCCTTAGGATTATGGTTTATAGCTATATATAGTATATGCACTTAGGGTTAGAGTTTAATTTTATGGTTAGGTTTTAGTTTTTATTTAGGGTTTAATATAGTATATATAGTATATATACTTAGTGTTAGAGTTTAATTTTAGGGTTAGGGTTTAGTTTTAATTTATAGTTTACGGTTTAGTTTTAGCGCTTAGGGTTTAGCTATATGTACGGTACATACATTTAGGACTGCATGGGTTTGTATTTTTGTTCTGATGGTTAAATTATATAAATATATATATATATATATAATTATAATATTTTTTTTATTAAATACAATTTTTACAATGGGAGACGTGTATTTTAAATACACGTCGCCCATTGGAGACGTGGCATAATGCCACGTCCCTGATTGGACACGTGTACTCAGTACACGTGCCCAATTGTTTGGCCAGGACAGCTGCGCGGGAGTTCTCCCGCGTGCCACCTGGCCAATATATATATATAAAATATTTAAAATTCAAATAATATAATATTTTATAAAATATATATATATATATATATATATATATATATATATATATATATATATATATATATATATATATATATATTTCCGAGGAAGCTACCCATTTATGATTTTTCTCTCTCTCTCCGTCACAACCGCACCAGCCAGCTCCCGGCCACCGCGCGTCCGCCCTTCCCGCCGGTGAGACGCCCTCTCTCCACCTCTCTCTCTCTCTCTCTAATATCTCACTCCATCTCTCCCTCTCTCTACCTTTCTCTCTTTATCTCTCTCTCCCTCTCTATCTCTCTCTCTCTCTCTCTTTCTCTCTCTGTGTATCTCTCCCTATCTCTCTCTGCCTCTCTCTCTGTATCTCTCTCTCTCTCTCTCTCTCTCTCTCTCGCGCGCGCTCGCTCTCTCCCTATCTCTCTCTCTCTCTCTCTATATATATATATATATATATATATCTCTCGCTCTCTCCCTATCTCTCTCTGCCTCTCTCTCTATGTATCTCTATGTCTCTCTCTCTCTCTCTGCCAGATAATGTTTGTTTTTTGTATTTTTTGTGGTTTTTATTTTTTCTGTTAGTATTAATTTGTTCCTCCCAAAAAATGCAGGTACAAAAAATACAAGAACCATATATATTACATCATAGAGTACAGGATTGTGAGTAATTTTCAAAATTTGTTTCCTTCATTTTTTGGCTATTAATAAATTTCATACATTTTACTGTATTTGTTTATATATTTGTCCTTTATATATTGTTGTGTCATTTTTTTGGTTTTGCTGTGGTTGGTTATTATGCATGGGAAATATGCATGCGTACAATTGTATGTTTTTTGGTGATATATTTTTCCATTTACAAATTTGTGTTGTTATTATCATTTTCGGCAATTATCATATTATGGTTTTTGGGAATTCTAAAAAACCGAAATATGGAAAAATGACTCATAAAAATGGTCCTCATATACAAAATCACTTTTTAAAAATAAAATTATGGAATTGTTTAAAATAAAATTGAAACAAGTATATCGTACTATTTCAACATTTTTGGTTATAGAGAGAACAATAAAATTGAAGGAATCCTTTTTGGTATTTTCTTACAAAAACAATTTTCGAACAATAAATGACCGTTTCCGAGAATTTCAACCAAAATTAAAATAAATAATTAATGAACAAAAACCCTTTAAAAAAAAAACAAAAACAAAAACCTTAACCCTAAACCCTTAAAAAAAACAAACACCCTAACCATAAGCCCTAAATCCTAAACCCTCTACAAAAAGCAAAATCCTAACCCTAAAGCTCAAACCCTATAACAAAACAAAAACTCTAACCCTAACCCTAAACCCTTTTTTTTTTTAAAAAAACCCTAACACCCTAACCCTAAACACTAAATTCATAACCGTAAAACCCTAACCCTAAGCCCTAAACCCTAAACACGTAACAATAAACCCTTTTTTTAAAAAAAAAAAAACACCCTAAACCCATATTAGTTTTTGTTTTTTTTAAAATGAACCTTAAACCCTTAAAACAAAACAAAAACCCTAACCCTAAAAAAAAGACAAAAACTCTAAACCCTTAAGAAAAAACTAAAACCCTAACCCTAAAAACAAAACAAAAACTCTAAACCTTTAAGAAAAAAACTAAACCCTAACCCTAAACCTTAAACTGTAAACCCTAAAAAAATACAAAAACCCTAAACCTGTAAGGAAAAAAACTAAACCCTAACCCTAAACCTTAAACCTTAAACCGTAAACTGTAAACCCTAAAAAAATACAAAAACCCTAAACCTATAAGGAAAAAAAGAAAAAGAAAAAGAAAAAAACCCTAACCCTAAACCCTAAACACTAAAAAAAAACCAAAAAAATCCTAAACCCTACAAAAAAAACCCAAAAACTATAAACCCTAAAAAAAATACAAAAACCCTAAACCTATAAGGAAAAACTAAAACCCTAACCCTAAACCCTAAACACTAAAAAAAAACCAAAAAAATCCTAAACCCTACAAAAAAACCCCAAAAACTATAAACCCTAAAAAAAAAAAAATACAAAAACCCTAAACCTATAAGGAAAAACTAAAACCCTAACCCTAAACCCTAAACACTAAAAAAAAACCAAAAAAATCCTAAACCTTAAACCCTAAACCCTACAAAAAAAACCAAAAAACTATAAACCCTAAAAAAAAAAATACAAAAACCCTAAACCCTTAAGGAAAAACTAAAACCCTAACCTTAAACCCTAAACCCTAAAAAAAAATACAAAAACCCTAAACCCTTAAGGAAAAACTAAAACCCTTACCTTAAACCCTAAACCCTTAAAAAACAAAAATCAAACACGTAAACCCTTAAGAAAAAACTAAAACCCTAACCCTAAACCCTAAACACTAAATACAAAATCCCTAATCCCTAACCCTAACCCTAAACCCTTAAAAACAACAATCCTAAACCCTAACCCTAAACCCTTAAAACAAGAAACACGTAAACCCTAACCCTAAACCCTTAATAAAAAAAAAACCCTAAATCCTTCAAAAAATATAAGTTAAAAAATAACACCTAAACCCTTAAAACACAAACAAAAATCCTAACCCTAAACCCTTAAAAAAAGAAACACGTAAACCCTAACCCTAAACCCTTAATAAAAAAAAAAACCTAAATCCTTCAAAACATATAAGTTAAAAAATAACACCTAAACCCTTAAAACACAAACAAAAATCCTAACCCTAAACCCTTAAAAAAAGAAACACGTAAACCCTAACCCTAAACCCTTAATAAAAAAAAAACCCTAAATCCTTCAAAACATATAAGTTAAAAAATAGCACCTAAACCCTTAAGAAAAAAATAAAACCCTAACCATAAACCTTAAACCCTTTAAAAAAAAAATATTACAGAAACCATAACCCTAAACCGTAAACCCTAAAACCATAAACGTAAAATTGTAACCCATGTTCTTCCTTTTTTTACAAGTTTATACTGTAAGAAGTATGATTTGTCTCGGTCTCTTAACCCTATACAGAGAAATATGGACAAGTCTTGGATGTCAGCACGCAGGGGTACGACACAGTATAATGACGGGTGTAGGGCGTTTGTGGCGTTTGTGGCATTTGTCGTTAGTAACTGTACGGCCTTCGATGGCAAAATTTACTGCCCATGCAAGTATTGTCGAAATAACCAGCGTTACACTCTAGATTACGTTCTTGCCCACTTGACAGGAGGTAGGGGGATGAATCCAGGATACAATTTGTGGTATATGCACGGTGAGACAACGACCGGGTCCGCTATTCGTGGTCAGTGTTCGAGTCATCACAGTGGCACAGATGCCGCTACCGGCAACTATCCTGAACATGGTGAATTCACAGAACAGAGGGGTGTGGCCCTGGAACAGGATGATGACATTCACGCCATGTTGCATGACGCCTTCGGCATGCACGATGTTGCTGAAGCCGTCAGTACGGATTCGCAACAAGTTGACGAAGGAACCTCTTGCGGGGACGCATTGAAGTACCAAGAGTTGTTAAAGACTGCCGAGAAGCCACTTCACCCTGGTACCCTGGTACCAGGCATAGTAAATTGAGTGCTACTGTACACATGTACAATTTGAAGTGCGTTGAAGATATTAGTAACAAAATTTTTTCAGACATTCTCGAGTTTATCAATCAGCTGTTGTCTCCTTGCGATGAAACATTGCCAGTTAATACGTATGAGGCGAAGAAGTTCCTAAGTTTCATGGGTCTAGGGTATTAGAAGATTTTGGCGTGCCGTAATGACTGTATGTTATTCTGGAAAGACAATAAAGAATTAGATTCATGTACCGTATGCGGAGAATTTAAGTGGAGGGCTGATACACATATAGATGAGGATGGTGAGGTCATATCAGCGAGGAAAAAATGCTCGGTTAAAATGTTGAGTTGGTTTCCACTCATCCTACGGTTATAGAGGTTATTCATGTCTGAGCATACTGTGCCCCATATGAGATGGCATGCAGAAGGCCGCACTAGGGATGGCGTATTGAGGCACCCGGCCGACGGTGAGGCATGGAGATCGTTTGACATTTTACATCCAGATTTTATGGCAGACAGTAGGAACGTCCGGCTTGGTTTGACAGCAGATGGATTTAATCATTTTGGGAACATGAGCACATCCCACAGCACATGGCCCGTAATGCTTGTGCGATACAATTTTCCACCTTGGATGTGCATGAAACAGACGTCGTTCATCCTGTCATTGGTTATCCCTGGACCGAGATCACCAGGTATGGATATTGATGTTTACCTTCAGCCATTGATTGATGAGTTGATGGAACTGTGGAATGTAGGGGTACGAACATTCGATGCTTCGAAGAAGGAAAATTTTAATATGCGATCCCAGTTGATGTGGACAATAAACGACTTGCCAGCATATGTAAATTTATCTGGTTGGCCTAACAGGGGTGTGAAGGCATGTACTTGCTGTATGCAATCGACACGTTCTAAACATTTAAAGAACGGGTGTAAATTTTGCTATATGGGGCACAAAAGATACTTGCCAAATGAACATCTGTGGCGGATGAACAGAAGAACATTTGACGGTACTGAAGAATTTGACAGGGCACCAAATGTGCCATGCGGAGACGAGATCCTCCAACAGTTAGACGGAGTCCCGTTTGGGGATGAGAACGCGGGTAAGAAGAAGAAACGGAAGAAGAGGAAGAAGGGTGTAGGGAGTTCCGATGATGTTATGTAGAAGAAGAAAAGTATTTTTTTTCAGATTGCTGTATTGGAAAGACAATTTGCTTCGGCACAATCTTGATGTTATGCACATAGAAAAAAATGTCATGAATAATATACTTGGCATTATTTTGGATATCAAAGGGAAAACAAAGGACAACCTGGCAGCTCGGCTGGACTTGCAAGAAATGGGGTTGAGACCTAAGTTGCATCCGTTCACAGCCGCAAATGGTAAGACGTATATTCCCGTTGCCTGTCACACGATGTCTAGGGAGGACAAAGAAAATTTTCTGAAGGTTCTTCGAAATGTGAGGGTCCCGGACGGATACGCCTCGAACATTTCACGGTGTATTCGACTCAAGGACCGTACAATTTCTGGGTTGAAGAGCCATGATAGCCACATTCTGATGCAATAGCTTCTCCCAATTGCATTGCGTCAGTCATTGCCAGATAAAGTTGTTAGACCTCTTGTGGAGATTTCTGCATTTTTTAGAGGCATATGCTCAACCAAGCTATCACAAGAAGAGATGGACCAACTGCAGGGTGACGTCTGTATCACTTTGTGCAAGCTAGAACAGGTATTTCCTCCAGGGTTTTTTACCAGTATGGTCCACTTGGTCGTGCATCTTGTGCGCGAGTGTAGACTCGGCGGACCCATGCAGTATAGGTGGATGTACCCGGTAGAGAGGTAAAATTTCGTGTAATATATACATATATATTTTGATTTAATTTCCCTAATTGACGACAAAGAAAATGTCGTGTATGTGTGTACACCAGGAGTCTTGGGAGTTTCAAGTCTACTATGCGCAATAAAACGGCTCTTGAGGGGTGCATTGCAGAGGGGTACATAGCGATCGAGTTGGTAACGTTCTGTTCAAGGTATCTGGATAACGCACCAACATTCCACAACAGACCTCAGAGAAATCCTGATGGATCCAAGGGGGCGGGCACGTGAGTTACCCTGAACCGGTTGACAATGCACCATATTCATCGTTATATTGTGTTCAACTCAGAAGAGTTTCACAATTTGCGAATGTAAGTAGTGTTTATATATTTAACAGAATTCGAATAAAATTATTAATAACAATTATTACATAATTGTATACGCTGAATGTAGGATGCACAAAGACGCGCTTAGGCGATCATGCACTAGGGGTCATATTACAGAGGCTCTTATTGAAGCACTACATCATGAGCAGTTCTGCGAATGGTACCGTGCATATGTAAGGAAATAGTGGTAATTTTGAAATTGGCAAAATTTATGCGTGTTCAGTGTAATTAACCAATGTGATCTTTAATAATTTAAATTATAACATAGGTCGATGGCCTAGACGATCAACGTAGGGAGGAATTAGGCCACAAATTGGTTATGTGTTGTAGAGGGCTAAAGGAGACAGCAGTCAAGTACAACAGGTATGTGGTAAATGGAAAATTGTTCCGCACGCTTGCCCATGATGTGTTCCAGAACAGCGGCGTATGTGTTCCAACTGTTGAAGGCGAAACGTACTACGGGCAATTAACCAATATAATTGAGGTTGAGTACTATGACAGGACTTCGTACGTCCTATTTAAGTGCAATTGGGCAGACCCCACGATGGACAAAGGATTCAGAATAGACGAGTATGGCCTAGTGTTTGTCAACTTCAATCACCTCGTCCACAGGGAAGAACTGATGAAGGACGAGCTGTACGTGCTTACATCTCAGGTAGATCAAGTATTCTACGTCGAAGATGGAAGCAACCCAAATTGGGTTTGTGTAGTTAGGACCAAACCGCGCAACGTGTACGACGTTGGGCAGGGGGAAGGGAGTAATGAGGCAGGTACAACCTATCATGAGTGCGTACTGCTCTACTAGCCACTGATGACCTACCCGATACAAATGATGAATTCGAGTATGACAGGCCCGACATTGATCCGATTGAAGCTCCCGTAATACAATGATTGATATATTTATTGTTGGTACAATTCGCTTGAACTCAATACACTTTTTTTTTTATTTGCATAAATTTCATTGTATAATTTGCATATTCATTAATAATATATAAAATACAAATTTTAATTAATTTGTCTACATTTGTTTGCAGCTATCGATGGACCAGAGACCCCTTCCTTGTGCATATCGGGCACAAATTCGACTGCATTATATACTGCGCCGTGGTCACACCACCCAGATGCCGCTTATAGACCATTGTTACTGGGTACAGTGGCCGTGCCCACGTCAGATCACGGGCAGACCAGCACAGCTGGATGTTCCAGTTCTCCATATTCGGAGCTACCGACATTATCTCATATAGGGTTCACCCCACCAGGTAACGTGGCTCAATGGTGGGTACGAGAGGGGATGGGGCCACATGGTTATGCGCCGTACTTTCCGTATACATATACTGGACCTATGCCATGTGGATCTGATAGTGAGACACAGGATGATAGGTTTCCTCTGCCACAGACTGGGGAGATGCAGATGCTGGCTGTGGGGTTGGGACAGATGCCAGCACAGGCAGCGATGTAGGGCCAGATTATGGGGTTGATACAGAGGTTAGCATCGGCAGCGAGTCAGGGCCTGGGGCTTGGAGAGAGCTAGGTGCCTTTATCTGAGGAGAGCCAGGGGCCGATATCTGGAGAGAGTCAAGTACCACTTTTCAGTGAGAGTCAAATGCCAAATCTGGGGGGGAGCCAGATTCTCCATGAGGAGGACGTTGCGATGTTGGGTACCGATCAGTTGGCCCCCGATAGCCCCCAGGATATGCTTTCAGATGATGATCAGCAGCCTCCATCAGCGGGAGGGGTTGGCGAGGAGGTCGCAAGCGACGCAGCGACCCAGCACATACAGATTGACCAGATTCGGTTGATGGGTAAGTACATATTTAGACATCCTTAAAACTCATATTATGTTACCAAAAATAAATATTAAGTTTGAAAGAAAAATAATTTGAATTTACAATTTGTTGATATAATTATGTTTTTATTGTTAACCAATTAAATGTTGTATATTTTTTTTATTAGGGTATAACCCAGATGGAACCATATATTATGAGGTGATTAGGGACCCAGAGAGAAACTGGGTGCTCCCGAGGGGGAAGAAGGTTGTGTTGCAGTACAATGCTGCTCTACAACCTGTAGGACGAGCCTGCAATCATTTTAGATGGGCTGAGGGCATACTTATCAGGAGCGGGTCCTACATTCATATGTGGGACGAATGAGCGAAGGTAGATAAGCAGATTAAACAGGCTATGTGGGACGCGCTGATGGTATGTTTATGAATCTAATTTATTTATTTATTTGAATTAAACTTAAGATTAAGTTTTTCTTGAAGTTTTTAAACCTATAATGCTTAAATTGAATGTGCAGGAGGAGTTCTATCTACCTGTATCAATAGACAAGCGCATGGCACAACAGGAAGCGTGGAATGATATTGGCCGTAAGCACCGCTCGTGGAAGTCAAAGTTCAAAACCAAGCTAGATATTTGAGACGGTGACACGCCTGAGATTATCCGTGCGAGAGTGCCGGATAATTTTTTTGCGAAGTATGACGCAGCAGATGTAGAGTTCCTGCTGAGCGATTGGTGCACTGAGCATAAAAGGGTATGTAGGTCTTTAATTGTATGACAAAAAAATGTTGTGGTTTTTTAATAACAGTTCATTTAATTTTATTACTACTTTAAGGTTGCTAATGCTTACATTTTTACTTTCATGTTCAATACGTAGGCGACCTCTGAATGGATGAAGAGGCTGCGGGTGTGACAACCAGTTTTTTTTTTTTTTTTTTTTTTACAAAGCGTAAAATGAGTCATCGCAGTGGCACGACTATATGTCACTCAGCCAACATAGGCACATGCCCATAACATGCACCTAATATATAGAGTTACATCTACAGCGGAAGACTTTATGATAACATCAATAAAGCGGGAAAGCATAACTATAAACACACTAGTTGTCTAAACATATGCGAGCCATAATACAATCTATATGTTTAAAGTTTAATACATGTAACTACAAAAGTATGGCTGATACAAAATATGGGGTGACCCACACATCAAGCCATACACAAAAATACCCAAAAATAAGGACATCATAGTCCTACCTCACTACGATCGTCGCTACGTGCATCAATCGTAGTAACCCAGGTAGTGTGCTACCGGATCATCGTCCGCCTCAGGAGTGCCTGCAATCACAGGAACATCATCTACACGGTTGTGGTGGTTTCCACATCCACATAGGTGAAATGACGAGTTCACCGCCTTAGCATAAAACATACTGAGACCTCAGTGGTATAAGACTGACTGAGTTTTCGTAAAGAACCCAACTTTTCTTTTATTTTTAGTCGTGCGAGCACTATATTAGCCACAATTTACCAATAGCTAATGTAGCAAACACCGACTATTCAAAAAAACATTTAAAACATACTATATAGTTGTGAACATATTTAGAAATTCCAGACGTCCCTCCTTGGAAGTTTCTACATATAGACCTGTCTATAATAATACTTTTCAACGGTCGCTCAGACATATGTGCACACGATCACTCCATCACAGATATCACGTATACACATAGGTATTAAGCAAAGAACATGGCATCTTACTCTTCCGTGCTAGGATAACATCCGTCAATAAAACACTCGCAACACCATCTCTAATCGTATTTCAGCTTCGTGCCTTGACGCCAGTAGATCGTGAGAGCACTAGAGTTAAACTCAATCATGCTAACACGTCTTTCCTGAAGAACAAATACAGTCAACCTTTCTACCCATAGACATGCCATTACTTGCCCCTGGGCAATCATGTATCCATGTACTTTCAAGTTCAATGCATGCTATTAACACATATGACCATCCGATAGAAATATACATAAGCGCTTTCCATTTAAGACACTTATGCATATCAACACGTCTAGTAAAAGCTACTCATAACATAAAAACATCTCTCACAAAACAATGCTATACATGACATGCATGACCATGGCTCATTATAACTCATTGTGCTGCTGATCCTATTACCCTTCTGATACTGTTACTGTTGCTGATACTGTCACTGGTGGGGTATGTATGCTCTATACTACATGCTCAATGTTCTGTGCTTGACCAGTATATATTTCACGCTGAAATCATGCAGTTGTTAAATCACGTCCTTTTAAAACTAAACAAATCCAGCATTTTATCCAACACTTTGAAATCATTCAAAACTTAGTTTCTTTATAAAATCTAAACAGTTTCAACATGACATGTTCTCAAACAATTTGCATAATTTAAATCTCAACCGCAGAACTTAACACTTTAAATCTATTCAATACTTTTCACTCTTGCACTATCTCTTTAACATCATTGATATAGTTTAAATATAATCGAAACTAAACAAATCATCTCAAAGCATATACATTTCATCATATGGTTGGTTCGGATTCATAAACAATATATATATTTTTATCAATCCAATACATATAAAAATATATATTTTTCTCAGTGAGTGGAATACCCACCTTGGATCGCCTGTACTCCGAACTATCCAGACAACACTAAGCTCAACCGCAATGTGCTGCTAGAACACAATACATTGCATTAATTAGTATTACAACTAGCAATTACACCTGGTGGCGTTTGAATCGCTCAAAAGCCATTTCTTTACTAATTTACCCATACAGCTCTAACGTCCCTAAGTATTTTATTAATCCCCACATTGTTAACCCATAAGCCTAACTTAGGGTTATCCACAATAATATATCACTTTAATAAAATACCTAAAACTATTGTCTATGAGAAACTTACCACAAACTCACCAAGCAGTGACCAAATGCTCGGGGTGCTCCTAGCAACTCCAAACCACACCAAACCTAAAGAAAATACCAAGTTAAACTCATTTCTATAAAATTTAACAAAAACCTCTAAACGATACGAGTTTAACTATTTACCACAAAACGTTTGGTCAGAACGTAGATCGGGCTTCAAGGATTACGTTATCGAAGTCGAATCTAAAATTGAACGGTTGGATTTCAAGATATCACAGTTTTTGAGTGAAAAACCGTGAAGAAATAGTGAAGGAAACAGTTGATAATGAAGGAAACGGGCGTACTGCCCCTTTTAAATTGGTTCCCGTCCGGACGGCCATCTCCAGTCGTTCGGACGTGTGCCATTTCAAACAGATCGTCCGGACAGGCATGAGTCACCGTCCGGACGCGCATCATTTAAGAAGACGTGCGCCGCTCGTTGCGGACCGTCCAAACCCTATAAAGTAGACGTCCGGACGCACGTCGTTTAAGAGAAACATGTATCGCTCGTTGCGGACAGTCTGGACCCTATAAAGTAGACGTCCGGACGCGCGTGGAATGAGCGTCCGCCACGTGGTGATAAGGTACCGTCTGGACGAGCCTGTTGAGCCGTCCGGACGCGCCACATTAATTTTATTTATTTAATCCCCTTTTGCATTTATTCAATTTCTCCTACATTCTCACATTTTTTCTCCTTTTATAATCTAATCTTTGGTCCATAAAACATTATCTGCGCGTCCTACTGTATTTTCTAGTCGTCTAGTTAAGTATAACTGTCTATCCCTATAAATTTTATTCCCAATTTTGCCCAATAATAATCGGGACATCACAGCGAGAGCAGAATGACCTTCTCCATTGTACGGGATCGAAAAGTTATGCCAGATTTAATCACGAGGAGGTATGAAAAAATATATGTTTATGTTTTTAATATTTGTTGCTAATTGTTTTTCTTTTTCTTTACACTATTTTCTCGTTCTCTGTTTGTTATATATTTCACAGACATGTACATCTGGTACGCCCCCCACTCGCGCTGCGTCGTTCGTGAAGACCCACACAAGGAAGGACGGCACTTACTTGAATGAACGTACACGGGTCCTATGCGTATGCTACTGATCTAATTTACTAATATTTCTAAATTATGTGTGATATGTCATTATTCAGTATATGAGTTTTTCATGTTGACGACGTATAGGAGAGGATGACGCAGAGTTTATCCAGTGATCCAGCTGCCACGCATAGCGTCTCAACAGACACGGTGCGTTGGGCACCAAACGACGCGTATGAACAGGCGGTTGGGAGGCCTGAGTATGCGGGGAGGGTTCGGCAGGTTGGATCGAACGTTACACCTGTTCGGGGGACATGTTTCTCATACAGGCCTCGCTCGTAGGGGGGACCATCTGAGGGCACGTCTCGGGATTGGGCCGAACACGCCCGGAAGATGGAAGAAATCCAAGCGGAGCTATGGGCTGAGCGAAAGAGGAATGACGCGTTGGAGCAGCGCATACAACAGTTCGACGCTATAGAGCAGCGCATGCGACAGTTCGAGGTCTTCATGTCCTCCATGGGAGTATCACAACCATGTCTTGGTGCTCAATCTTCACCTGCACACGTAGATAGTACGTCGTCTGTAAGTAGTGCATCTGCAGGTATGATTTATATTGTGTATAGGACAAAATTAATTTCAATTTGTTTTCATTACCCCTTTAATTTTGCAAGTAATATTATATACTTTAATTGTCTATATTATTTGTAGGTAATGCGACAACGGTTGGTACGTTGTCACCTGTTGGACGACGGCTGAGCCAGCACTCCCCTGTCACTACACTTTCGCCCGCTACACCATCCCTTGCGCAGCAATCGCCGGTTGGCGATAACACGCCGGGGACGGTACCTCGTGTTTCGCAGGGATGCCCTTCGGATTTGTAGATATTTTGTGTAATTATTTTTTGTTTGTAAAGATTTGCATAGTTAACAAATAGGTTATTAATTATTGGTTTGTATAATTTGATTTTGTGATATTTTTGGGTTAAATAAATATTGCGTTATTTGTGGTTGGAAATAAGAAAATTAAAAAAAAAAAAAATTAATTAACCCAAACAAATTTAAAAAGACAATAACCAAAACTAAATGAAAAAAAATTCCAAATTGTATTTTTTATTTAATTAAATTTTTTATTTAATTCTTTAATTGTATTTTTAATTTAATTTAAAAATACAATAAAAGAATTAAATAAAAAATTTAAGTAAATAAAAAATACAATTTGGAATTTTTTTTTTTTAAAAAACTCAAAATAGACAGTTAGACACGTGTCTGACAGTCAATACACGTTTCTAACTGGACACGTGTATTTCAATACACGTGTCAAAATGTGTAGTTAGTGACTTCTACATCTGACACGAGTCGCACGCGTGGCGAAACTACGTGGCAACCTGTTCGACACGTGTATAGTGTCCGTACACGTGCCGAACTGCACGTGGCAAATTTCACCAATTTTTGTAGTGTACGTACCATCACCTACTATTTTGATCTTATATATTATGGATAATAAAAACTAGGACGAGAGAAAGTGACTGGCTGGTGATAAGATTGGAGATAACCAACACTTGGTTAGGTGAGTCAATGCGCCCGCTAAGATATATATGAATTGATCATACTGACCATTGACCATGCATGCCCGGCCAGTCGGGTGAGTCAATTAAGACCCAATCTAATACGTTGGATTGGAAACAATACATTAAACTAGGGAAATCAAAATAAGACTAAGACGAAATAACATGGCTATTGAGAAGCAATACCAAATTAAAACAAAGAAAATAAAATTCAGAGCTTTTGAACAAATTGAAATTTGAATTTCTCTTCAAGCACGAGATGGTCAAAATTTTACAGAAGTCGAAAAAATATTCAGAGCTTTTGAACAAATTGAATTTCTCCTCCCTCTTTTAGATATCTCTCTCTTCAATTTTTTCCTGGAATATTTCATATCTAATTTGGATGTTGACCATATATATATTTATTTTGTATATGTAAAATTAAGAAAAAAATTATCTAAAGAAATGTAAAATGATAGTTTTGTTCTTATTTTTACAACGAGGGTTGCTCTGTTAGGTAATAATTAATGAAGCAGTTGCAATCTTTGATTAATTTGAGTTATTATCCGTCTCCTGTTGATCTCTTTTTTTGTGGGAAGAAATCCTTGAGACTCTTAGGGTAGTGTAAACTTCACATTTCTTCCCGTAAAAATAATGTCATTTTTTGTGCAAAGACTACTGCAACTAGCTTCAAATCATGAGTATGATAATTGAGCTCGTAATTCTTTAATTGACCGGATACATTGGTCTTAAATTACCATTTTTTTGTTGTTAAAAATTACCAATAGAATCAAAAATCAATAGTGATTTATTTAAAATTTAATAATAATTTTTAGTGCTACGTCAAATAATGTGCATTTGAGATTTGAGAATGTGAAAATGTATATTGCATTTCTCTTATCACTTTCCCCCTTACCTTCATATCCATCTTCAATTTTAGGTTTTGGAGGATTAAGCTCTCCTATATATTTCCTCTTCGCGTTCACTCTTAGCTCCATCACAACCCTTCAATTGGTCTGATTCCCTTGTTATTAATTGATCACTTATACAACGCTCAGTCCTTTCTTCTTTTTCCTTTTTAGCTTTTAGCGTTTATGCTTAAAAGATCTTCAAATAATATAGAACAATTTTAGAGTGAGCTTAATAAATGATATCACGCCATTTATATAAAAAGTTTAAATAAATAATATAATGTGATAAATATGTTTGCAAATAACACATGTCTAAATGCAATAACATTAAATTATTCCAAATGATCTTGGTCCAAAAATGAAGGCATCATATGAAAGGGAGAGCCCGAGAGGTCAGAAGTCTACTGTGCTTTCTAAGCACGAGCAGAAAAAAGTGCTACCGTGTTACAGTTTCAGCCAACGCTCAATCTCTCTTCTTGAAGAAGATGAGTATGTAACATTTTTTTTTTTTTCAAAATTATCAACTCGAACATTTTTTTTTAAAAAAAAAAAAAAATCAATCATTGGATATGTAAGATTCAAGTGTAGGAAAATAGATCAAATGATTAGTTGGAAAAAAAAAATGTTTTTGGAATTGTACAAGAGTTGTACAACAATCATTTGTCAATGGAAAATGGTGAGATTAATGTTAACTGGTATCCACCTCTGTGTAATGGGATCAAAATCAATTGGGATGTGGCTGTGGATCGAAGGAAGAAGCTTATCGGAATTGGGTTGGTTGCCTGTGATCATTTGGGTGGAGTCTGTGGTGTTATGTGTTTGACAGTGGCTTATATTTTGGATTCAGCTTTTGCTGAAGCAATGACGGCAAGAAAATGAGTTGAGTTTGTGAGGAGGCTGGGTCATCAGTTATTTACGCTGAATGGTGATTCTATGGTGATTGTGGAGGCATTGAAAAAAATGTGATGTTTCATCTGATGTATATGGGGGAGTGGTCTGCAATATTATTTCTAAATTCACTGACTTTGACTTATATGATTATTATTTTTTTTGTTCGTAGAGGTGGTAATAGTGTGGCCCATGAAGTTGCTAACCTTACTGTTTCTATGTCTCTTCACCAACTGTGGATTGACTCTTTTTCTAGTTCTTTATCAGTTTGTATCCAAAAGAACTATTGTAATATTGGCATTTAATGAGACAAGGATTTCTTTTCAAAATATATATATATATATATATATATAAAACGTATGTAGAAAATGAAATTAAAGATTGGTCCGTTTTTCTGTTGCCGATTTAAGTTTGGTTAAAGTCAATGATAAAAAATGCTATACTTGCCAAATTTTCTTCCTATAGTTTTCAAGTAATATGTCATAATTACTCGTGATTTATAATTTTGATAAATATGTTTCCATCTCATAGAACGATGACACATCGGTTAAAAACTAATTCTTAATTAGAATAAAAATTTGGTAAGCGTTGAACTTTTCCAAAATCAATTGGATTATATTAACAATTTCTGATGAAGTGTCCGATGAGCTTATCCGGTATCCTATATATTCGGCCAGTCTTCAGTTGACTTTGAAACATTATTATTTTTCGCTAAAAATTATTGTATTGGTCTTAGTTTTAATTTGTGAGTTTGAATATGTGAAAGTTAATTAAGGTTTGACGTTGATGACTGACCAATCAGAGAGAGCAGAGAATTGCGATTTTTACCATTGGCTATCTGAAAGGATACGTCACTATCTGGAGTCAGTCGTGCAAATATTCTATTGTTGTTGGAGATTTCCATAGGCTGTTTGTGGATATTTTGTCAAATGCAATTATGCAGAGAATTGCGATTTTTTCCATTGGCTCATTACCCGCTGCCTTCCATAAATGCTATCTGAAAGGATACGTCACTATCTGGAGTCAGTCGTGCAAATATTCTCCTTCACTAATATTATAAATAACCCCAACGGGTGGCAGTGTTGATCGAACGATTAAGTTAATTAGTAGTCATCGCCCATTGAGAGAGAGAGAGATATATATAGCAGATCGAGAGAGAGATATATATAGCAGATCGAGAGAGATATATATATAGCAGATCGAGAGAGAGATATAGCAGAGAGACAGAGAATGAGTAGCGGAGCTGAAGGAAGAACGTTCATGGAGGTTGGAGCTGATGGGGTGGCTCTCATAACCTTCATCAACCCTCCGATTAATTCCCTCTCCTTTGATGGTACTCGATCTTTCTTAATCCCACTTATCCATATCTTTTATTTTATATATATAACCTTTTTATTGTTGTTGTGAGTGTTCTTGGTTTGACCGTCAACATTTGCATGTGTTCTTCATGCTGATGACTTTTGGTGAGACAGAGATGCAGGGGACAGGAAGCGAAAAAAAAGAAAAGAAAAAAAAAAAGGGAGAAAAATGAAAAAAAGAAAAAAAATGAGATACACGTGTGGATAGGGCAACTTCATCCATCGCAAATGTATTTTGCATTTAATTTGCATAAGTGGATGGAGGGACTCTTTAGTGAATTGATTAGTCATTTTAGTCTAAAGGTGAAAATGTGTTTGGCAAATTAATTTTGGAAACAGAATATAATTTTGATTCTACTTTTTTTTAAAAAAAATAAATCATATTTTATTCAATTTTTTCAAAAACAAATCATATTTTATTTAACTTTTTCTATAAAGTCAAACCTCAAAATTTACAACAAAAAAAAAAAAATAATAATTCTGATTTTAAAAATTTAATATTCAAACACACTATAAGCCATTTGAAATGCTCTAACATGCCAGTTTGACATGTACGTAAATTCAAATAAAAACAAAATTAACGAATTATTGAGGCCGGCCAAAAGCTACCCGAACAACATCGTTCGGTAATTATCTTTTCTTTTCTTTTTCTTCTTCTTCTTTTTTTTTTTTTTCTTAAAAAAAAAATAATAATAATATCAAAGAAAAGTTGGTAGGAAGGACCTAGTAGACCTACCACTCTTTTAGTAGCGAAGAGTGGAACGATGCATGGTATCATGCAACGTGGAGACAGGGGTGGTAAAAGTTTTGTTTTGGTTGTGAGTTTTTTTATTTGAATAAAAAAATGATTAATGTCATATAAAAAATAAAAAATAAAAAAAGTTTTTTTTTTCTTTTTTTTTAAGAGAAATAAAAATAAGAGGAGGGAGGAAAATGGGGTTACCAAATATTTATGGCTTGGTTCGGTAAACATTTTTAAGAGTAATTTTTTTTTAAAATATTAATAAAATGTGATTTAAAGTTAAAAAAAAAAAAAAAAAAAAAAAAAGTTGTAATTATTTGAATGAAAAAGTATTGTTTGTTATGACTTTGCTGTCGTCAGCAAAAGACGTAGGCGGCCAACTTTTAAGACGTACGTAATAGAAATACGCACTTAATTCTACTGTGCTTTGACATATCTCATTCGCTCGGGTTGAACAATTAAAAGACAAAAAATTCTTCCCAAGTATTTGAGTTCAGGAGAAAGGGGAATAAATTTCTTATATGTGCGTGTATGTGTCGTTCCTATTTTATAAATTATCATATTATTTTATAAAATTTATAAATTTCTTATAAATTTCTTGTTTCGTAAGAAATTTCATACAATTCACATATAGAAGCACATGTTTTTTTAAACGTGCTAATGAACACATGTCAATCTTATATGTAAATTGTGTGAAACTTTTAACAAACCAATTTTTTCTGTCCAGAAGAAAATATAGAGAAAAGTGATTAGAGGAAAATTAATATTTTTGAGGTTTAAATGGAATTTTTGTTTGTTATTAGTTTGTACTTTATCTTTTATTATCAAAATTATTTTTCTAATTGTGTGTCTCCTCTCAGTGATAGGCAGTTTTAAAAACAACTTTGAGGAGGCCTTACGAAGAGATGATGTGAAGGCAATCGTGCTTACAGGTGAGTGTAATCTCATATATATATATATATAAAAGATATATATGAATTAATCTAAACTCTTATATATATATATATATATATATATATATATATATATATATAACTTCTGTAATTATTGGAGCAGGCGCAAAGGGCAATTTTTCTGGTGGCTTTGATGTTGCAATTCTTCAGGGAATTCAAGAGGGAAAGAGTATGCATGCTGCCTTTATATATATATTTTCCGTAAACTAAAAAAGAATAAGACTGGATTCTCATATCACATGATTCACATCCGAGTATTATTTTAATTTTGTTCTCGTTTTTTTTGGAAAAAAAAATTCCGAAACAAGTTAACGACAGAATCTTCTCCAAAAATTACCCTTCTCTCCGCTATAAATGTAGTAGTATTCCCTTGTTTCCTGAAGTGACGTTTGAGTTATGTATTTCCAGTTGATCCAGAAAAAAGGCCTGGCTCTATTGCTATAGAGTTTATTACTGACATTTTCGAAGGTACGTGTATGTGTGTGTATATATATATATAATTGGATTTTCTTCAAAGAGGATAAATGTTGTGTATTTGACTGCTTCCTTTGTGTTTCAGCTGCGGATAAGCCTTCAGTTGCTGCCATTGATGGCCTTACTAAAGGCGGAGGTTTAGAGATTTCAATGGTATACATGTGTTGCCATTTCTTTTGGACTAGCTTCGATCTCTTTTCATTTTTATTTAATTTACTATTATATATATATATTCTCATCATTTTGCTATATCAGGCATGCCATGCTAGAATCTCAACCCCCACTGTACAAATAGCGGCGCCTGAGCTGACTGTTGGATTGATTCCTGGATTTGGGGGTATGCCGACTTTGCCTTTTTCTCTCTCTTTTATTTATTTATTTATTTTTGGTGTGAAAACTTTGTTTGTTTGGGAGTATATTTTTAAAAGCTGATTATTTGAAAATATGAAAAATTCTACATTTCAAATCACAAACAAGGAATGTGTTTTCTAAATGCACGATTTTAAAAGATAAAGTAGGAGGAAAACCTGGTTAACCGCCGATTACCCGTTGGTACCAAGTTATCTACATAGGTAACTGAATTTTAAAAAAATTTGGTATTTTGAGACCATTTTGAGTGTTGACTCTATTTTTTTGGCTTAATTTAGACACTTTTAGCCTTAAAAAAAAAAAAAAAAAAGACAAACATTTCATCCTATTTTGGCCCAATATGGTCACTTTGTAGTGGTAGTGGTTGTTCCCAAAAAAAATAAAAAAATAAAAAATAAAAATTTTGTACTTGATTTTTTTTTTTTTTTAACCTGAAAATCCAATGTATTTAAATATATAAATGTTTTTTTAAATAAATAAACACATTTATATATATATACTCTTAGGACAAACTGTAATTTTACAAACACTAAACTCTATTTTTTAAAATCGTATGTTTTGGGAATGGGATGATGATGATGCATGATGTTCATATAGCAGAATTAACGAATGGTGTTTCCAGCCCATATGATTTGAGTGTCCATTTTGCAGATAATTTTTTGACACACACTCTTTAATTAATTACGCCTTGATAAGTTGATATAACTCAACGTTCAATGGAGAAAAGAATGATCATGTGAAAAATTAATGTTGTTGATGAAATTCATTGCTCCTGGCATGCCTCTCAGGTACACAGCGGCTTCCACGTCTTGTTGGTCTCCCAAAGGCGCTTGATATGATGCTGGTATATATGCTGTGATTATAATTTGTCTTTTTCTTTTGCTTTGGCTCCTCATAAATTTCAATAATCTCTCATCTCTAACTCCTCGATCTTGGGGTTTGCTTAAATAGAAGTCAGAAACAGTCAAAGCGGAGGAAGCTCAAAGTCTGGGTCTTGTGGATGCCATCGTTTCAGCTGACGAGTTGGTAAACACAGCACGTCAATGGGCCCTGGATATCTTCCACGGTAGAAGACCATGGGTTGTTTCTCTTCACAAGACCGACAAGATAGAGCCCCTCGGGGAAGCTAGGGAAATACTCAAGCTTGCAAGAGCTGAGGCCAAGAAACAGGCTCCCAATGTCCGATACCCAGTCGTTTGCATTGATGTCATAGAAGAGGGTATAGTTTCCGGTCCCCGCGCTGGACTCTGGAAGGTCCGTGCATGTCTGTCTCCCTCTTCTTTTACTTAATCCCCTTCAAACAGCAGTTCCATTCAACTGCTTGATTCTGTATCTCACTCTGGCTGCAGGAGGCAGTAGCTTTTCAGGAACTTCTGTTTTCTGACACTTCCAAGAGTCTAGTCCACCTCCTCTTTGCTCAAAGTGGAACATCTGAGGTTTGAAAAATAATAAATTGTCATTGCCAGAGCATATATTTTCAATATATATATTCACTTCTGATCATCACTTTAAACAGGTACCTGGGGTTACTGATATGGGTTTAGTGCCAAGACGGGTGAATAAGGTTGGTGTCATTGGTGGAGGACAAATGGCGTCCGAAGTAGCAACAGCATTGATTCTTGGTAATTATCAAGTTATCCTGAAAGAAGAAAATGACAAGCTCTTGCAAGATGGGATTGGTAGAGTCAGAGGTACGGTGAGGCTAGAATCCTATATTAAGATTATTATAGCGCGCTTCTACTCTAATAGAGACAGAATTCAAATTGGTTCTTGTTTAATCTTCTTTTTGTTTATTCAGCCAATTTGCAAAGCAGTGTGAAGGAAGAGAAAATGTCTGAGAAGGACTTTGAGAAAGCCATATCACTTCTCGAGGGTGTCCTTGACTATGAAAGCTTTAAAGATGTTGACATGGTGATTGAGGTAGTTGAGTTCACAATGCATGTTGATTTTTTTGTCATTGCTGTTTATTCAGAAACTGGAGAAGAAAGTGTTCAGTATTTGTTGTTGATGATTGGAACAGGCAGCTATTGAGGATGTTTCTCTAAAGCAACAAAGTTTTGCCGATCTTGAAAAGTACTGCCCACCACATTGCATACTTGCGAGTAGCGTCTCCACAGTTGACTTGAATCTGATTGGGGATTTGACAAAGTCCCAAGATCGGATTGTTGGAGTTCATTTCTTTAGGTAGTACTAGATTTACCGTTATTGTTGGAGCATATTTTCCCTGCTGTTTTTCTGTCTGCAATTTGTTTCGCTTAATTAACCATTTTGTTATGCTTTCCATGCAGTCCGACGCAGCCACTTTTGGAAATTGTTCGCACTAGGCAGACGTCTCCCCAAGTGATTGTTGACTTGCTGGATGTTGCGGAAAAGATAAAGAAAACTCCAATCGTAGTTGGAAATTGCCCAGGCTTTGCTGTCAACAGGATGTTCTTCCTGTACGCACAAGCGGCTACTTTGCTCGTCGAGCGTGGCACAGATCCCTATCAGATTGATAGGGCAATTACTGAGTTTGGAATGCCAATGGTCCCTTTCAGGTTTAATTATAGGAGAATCATAACCCAGTCTCTGTATCTCATTGTTGCTTCTTAATATGATCTAATTTCTTGCATTTAACTGGCTTTTATGTTTTGTTTTGTCCATGCAGATTGGCTGACATGGTTGGTTTTGATTTTGCAATCGCAACTGGCACCCCATTTGTTCACAATTTTCCTGAGAGAAGTTATAAATCAATGCTTATCCCACTAATGCAGCAGGAAAAGAGAGCAGGTATAAGTTTGTTGTTAAAAATGATAGGCTATTTATACAAAAAGCTTCTTAAGTTGATAGGAAACTCCCTTTCAATAAGTGAGGTTCGACATATTGAATATTTAATTAAAATGGGAGACAAAGTTTGACATATTAAATTACTATCTATCCCAAAAGCTTAAACTAATAAGAAATAGTAGACTTAATCATTTAAATTTTATTCTAACATCCCCCTCACATGTGGACTGAAACTCATTCTTATCAAGTGAGACCTAACACGTGAAGTATTTAACTAAAATGGAGGGTGAATTGTAGCCTGACTTTGATACCAAGTTAGATTATCACTTATCTAAACTTAATCATTTGAATTATATTATAACAAAGTGGTCAACCTATTGATTTAAGTCTATTCAAATTTAGTATGGATCTTCAAGTCTTTCATGGTTTACCATGCACTCTGTTTCAGGCGAGACTACTCGCAAAGGGTTCTATGTCTATGATGAGAAAATCGAAGCTAGCCCGGATCCTGAATTAGAAAAATATATTGACAAGTCAAGGAGCATTTCTGGTGTAACCATTGACCCTAAGGTCTCTCTCTCTCTCTCTCTCTCTCTCTCTCTCTCTGATTTCTGAACTCTGTTCTGAAGAGTAGTATAGTATTAGTGGTAATATAGAAGTCTCTCTCCTCTCTCCAATCTCCTAATCTTTTTGAAAATGAACTTGAACACAGCTAGAGAACTTACCAGAAAAGGAAATTGTGGAAATGATATTCTTTCCTGTGGTGAATGAGGCCTGCCGAATCCTTGATGAAGGTATTGCAGTCAAAGCGGCAGACCTTGACATTGCTGCTGTTATAGGCATGGGTTTCCCACCTTACAGGTTTGCAACTTTTCAGTAGTTTTATGCAATTTCCTGAACCGAACTCCATCCAATTCTTGCTAAATCTTTTGGGGTTACATTTGATCAGAGGAGGCATCATGTACTGGGCTGATTCCCTCGGTTCCAAATACATATATTCGAGATTGGAGGAATGGTCAAAGACGTACGGAGATTTCTTCAATCCTTGTGCCTACTTGGCTGAAAGAGCTGCCGAGGGGGCTCCTCTGGTTAGAAATCTGAAACTGTATTTTGTCTATCCTCTAAATATAGTAATGAAACCACATACAAATCCAGAGATATATAAAAAATAATAGTTTCTTTAATGGATCAAAGACTATTATGGCTGATTTGAAGAGTTTAATTACTTGATTTAGATTCAAAGTCACAGTCACTGGTACTGCATCTCTAATGGTTCTTGCACTGTTGCTTTGCAGAGTTCTCCAGTAGAGGAAGCAGATCTCCGTCGTAAGTAATGAACTGACCAACCTTAACCACAATCGGAGCACTCTCAACAAGGCATTTCATAAGGAAACCCCAAATCAATTATGTATCTTATTTCCTTTTTCGTAAACAACAAAAGATCAAAGAGTATAAATTCTCTATGAATGAATAAGATCTGTGTACTACAAAATTATTCAAATTGATGAATGAATAAGATCAGATCAATTTGCTGTTGCATAGCCCGCTTGGTTAAGATATATAATTAGTATTGTAACTTTAAAATAAGTGGGTTCATTGATGTAATTGTGTTAAAAAACTTAAAAAGTACTTTCAGTATATAAAAAAGTTGTTCTAAGCAAAACTTAAAAAACTCTAATTATGTCCCCATTAGGCATAAGTGCGTAGGTCTGCTCATCCAGATGTCCTAGGATCCTTCCGACTATCCGCTAACCTATGTAACTATCTGATGTAGGACGGAATTTATTAATATTTTCGATGAAAACGAAAATAGAAAAGATGTTCAAAATAATACTGAAGTAGCACCGTTTAATTAGAAGCTTACCAATTTGCAGACAATGGAAGTACAAAAGGAAAGACTTGATCGTCAAGCCAAGACTTTATGTTTTTTTCTTTACTAGGACTAGATTTGCTAGTAGTTTTATTTCTTTCCTTACTAGGATTGGATTTGTTTTATTTATTTTCCTTTTAGAATAAGTTTTACTTTTACTACTAGAATAAGGTTTACTATTGCTATTAGGAAAGGTTTACTTTTACTACTAGGGATAGGTTTACTTTTTCCACAAATATTTCTCTTCTATAAATATGCTTACTTATTATGTAAAACTCAGAATCAATTGAATTGTTATAAAATTAGAGAATTCTCTCTCAAATACTTTGCGGAGTTTTATCTTTCTTTTAGCATGCGGGCTTGTTTTATCTTTTGGGGTAGAAGACGAAGACGCTTCTCCTTGCAGAATCGAAGACGCTGTTCTTTAATTAGTTACCTTAGTCTTCCGCTACGTCAGTTGGTATTAGAGCAGGCTTTATCCTATCATGGCCAATTAGCGCAACGGTGACAAACTTCTCCAACAACGCCGCTTGTAGGGGAGGGGCTCTTTCGAGAGCCGAATCTTTGGGGTATCTGAGCCGGCATTATCCGGATTCGATGGCCAACTTCTACTACAGTAACATCTTCTATAACGATGTGGATCGTGACAGGGAGGCTCCTTGGAGAGCCGAATTGCAAGAGTTCCGGCAGATGTTGCGACAAGAGATGCGCCAGATGCGAGAGATGATGGAGCGCATGTACATGGGTCCTATTCGTAATCATAGGGAAAATCTTGTCCATAATGATGATGGAATTCGAGTGAAGCCTACTTGTCACCAACGACTTGCACCCATAAACCGAGCACCGGTCTGTGAAGATTTTGGTGACAATGATGTAAGTTGCGTTCAACCTATTTCTAACCATATTAATGAATCTCTGAATAAGAAAACCGTATATGAAGAGAATGTTAGTTACAGTAAGAAAGTGGAGTTGCCGTTAGAGAAACAACATGTGCAACCACAACCATTGGTTCCAACTACTATACCACTGGAAGAATATCCACTACAAGCGCAGCCCATCGCGATCACGGCAGAAATAAATGACAAGGGTGATTCTTTTGAAGAAGACAATCAAGTTGAAAGTGACATCAAGAAAAAAATATTTGGAGAAATTATTATGGAAGGAGACGAAAATGAAAAGTCGTGTCTTGGCACGATCTATGTAGATTTCTCCAAATATCTTTCTCCGGAAGTGCCGCACGCTATCTATGTAGATTTTTCCAAATATCTTTCTCCGGAAGAGCCGCGTGTGACATATCGCAAAGAAAACTCGAGGATGAGTTTTTTTCAAGTGGGGGTGCTTGATGTAGGACGGAATTTATTAATATTTTCGATGAAAACGAAAATAGAAAAGATGTTCAAAATAATACTGAAGCAGCACCGTTTAATTAGAAGCTTACCTATTCGCAGACAATGGAAGTACAAAAGGAAAGACTTGATCGTTAAGCCAAGACTTTATGTTTTTTTCTTTACTAGAACTAGATTTGCTAGTACTTTTATTTCTTTCCTTACTAGGATTGGATTTGTTTTATTTCTTTTCCTTTTAGAATAAGTTTTACTTTTACTACTAGAATAAGGTTTACTATTGCTATTAGGAAATGTTTACTTTTACTACTAGGGATAGGTTTACTTTTTCCACAAGTATTTCTCTTTTATAAATATGCTTGCTTATTATGTAAAACTCAGAATCAATTGAATTGTTATAAAATCAGAGAATTCTCTCTCAAATACTCTGCGGAGTTTTATCTTTCTTTTAGCATGCGGGCTTGTTTTATCTTTTGGGGTAGTACTGACGTAGCGGAAGACTAAAGTAACTAATCAAAGAACAGCGTCTTCGATTCTGCAAGGAGAAGCGTCTTCGTCTTCTACCCCAAAAGATAAAACAAGCTCGCATGCTAAAAGAAAGATAAAACTCCGCAGAGTATTTGAGAGAGAATTCTCTGATTTTATAACAATTCAATTCATTCTGAGTTTTACATAATAAGCAAGTCTATTTATAGAAGAGAAATACTTGTGGAAAAAGCAAACGTATCCCTAGTAGTAAAAGTAAACCTTTCATAATAGCAATAGTAAACATTATTCTAGTAGTAAAAGTAAAACTTATTCTAAAAGGAAAAGAAATAAAACAAATCCAATCCTAGTAAGGAAAGAAATAAAGCTACTAGCAAATCTAGTCCTAGTAAAGAAGAAAACATAAAGTCTTGGCTTGACGATCAAGTCTTTCCTTTTGTACTTCCATTGTCTGCGAATAGGTAAGCTTCTAATTAAATGGTGCTGCTTCAGTATTATTTTGAACATCTTTTATATTTTCGTTTTCATCAAAAATATTAATAAATTCCGTCCTACATCACTATCATCTAGGTGTTTTTTAATTTCATTGCCGTTACATGCCTTCTGAATTTTTTAGGGCAATCCATTGGTCATATGATCGGCTATCAACTTTATGGAGGGAATGAATTCAACTTTAATTTCACTCATCTCCATTATATCTCGATTATAATGATAATTCAAAGGGAAAAATGTAAAAAAAGAAAAAAAAGCCCTTCAAGGCCTGAACTAACAACCGTTTTTAGAATAACCACATGAAACGACAAATGTGGCTGAAGAGCTTTCATCCAGATATCCTACTAGGCAGGCCTCACTAGTGTTCCTAGAGTATTTGATCTTTACCACAAAATTATAACCAGCAAAGGTGGAAAGAAAGTCAGGCTATTTATTCGTCCAAGCTGGACTAGAACATATAACATTGATATACTTTCAGAACTTTATATAAAGCATTTGGGACCCCCATTTTAGCTTCCCAGGGACATCAAATTATCACTATTGAGTCTAATTTCATTCCAACATCTATGTATTAAAAAACAATCATTACCTACCTAAATTACTAACAATTTGTTTAGATAATGTGAGAGTTCTTATAAACCTAATGCCCAAATAAATTTGGATCGCCGATCGATGACATGTACGTGATTTCACATGTGTTTGTCCGGCTATCTGACTACATACTGTCGATGTTTCTCTGAATCTTATGTCTGATGTGAATGTCTTGTTAGTTGTTGCAGGAAGAGAGAGAGAGAGAGAATTTATCCTTTGGTGGGCTAAACTCTTGGGTCAAGTTTTGAACTAATTGGATGTTGTCCAGTTCAACTGGACCGGAGAGGATCAATATCTCAGCAATAATAACAATCACTAAAACTATGTCTTTTGTAATGTTGTTGGATTTCACTACTAGAAAACGCTTCTAATTTGTTCTAATTTAATTGGCTTATACGTTATTCATTTATTATTATTTTTTTTCCCTCCACTTTCTCCGGCCACCACCATTTAGCTCCGGCCACCACAAAGTAGTGCTGACGCCCACCCGACACCCACCATCTGGTAAATCTCCTTGTTTGGTCTTTTAGATTTGTTTGGTGTTTTTTTTTTTTTTTTTTTTGTTATTTTCCCCTTGTAAGAGCCTCTAGTTTCTTATATTTGTTTACCGTTCAACTGTGGCCACCACGAAGCAGTGCTGACGGCCACCTGATGCCCACCATCCGGAAAATCTCACTGTTTGGTCTTTTAGATCTATTAGTTTTTTTTTTTTTTTTTCCTCTTTCTTTCTTTCTGCTATGTGTTGCTGTAAGAGCCTCTGGTTTCTTAGATCTGTTTTTCTTTTTGGTTCATTTTTTTTTTTTTTTTTTTTTTACAGTGAGAATGCTACTCCATAGCATTACTCCGAAGTTTCCTAGTCGTTCTTTTGGTTTTGGTCCTTCGAAATTTTCCTGCAGAGATTTTCTATTTGTTTCTTAGGAAAGTTTATATTCTTGAATTTTATCAGCTACATGAATTGCAGCTTGTCTGGTATAAACTGAGAATGCCTTCTTTTTTCCCTTGCTTCTTGTTAAATTAATGTTTTGTAGTATGAAATTAAGAGGACTGGCGCGTCTAGTTAAGGCATTAGGAAATAGTCGCAACAGAATGTGGTTAATTGTTAGGCATTTTGTGATCTAGGGTTTTGGGTAATTATTATTAATTTTTTTGTACTCTCTAAATCCATTTTGTGGGTTCGGTAGTAGCATTATTTTTTCTTTAGTTAGAAGTAAAAAAATTGAAACTGTATTTGTTGGGCTATTTTCTGTATTTGTTTTCCGTCCACTAAATTTCTAGAATTGGATTCTGTATTTGTTTCTTTTTTGTATTCATATTTGAATGAATCAGATATGTTTGATTTTTTTCTCTATTTTGTATAAACTAATTGTGTATCTAATCGGCCATTTTACCTTAGATTTATTGTTTTTCATGATTTTTTATTTTTCATTTGGGTTGATTAAAGTATTCTAATGAGATTTAAATAAATAAAAAAAAATCTTAATGAGATTTAAAAGTTGGCTTGAATTATCTAAAATCTTGCTCATAATTTTGTAGGATATATGGCTACATGACGGGTAAATGGAATTAGTGGGATGTTAGGAATAAAAGTTACAATGTATTTTGTTGTTTTGGCATTTTTTTGTGTTGTATAGACAAGTGAATATCTTTTTATGTTGTAATTTGTAGATTTTCATATGAAATAGTAGCTTGTCCCTTTTTGTTGTTGCAACTAGTAGATTTTCAAGGTGTTGCAACTACCTAGCAGCTCATGTACTAACACTAATTATAATTTGAACAAGTTGATCCCATGTATTTTGTTGTGATGTTGAATATTGTGATAGGATGGGAAGAATGCAATCAATGAAGAAAATATGTTGTTTCTATAACTATATTTTTGTAATTCTCATTGTATTTAAAAGACTACTGCATTTTTGAGATCAAGACAATTTCTGAAGCTCTTTGAGCAATTTCCTTGTGGACGAAATTAAAGAAACTACAAGAATCATTTTATTTCCACTTCTTCTTCTTTTTTCGTCTTTTTGGTGCATCAGTTGTGCACTTTATCTTTTTGGTTCATCAATTTCAATTTTCTTGTAGTTTTAGGGAGGATGACCATCAAAGGCTTTGGTGTTTGAAGCATAGGATTTATCTGGTAGAAGCAAATCTAGTAAATTTTGAGATTTTGATGAGCGGATAAACATGCAGTTTTATGTATACACAATTGCAAGTCTTGCAAAAAGTTTCAAATTTACAATAATTCCAACAAGACATCCATATTGCTTCACAGTGAAGGCTTTCTGTTTTTGCTTCACGTATACGAGTGCAGAATATATGACTTGTATTATCTAAAATCTTGCTTGCAGAATATATGGCCACATGAACTGTTGTACGGGTAAATGGAATTAGTGGAATGGAAGGAATGAAGTTACAATGTATTTTGTTGTTTTGTCATTTTTTTTGTGTTGTATAGACAGATGAATATATTTTTATGTTGTAATTTGTAGATTTTCATATGAAATAGTAGCTTGTCCCTTTTTGTTGTTGCAACTAGTAGATTTCCAAGGTGTTGCAACTACCTAGCAGCTCATGTACTAACACTAATTATAATTTGAACAAGTAATTAATAACAAACAAGCTAGCCTAAATTTCTACCTGGACAGAACCCACAAAAACGATAAAATCAATCACAATGACTTATAACCTGAAACTATATGAGGAAAGATGAAAAGAAACGAGAAAAAAAAAATTAAATAAAAAAAATTAAAATTTGTCATTTGATGTGACAAATTTATATTTCTTTTATTTAAAAAATCAAAAGAAGATGATGGGGGACAGTTATTTGTCCCCCACTTATCATTTTCCGTAAATGAGTCATGAGTGAATGTGAATCAATGGGCTATTGGGATTCAAAAAACTACTTTTTAATAAATTGATAAATTGTATTTGTTGGAGCAATTGGATGAGTGGTGCTGTTGTGGGACCATAAATCATGGGTGGGGAGGGAATTAATTGAGGAGTAAATATTGTACATTGGGGAGGGAATAAATCACTGTCCTTTTTTATTTTTATTAATACGAGAAATAACCAATTAATCAAATTTGCTTTGTTAGTATTTGTCTTTAATTGATAAAATTTTTTATATGTTTTTATTATTTATTTTGTTTTTTCAGTATTTAGTCTAGATTGAATTCTTAAGAAACTTACAAAATAAATACACAAAAAAAGGATTTAGTATGAAGTTAAGTTTAACTTGTTTAAGATTTGTTTTCTTTTATTTTTCAAGCGGGCGCACAAATAAAAGGGTTATATATACATATTTATTTATTTAGGTTTGACCACCCACCAACTGATTCCAAGCTCCACCCCTGTGTACAGGTGTCTCATCAAGTGAAATAAAATCGCATGCAAATTGAAACCCTAACCTCATGCAGTTGTATAGGTGTCTCATCAACAAAATATAATAACGTAACATGGCTTACAATCTAATCAAAGGAAACAAGATGAAAAAGATTTGTAGAAAAACACATCGCAATTAATACATATAGTACTATATACAACTATCCGCTCAATTTCAAATGGAATTAATAGTATATCACATTTATTATTATTATAATCTAAAATTAATGCATCTAACAGTGTATATGATATTACATTATTTAAATTTTTTTCAAATATGTGTCCACGATAACATCACCTATACCTATACCGTTAGATATACAAACTTTAAATCTCACCCATAAAAGAAAATAATGAGAATCTTGTACGCTGATCACATATTTTTTTTTTTTCCAAGTTGCTCAATCAGTTCGTCCAACTTGGTAACGGACAACCCACCTGTTTCCACTGCATGCCTAGCCAATCTCCCCAATGCTTGTGTTCTCTCCCTAGCCTCTCTCCTTAAATAATGATTGGACAAATAATTTAGAAAGATTCTGATTCCAACAAATAATTTAAGAGCTTAGATTCATCCGTATGGGGTGGGTTCCTCTGTTTAAAGGTATCGATAAAGTCAACTCATACATCTCTTTCCCCATATCTGATCCGAGCAACAAGTGAAACTTGACAAACTCGTCTTCATATCTACTTTTTTTTTCTTTTTTTTCTTTTTTTTTTTTTGACACTTGTATTTTATTTTTTAGATTTTATTTTATTTTATTTTTTATCCTTTTTCTTGGGCAAGTTATTATTATGGATTAGTGGTGTCATTTGATGGATCTAGCTTGTATGCTCTTAAAAAAATCACAACAGATCTATCATTAAAAATGAACGCAATGACGGAGAGAGGGGGGGCCGGTGGGGGCCATGGCCCCCCATCAACTCTTAAGAGAAAAAAATAATAAAAAAAAATTAAAAAAAAAAATTAAAAAAAATTAAGGTAAAACAAAAAAAAATAAATTAAGGGTTTTTTTTTTTTTTTTAGATGAATCAAATTAAGGTTTTTTTTTGCCTATTGGCCCCTAGCAAGATTTATTTTTTTTCCTTGCCCCCTTCCCTTTTATCATCTCTTCAACTATTGTCAAAACTTTTTCCTTTAATATTTCACGGGTAGCAAGAGACATGCCTAAGAATCTAACAATGGAAAGATCTTTACAAAGTTGTAAAGACTGTGTTCAAAGTAAACGAAAATGGTTTAGTAAAGTAGTGCATTGGAAGAAGACATGCGTAGTTTTGAGGAGTCACAAGCTTAACCAAACTCGATTTCCTAAGAATGTGTGGAAAAAATAACTGAGACATTTTTTATTTTTTATTTTCTGAATCTTTGGACAGTGGTTTTCTTTACTCTTTTTTTTTTTTTTTTTTTTTTTCTAAAAACTCTTTTTACTTTTGCTTATTGATTTTTAATTTGAATGGAATAATAAAAATATCAAAACTAGGTTATGTTTAATTTACTTAAAATTTGCCTTTATACATATACTTCAATCCCTACTTAAGAAAAAAAAATTATTTGGCCCCCCCTCCCATTAAAATGTCTGGCTCCATCCCTAAATGAACGGACTAGTTTAAAAAGTAGCAAACGACATCATCATCAATTTAAGGAAAAACGTTATGTGTTCAACACTTGACACTGTTTGTTTTTAAAAGATTAAAACCACGGGAGAACTAAAAGCACTACGAGCAGCTTTCCTTAAAATTTTTTTTTTTTTTTTTTTTTTTTTTTTTTTTTTTAATTTAGGGAATTAAACTACTTTTTTATTCTCTATTTAAATGCATTCCATTATACATTCCCTTATCATTGTTGAAAATTATTTTATGAAAATTTAAGTTTCCCTCTAATTTTAATATTTCAACTTTCCCTATATTTTTTCAATTACTATTTGTTCCACATTAAAAAGTTATGAGTATTTTGTGTGCTTTATAAGTATTTATCTTACTCTTATACTATATTGAATTTTGAGTACACACGTGCCAATTATGTCACCCAATGCAAAGCACTAGCCGTCGCACGCGTGCGTGTTGCATAGACGCACTTAGAACATGTGCATCGTTGCATACTAGCGATGAGCTTATTATTTAAACGTCTTCAGCTAGTATGCAGCATTATCTAGTATTTTAATGACTTCATCCTTTGTGCCCTAGTCATTGAGCTTTGTATAGAAAGTTTACACGTTTGAAACAACTCTTGATTAAATTATCCAAACAGCAACCACAAAACAAAAATATTACATCACATGACCCAACAAGTTTTCATTGCTTTAAATCTAGACTTCAAAATATACTGGCTTTGTTGTTGTTGTTGAATTTTTTTTTTTTTTAATCCATGGTCGCCGTTAGAATATATTCTGAATATAATATTATTTATTTATATTTTTTAGTTTAGGTTGATTTGTGTTTCCTAGTATAAGTCAATTTAAGTTGACTTGTATAAGTTGACTTATTCAACGATAAATAGGGGGTCTATATATTGTAAACAATCAAGTCAATAAGCATAATGTAGCCATTTGGACTTTATTTTGTGGACGTAGGTTATAGACTAAACCATGTAAATTCTCTCTCTTATTTTCGCTATAATTCTATTTTAAATTTGTACACGAGTCTCAACAGTAGCGACTCTTTTACCAACGTTACATGTCTCTTAATATTGTTTTAGCTCTTCTTGAAAATGGCCTCAAATTAAAAATGTTTTGATGCCTGATAAATGATTCGTTTCTTTCTCCTATTTTTCTCTCATCTTTTTACTTTTTTAAATTATCATTTGATATGTGGATCCTGGCTTGAATCTCTTTAAAGAGATTGAAGGCCAAAAATAAGCCACGTGGCTCTCAAAGATTTATCTAAAAAAAAAAATTCCTCTCCCGTTCGATCTGGATTCCACCGAAACCCTCCTCCCTCCCCCAAGTTCAACCTTCACCACCAGCAACCTCTGCCGCCGCCGACAGCCAACCTGACTCACCAAAACCACCACCAGAAGACGACAGTCAATTGAACACGATCCTTTTCGATTGGGGTGTTTCTCTAACTGGAGATGATCCCTTCAATGTCACGGTGGGGACTTCCTCCAGCCCTCCGGTCGGCCTGCATCTCCGGTGGCGGAACTCGTGGAGACCCAACTCCGTTATCTCCTCCCTGCTGGCCATATCTGTAGCCTCCATGGCCGGCCGTCTCTCTATCTCTCCAAAACCACAACCACACCCAATAATCCACAAATACTCAGAAACAGACCCAGAATTGGTAGGAATATTCTTTGCATCTGGAAGCAATTCGAAAGGACTATTCACATATGCAGCAATTTCAAACTCAAGCATATCTACGAACCTGTCAACACAGCGATGATACCAGAGTTTATCTTCATGACAAACTCTACAAATACGATAATATTTGTTATAAATTTATCTTAATGAAAAACTCTTTTAGTATTCGGCCACCACCCATGAGATCTGCAGCTCCAGAAAAACCCAGGGTAATGATGGCCGGCCATCTGAAACACCGGCGCAAAAGAGAGAGAGAGAGAGAGAGAGAGAGAGAGAGAGAGACGGCCGGCCGGCCCATTTCAGGAAAGAAATAGATATATATATATATATATATATAAAGTGACGCCGCGTGGCTTATTTTTGGTCTTGGAAAGAGATCCAAGCCGTCAACTGGAGAGGATCCGGATCCTTGATATGTGGGCCTATGTGTAGAATTAAGAATGTCTTGATGCTTGAGAAATGATTAATTTTCTTCTCTTATCCTCCCTCCTGGGCCCAACTCAGCCCACAACTAAACAAAACTTTTCACAGAAACATGGAAACAATACTATTTGTTTGGAATAAATCTTAGTAAAACATCAAATTCTAAATATATTGGTCCACTTTTGTCTCTTTGACATTTGTTGATTACCAACCCAATATAGAGAGGAGTAATGATAAAAAAAAAAAAAAAAAAAAAAAAAAAAAAAACTCACATTACACATTTATTATACACCCCATTCACATAGGGTGTGACCCATGTGATAGTAGGTGTAACGACCCACCCCCAATGATATAATATTGTCCGCTTTTGACTCCCCAAACCAGACTTCCCAGGAGGTCACCCATCCTGAAATTACTCTCGCAGAAGCACGCTTAACTGTGGAGTTCTTGTAAGTTCATAATCATCACGGCTTTAAAACGCGTTGTGTCATAAATGGTGCATTTATACATATAAGCACATCCTCATTTCTAGGCAATGTGGGACGTCACAGTAGGTCTCACCTCATGTGAGTGGGGAGTGTGTAATTTGTGTATAATTAGTGTTTTTGTATTATCTTCCGATTAATTATAAAGATATATATATATATATCTAATGTGTGCACAATTATATATCATTAACATCATCTTTTGAAAATGAAACTTCAACCTACACCAATTTAATTACATATATCACCTACGTACATTTATTTTATTTATTTTTATCCGACTCGATCTACCATCACCTACTATTTTGATCTTATATATTATGGATGATAAAAACTAGGACGAGAGAAAGTGACTGGCTGGTGATAAGATTGGAGATAACCAACACTTGGTTAGGTGAGTCAATGCGCCCGCTAAGATATATATGAATTGATCATACTGACCATTGACCATGCATGCCCGGCCAGTCGGGTGAGTCAATTAAGACCCAATCTAATACGTTAGATTGGGAACAATACATTAAACTAGGGAAATCAAAATAAGACTAAGACGAAATAACATGGCTATTGAGAAGCAATACCAAATTAAAACAAAGAAAATAAAATTCAGAGCTTTTGAACAAATTGAAATTTGAATTTCTCTTCAAGCACGAGATGGTCAAAATTTTACAGAAGTCGAAAAAATATTCAGAGCTTTTGAACAAATTGAATTTCTCCTCCCTCTTTTAGATATCTCTCTCTTCAATTTTTTCCTGGAATATTTCATATCTAATTTGGATGTTGACCATAAATATTTATTTTATATATGTAAAATTAAGAAAAAAATTATCTAAAGAAATGTAAAATGATAGTTTTGTTCTTATTTTTACAACGAGGGTTGCTCTGTTAGGTAATAAATATTAATGAAGCAGTTGCAATCTTTGATTAATTTGAGTTATTATCTGTCTCCTGTTGATCTCTTTTTTTGTGGGAAGAAATCCTTGAGACTCTTAGGGTAGTGTAAACTTCACATTTCTTCCCGTAAAAATAATGTCATTTTTTGTGCAAAGACTACTGCAACTAGCTTCAAATCATGAGTATTATAATTGAGCTCGTAATTCTTTAATTGACAGGATACATTGGTCTTAAATTACCATTTTTTTGTTGCTAAAAATTACCAATAGAATAAAAAATCAATAGTGATTTATCTAAAATTTAATAATAATTTTTAGTGCTACGTCAAATAATGTGCATGATTTGAGAATGTGAAAATGTATATTGCATTTCTCTTATCACTTTCCCCCTTACCTTCATATCCATCTTCAATTTTAGGTTTTGGAGGATTAAGCTCTCCTATATATTTCCTCTTCGCATTCACTCTTAGCTCCATCACCTTCAATTGGTCTGATTCCCTTGTTATTAATTGTTCACTTATACAACACTCAGTCCTTTCTTCTTTTTCTTTTTTAGCTTTTAGCGTTTATGCTTAAAAGATCTTCAAATAATATAGAACAATTTTAGAGTGAGCTTAATAAATGATATCACGCCATTTATATAAAAAATTTAAATAAATAATATCATGTGATAAATATGTTTGCAAATAACACATGTCTAAATGCAATAACATTAAATTATTCCAAATGATCTTGGTCCAAAAATGAAGGCATCATATGAAAGGGAGAGCCTGAGAGGTCAGAAGTCTACTGTGCTTTAATTTCTAAGCACGAGCAGAAAAAAGTGCTACCGTGTTGCAGTTTCAGCCAACGCTCAATCTCTCTTCTTCAAGAAGAGAAATATGTAACATTTTTTTTTTTCAAAATTATCAACTCTAACATTTTTTTAAAAAAAAAAAAAAAATCAATCATTGGATATATAAGATTCAAGTGTAGGAAAATAGATCAAATGGTTAGTTGGAAAAAAAAAAAAAAAAAAAAAAAAAAAGTTGTTGGAATTGTACAAGAATTATGTCAAGAATTGTACAATAATCATTTCTCAATGAAAAATGGTAAGATTAACGTTAACTGGTATCTACTTCGGTGTAATGGGATCAAAATCAATTGGGATGTGGCTGAGGATCGAAGGAAGAAGCTTATCGGAATTGGGTTGGTTGCCTATGATCATTTGGGTGGAGTCTGTGGTGTTATGTGTTCGACAGTTGCTTATATTTTGGATTTAGCTTTAGCTAAAGCAATGGCGGCAAGAAAATGAGTTGAGTTTGTGAGGAGGCTGGGTCATCAGTTATTTACGTTGAAGGGTGATTCTATGGTGATTGTGGAGGCATTGAAAAAAAAATGTGATGTTTCATCTGATGTATATGGGGGAGTGGTCTGCAATATTATTTCTAAATTCTCTGACTTTGACTTGTATGATTTTATTTTATTTTGTTCGTAGAGGTGGTAATAATGTGGCCCATGAAGTTGCTAACCTTACTGTTTCTATGTCTTTCCACCAACTGTGGATTGACTCTTTTCCTAGTTCTTTATCAGTTTATATCCAGAAGGACTATTGTAATATTGGCATTTAATGAGACAAGGATTTCTTTTCAAAAAAAAAAATTATATATATATATATATATAACGTATGTAGAAAATGAATTAAAGATTGGTCCCTTTTTCTGTTGTGGATTTAAGTTTGGTTAAAGTCAGTGATAAAAAATGCTATACTTACCAAATTTTCTTCCTATAGTTTTCAAGTAATATGTCATAATTACTTGTGTTTTATAATTTTGATAAATATGTTACCATCCATAGAACGATGACACACCGGTTGAAAACTAATTCTTAATTAGAACAAAAATTTGGTAAGCGTTGAACTTTTCCAAAATCAATTGGAACAATTTCTGATGAAGTGTCCGTTGAGCTTATCCGGTATACTATATATACGGCCAGTCTTCAGTTGAGGTTTGACGTTGATGACTGACCAATCAGAGAGAGCAGAGAATTGCGATTTTTACCATTGGCTATCTGAAAGGATACGTCACTATCTGGAGTCAGTCGTGCAAATATTCTATTGTTGTTGGAGATTTCCATAGGCTGTTTGTGGATATTTTGTCAAATGCAATTATGCAGAGAATTGCGATTTTTTCCATTGGCTCATTACCCGCTGCCTTCCATAAATGCTATCTGAAAGGATACGTCACTATCTGGAGTCAGTCGTGCAAATATTCTCCTTCACTAATATTATAAATAACCCCAACGGGTGGCAGTGTTGATCGAACGATTAAGTTAATTAGTAGTCATCGCCCATTGAGAGAGAGAGAGATATATATAGCAGATCGAGAGAGAGATATATATAGCAGATCGAGAGAGAGATATAGCAGAGAGACAGAGAATGAGTAGCGGAGCTGAAGGAAGAACGTTCATGGAGGTTGGAGCTGATGGGGTGGCTCTCATAACCTTCATCAACCCTCCGATTAATTCCCTCTCCTTTGATGGTACTCGATCTTTCTTAATCCCAATACATATCTTTTATTTTATATATATATATATATATATATATATATATATATATATATATATATATATATATATATATAACCTTTTTTTTTGTTGTTATGAGTGTTCTTGGTTTGACCGTCAACATTTGCATGTGTTCTTCATGCTGATGACTTTTGGTGAGACAGAGATGCAGGAGACAGGAAGCGAAAAAAAGAGAAGTAAAAAAAAAAAAGGAGAAAAAAGAAAAAAAGAAAAGCAAAAAAAAAGGAGATACATGTGTGAATAGGGCAACTTCGTACATCACAAATATATTTTGCATTTAATTTGCATAAGTGGATGGAGGGACTCTTTAGTGAATCGATTAGTCATTTTAGCCTAAAGGTAAAATTGTGTTTGGCAAATGAATTTGGGAAATAAAATATAATTTTGATTCTACTTTTTTTTAAAAAAATAAATCATATTTTATTCAATTTTTTCAAAAACAAATCATATTTTATTTAACTTTTTCTATAAAGTCAAACCGCAAAATTTACAAACAGAAAAAAAAAAAAATAATAATAATTCTGATTTTAAAAATTTAATACTCAAACACACTATAAGCCATTTGAAATGCTCTAACATGCCAGTTTGACATGTACGTAAATTCAAATAAAAACAAAATTAACGAATTATTGAGGCCGGCCAAAAGCTACCCGAACAACATCGTTCGGTAATTATCTTTCCTTTTCTTTTTCTTCTTCTTTTTTTTTTTTTTTTCATAAAAAAAAAATAATAATAATATCAAAGAAAAGTTGGTAGGAAGGACCTAGTAGACCTACCACTCTTTTAGTAGCGAAGAGTGGAACGATGCATGGTATCATGCAACGTGGAGACAGGGGTGGTAAAAGTTTTGTTTTGGTTGTGAGTTTTTTTATTTGAATAAAAAAATGATTAATGTCACGTAAAAAAAAAAAAAAAAAGTTTTTTTTTTTCTTTTTTTTTAAGAGAAATGAAAATAAGAGGAGGGGTGGAAAATGGGGCTACCAAATATTTATGGCTTGGTTCGGTAAACATTTTTTAGAGTAATTTTTTTTTAATAGTAATAAAATGTGATTTAAAGTTAAAAAAAAAAAAAAAAGTTGTAATTTTTTGAATGAAAAAGTATTGTTTGTTATGACTTTGCTGTCGTCAGCAAAAGACGTATGTTGCCAACTTTTAAGATGTACGTAATAGCAATACGCACTTAATTCTACTGTGCTTTGACATATTTCATTCGCTCGGGTTGAACAATTAAAAGATAAAAAAATTCTTTTTTAAACGTGCTAATGAACACATGTCAATCTTATATATGAATTGTGTGAAACTTTTAACAAACCAATTTTTTCTGTCTAGAAAAAAATATAGAGAAAAGTGATTAGAGGAAAATTATACTTTCTTAATGAAATTTGGGTGTATTAATATTTTTGAGGTTTAAATGGAACTTTTGTTTGTTATTAGTTTGCACTTTATCTTTTATTATCAAAATTATTTTTCTAATTGTGTGTCTCCTCTCAGTGATAGGCAGTTTTAAAACCAACTTTGAGGAGGCCTTACGAAGAGATGATGTGAAGGCAATCGTGCTTACAGGTGACTGTAATCTCATATATATAAAAGATATATATGAATTAATCTAAACTCTTATATATATATAACTTCTGTAATTATTGGAGCAGGCGCAAAGGGCAATTTTTCTGGTGGCTTTGATGTTGCAATTCTTCAGGGAATTCAAGAGGGAAAGAGTATGCATGCTGCCTTTATATATATATATTTTTCCGTAAACTAAAAAAGAATAAGACTGGATACTCATATCACATGATTCACATCCGAGTATTATTTTAATTTTGTTCTCCTTTTTTTTTGGAAAAAAAAAAAAAAAAAATTTCTGAAACAAGTTAACGACAGAATCCTCTCCAAAAATTACCCTTCTCTTCGCTATAAATGTAGTAGTATTCCCTTGTTTCCTGAAGTGACGTTTGAGTTATGTATTTCCAGTCGATCCAGAAAAAAGGCCTGGCTCTATTGCCATAGAGTTTATTACTGACATTTTCGAAGGTACGTGTATGTGTGTATATATATATATATATAATTGGATTTTCTTCAAAGAGGATAAATGTTGTGTATTTGACTGCTTGCTTTGTGTTTCAGCTGCGGATAAGCCTTCAGTTGCTGCCATTGATGGCCTTACTAAAGGCGGAGGTTTAGAGATTTCAATGGTATACATGTGTTGCCATTTCTTTTGGACTAGCTTCGATCTCTTTTCATTTTTATTTAATTTACTGTTATATATATATATATATATATATATATATATATATATATATATTCTCATCATTTTGCTATATCAGGCATGCCATGCTAGAATCTCAACCCCCACTGTACAAATAGCGGCGCCTGAGCTGACTGTTGGATTGATTCCTGGATTTGGGGGTATGCCGACTTTGCCTTTTTCTCTCTCTTTTATTTATTTATTTTTTTTTGGTGTGAAAACTTTGTTTGTTTGGGAGTATATTTTTAAAAGCTGATTATTTAAAAATATAAAAAATTCTACATTTCAAATCACAAACAAAGGAATGTGTTTTCTAAATGCACGATTTTAAAAGATAAAGTAGGAGGAAAACCCGGTTAACCGCCGATTACCGGTTGGTACCAAGTTATCTACATAGGTAACCGAATATTAAAAAAATTTGGTATTTTGAGACCATTTTGAGTATTGACACTATTTTTTGGGCTTAATTTAGACACTTTTAGCCTTAAAAAAAATTAAAAAAAATAAATAAATAAATAAATAAATTTGTACTTGATTTTTTTTTTTTTTTAACCTGAAAATCCAATGTATTTAAATATATAAATGTTTTTTTTAAATAAATAAACACATTTATATATATATACTCTTAGGACAAACTGTAATTTTACAAACACTAAACTCTATTTTTTAAAATCGTATGTTTTGGGAATGGGATGATGATGATGCATGATGTTCATATAGCAGAATTAATCATCACATTAATGTTGTTGATGAAATTCATTGCTCCTGGCATGCCTCTCAGGTACACAGCGGCTTCCACGTCTTGTTGGTCTCCCAAAGGCGCTTGATATGATGCTGGTATATATGCTGTGATTATAATTTGTCTTTTTCTTTTGCTTTGGCTCCTCATAAATTTCAATAATTTCTCATCTCTAACTCCTCGATCTTGGGGTTTGCTTAAATAGAAGTCAGAAACAGTCAAAGCGGAGGAAGCTCAAAGTCTGGGTCTTGTGGATGCCATCGTTTCAGCTGATGAGTTGGTAAACACAGCACGTCAATGGGCCCTGGATATCTTCCACGGTAGAAGACCATGGGTTGTTACTCTTCACAAGACCGACAAGATAGAGCCCCTCGGGGAAGCTAGGGAAATACTCAAGCTTGCAAGAGCTGAGGCCAAGAAACAGGCTCCCAATGTCCGATACCCAGTCGTTTGCATTGATGTCATAGAAGAGGGTATAGTTTCCGGTCCCCGCGCTGGACTCTGGAAGGTCCGTGCATGTCTGTCTCCCTCTTCTTTTACTTAATCCCCTTCAAACAGCAGTTCCATTCAACTGCTTGATTCTGTATCTCACTCTGGCTGCAGGAGGCAGTAGCTTTTCAGGAACTTCTGTTTTCTGACACTTCCAAGAGTCTAGTCCACCTCCTCTTTGCTCAAAGTGGAACATCTGAGGTTTGAAAAATAATAAATTGTCATTGCCAGAGCATATATTTTCAATATATATATTCACTTCTGATCATCACTTTAAACAGGTACCTGGGGTTACTGATATGGGTTTAGTGCCAAGACGGGTGAATAAGGTTGGTGTCATTGGTGGAGGACAAATGGCGTCCGAAATAGCAACAGCATTGATTCTTGGTAATTATCAAGTTATCCTGAAAGAAGAAAATGACAAGCTCTTGCAAGATGGGATTGGTAGAGTCAGAGGTACGGTGAGGCTAGAATCCTATATTAAGATTATTATAGCGCGCTTCTACTCTAATAGAGACAGAATTCAAATTGGTTCTTGTTTAATCTTCTTTTTGTTTATTCAGCCAATTTGCAAAGCAGTGTGAAGGAAGAGAAAATGTCTGAGAAGGACTTTGAGAAAGCCATATCACTTCTCGAGGGTGTCCTTGACTATGAAAGCTTTAAAGATGTTGACATGGTGATTGAGGTACTTGAGTTCACAATGCATGTTGATTTTTTTGTCATTGCTGTTTATTCAGAAACTGGAGAAGAAAGTGTTCAGTATTTGTTGTTGATGATTGGAACAGGCAGCTATTGAGGATGTTTCTCTAAAGCAACAAAGTTTTGCCGATCTTGAAAAGTACTGCCCACCACATTGCATACTTGCGAGTAGCGTCTCCACAGTTGACTTGAATCTGATTGGGGATTTGACAAAGTCCCAAGATCGGATTGTTGGAGTTCATTTCTTTAGGTAGTACTAGATTTACCGTTATTGTTGGAGCATATTTTCCCTGCTGTTTTTCTGTCTGCAATTTGTTTCGCTTAATTAACCATTTTGTTATGCTTTCCATGCAGTCCGACGCAGCCACTTTTGGAAATTGTTCGCACTAGGCAGACGTCTCCCCAAGTGATTGTTGACTTGCTGGATGTTGCGGAAAAGATAAAGAAAACTCCAATCGTAGTTGGAAATTGCCCAGGCTTTGCTGTCAACAGGATGTTCTTCCTGTACGCACAAGCGGCTACTTTGCTCGTCGAGCGTGGCACAGATCCCTATCAGATTGATAGGGCAATTACTGAGTTTGGAATGCCAATGGTCCCTTTCAGGTTTAATTATAGGAGAATTATAACCCAGTCTCTGTATCTCATTGTTGCTTCTTAATATGATCTAATTTCTTGCATTTAACTGGCTTTTATGTTTTGTTTTGTCCATGCAGATTGGCTGACATGGTTGGTTTTGATTTTGCAATCGCAACTGGCACCCCATTTGTTCACAATTTTCCTGAGAGAAGTTATAAATCAATGCTTATCCCACTAATGCAGCAGGAAAAGAGAGCAGGTATAAGTTTGTTGTTAAAAATGATAGGCTATTTATACAAAAAGCTTCTTAAGTTGATAGGAAACTCCCTTTCAATAAGTGAGGTTCGACATATTGAATATTTAATTAAAATGGGAGACAAAGTTTGACATATTAAATTACTATCTATCCCAAAAGCTTAAACTAATAAAAAATAGTAGACTTAATCATTTAAATTTTATTCTAACATCCTCCTCATATGCGGACTGAAACTCATTCTTATCAAGTGAGACCTAACACGTGAAGTATTTAACTAAAATGGAGGGTGAATTGTAGCCTGACTTTGATACCAAGTTAGATTATCACTTATCTAAACTTAATCATTTGAATTATATTATAACAAAGTGGTCAACCTATTGATTTAAGTCTATTCAAATTTAGTATGGATCTTCAAGTCTTTCATGGTTTACCATGCACTCTGTTTCAGGCGAGACTACTCGCAAAGGGTTCTATGTCTATGATGAGAAAATCGAAGCTAGCCCGGATCCTGAATTAGAAAAATATATTGACAAGTCAAGGAGCATTTCTGGTGTAACCATTGACCCTAAGGTCTCTCTCTCTCTCTCTCTGATTTCTGAACTCTGTTCTGAAGAGTAGTATAGTATTAGTGGTAATATAGAAGTCTCTCTCCTCTCTCCAATCTCCTAATCTTTTTGAAAATGAACTTGAACACAGTTAGAGAACTTACCAGAAAAGGAAATTGTGGAAATGATATTCTTTCCTGTGGTGAATGAGGCCTGCCGAATCCTTGATGAAGGTATTGCAGTCAAAGCGGCAGACCTTGACATTGCTGCTGTTATAGGCATGGGTTTCCCACCTTACAGGTTTGCAACTTTTCAGTAGTTTTATGCAATTTCCTGAACCGAACTCCATCCAATTCTTGCTAAATCTTTTGGGGTTACATTTGATCAGAGGAGGCATCATGTACTGGGCTGATTCCCTCGGTTCCAAATACATATATTCGAGATTGGAGGAAGGGTCAAAGACGTACGGAGATTTCTTCAAGCCTTGTGCCTACTTGGCTGAAAGAGCTGCCGAGGGGGCTCCTCTGGTGAGAAATCTGAAACTGTATTTTGTCTATCCTCTAAATATAGTAATGAAACCACATACAAATCCAGAGATATATAAAAAATAATAGTTTCTTTAATGGATCAAAGACTATTATGGCTGATTTGAAGAGTTTAATTACTTGATTTAGATTCAAAGTCACAGTCACTGGTACTGCATCTCTAATGGTTCTTGCACTGTTGCTTTGCAGAGTTCTCCAGTAGAGGAAGCAGATCTCCGTCGTAAGTAATGAACAGACCAACGTTAACCAAAATGGGAGCACTCTCAACAAGGCAACTCACCCAACGGCTAGTGCATTTCATATGGAAACCCCAAATCAATTATGTATCTTATTTCCTTTTTCGTAAACAATAAAATATCAAAGAGTATAAATTCTCTATGAATGAATAAGATCTGTGTACTACAAAATTATTCAAATTGATGAATGAATAAGATCAGATCTATTTAGTCTTTAACGACGAAGTTTTAGCGACCACTTCTGCGACAACCAAAGTCGTTGCTAATAGTCAATAGCAACCACTTTAAGGGCTGTAGCGACGACTCAGGGTCGTCGCTAAAGACCATTTTTCTTGTAGTTATATAATGGAAAAGTTATATTTCAATTACTTACGTATCGTTTTTCACACAGCGGAGTCACAAATGACCCATCTTTCTTTGTGTGAGAGGTCTTATAAAAGTCAATTACCTTAGGTTCCACCCCAGTTTGTCTCTTCTGCACATAATAGACACATGATTAGCATATGCTCTAAATATAATTATTAAAATAATATAATAGTATAAAATTATTACCTTACTATGGCGATGACTAATAAAAGATCTAGAGCCGGATGTGTGATTGGTCTTCAACATCGATCTATTCGCCTTATTACGTAAGGACTTACGCTTCCAATCTTCGTTGGCAAATGATTCACATATCTTATGCCACGTGGTTTGTGACATATTCTTTTGAACTTTTGTCTTGGCCATTTTTAAGTCTGTATTACCACCGCATTTTAGGAATCTTTGATGAAGACCATAACGAAGTGTTTTATAACTATTTGATAAGGCCAACTCCACACTTGCATTGTGTTCATTCACATTCTCATCTAAATCCCACTCACTCTGAAACATAATAGATAAGAAAACAATAGTCTTAACATTTTATATTATATGTAGTAATTAACATAACATCAAACAATAAAACTCACTAAAACACAATTTCTTAACAGTTGCCGCTCATTTGGTGGGACATGAGTCCAAGAACCATGCCAAAGGTCGGCGTGTTGACGAACAACTATTGTCACTCTCCTACTAAATTGACTAGCATTATCGCCTACAGGTCCTCTTGCCTCAGCAGGGATTTCTATCGAAACGGGACCATGCTCTATAAGATTACTGAACTTAATAGATTTATTCTGACCTCTTTTCTTCTTGCTGGTCATAACAGCTATGAGGCAAAATATGAAAACCTAGTTAGTAATTTCTGGTGAAGTAGTTTGTTCAATAACAGAGCTTATTGCATAAATATTATATGTGCACTTACAGGATGTATTGGAGGGTCCCTGTGTCATCATTTGACATGGTTGTACATCAGTTTCAATAGCCACTTGGGATCCTAAACTTGTGTCCCCATCTTTATCATTGAGCTGCAATGGCATAGAACGAGTCGTGGCCATACATCGTTTTCGTCCTCGATTCATTGTGTATAACTGATTCTACAATAGTAACAATGGATAAGAATATGTGAAAATATAAACATACAATAATACTCAAATAATTTCTAATGAGGCAAACAAATCATATGCTTATATCATCTTATCATATATCACAAAACAACAAACAAATTTCACAATAGAATATATTCAACACATATCATCTTCAGAGTTTGTATCAGAGTTGCAAGATAACTCCTCTTCATGAAAGGAGTTTGTATCATTGTTGCTAGATAACTCATCTTCATCATCGTTGCTAGATAACTCTTCTTCATCATCATAGGTTGTTTCATTCTCCTCATTATTGGCCTCATCACTGATTAACATGCTTCTATCAACAACTATTGGTTCCACATCATCTCTACGTAACGGAGTTGAGTCTTCATTGTTTCCTTGTTGCACAGGTGCATGACTCCCAACACATTCATCTTCTTCGTCCTCATCACCAAAGCCTTCGTCATCTTCTTCAATCTCTCCCTCTAGTACAGTTGGAACATCGTATATATTTCTATGGGTCACCTTTTGTACTACTTGCCAACTACTACCCAATTTGGCATCTTTTAAGTAAAATGCTTGTGAAGCTTGGCATGCTAGGATAAATGGGTCAGATGCATACCATGTACGCGATGTATTCACACTCGTAAAATGCTCATCTATTTGCATTCTTGTTCTATGCCCAATGTCCCACCAATCACACTCAAATAAATACACACGATTTCGACCATAACGTAACACTAGAATGTTCTTCAACTCACCATAGAAGTCAATATTCTTCATGCGATGCTCACCTGGAACAATTATACCACTATTTTGGGTACGTAGAGTCCGTTCATAGTCTTTTATGTGAAACCTAACCCCATTCACAATACAACCTTTAAACATTGCAACTTGATGATCCGGTCCGCATGCAAGATCATATATTTGTTTAGACACGGTTTCTACATTATGCCCACATATACGATGTCGGAACCAGCTTTCGAATTCGGCTTCATGCTTACTCTGGATTTCCACAGTTCCTTCTCCTTCGATCTAGTCATAGTGTTCACTACATAAAGAATAATAATTACTCTAGCTACTTTATTATCAAGTAAATCATGCATAAGTTAAAAGAACAATAAATCATACACTTACCGAATGTATGAAGCAATTTCGTCACAATTGTTAAGCACATACCATCGAGCCTTTGAGAGAACCTTATCTTCAGGTTTTATAATTTTGCTGCTCCTAAAGGACGAACTCGTTGAGAGAACACAGACAAGCCTTTACTCTTTTCCACCTGCCACCCATCACTATTCCGTTCTTCACGAGTCCATTTTGTCTCAATCCCCCGAAGATACATGGAGCAGAATGTCAAACATTCAACTGATAAATATCCCTCTGCAATTGACCCTTCCGGACGTGCTCTATTCCGCACAAATTGCTTATATTTACCAAGACATCTTTCAATTGGATACATCCAACGGAATTGTACTGGTCCTGCAAGCTCGGCCTCTCAGGGTAAATGAATAGCTACATGTATCATTATATCAAAAAAAGCCGGTGGAAATATCTTTTCCAACTTGCATAAAATTACAGGGATGTCATCCTTCATTCGCTTCAAGACATCTAATCTCAATGTTCTTGAACATAATTCCTTAAAAAAGAAACTCAACTCAATCAATGTTGTACGTATTTCATTCGATAAATATGGACGAATTGCAACAGGAAGTAATCGTTGAAAGAAAATGTGACAATCATGGCTTTTCATTCCCGAAATCTTACCTTCTTTGACGTTCACACACCGATTAATGTTAGATGCATACCCATCAGGGAACTTCACACCTTTCAACCAATCTAAGAAACTTATCTTCTCAGCTTTTGACAAGGTAAAATTTGCATGAGGCATTGATGTGGATGTACCATTTGGTTGTAAGTGCAAATCTTTACGTATGCCCATCACACACAAATCCTGTCGTGCCTTGAAAGTGTCATTCGTTTTTCCATCAATATTCAGTAATGTACCTAAGACACTATCACATATGTTCTTTTCAATATGCATAACATCTAAATTGTGTCTCAGTTTCAATGTTGACCAATAAGGCAAATTAAAAAAAGAGAAATGATTCTTTACCACCTAAATATACAACTTTTCACCACCTTGTCTATGTGGCAAGGTGGTCCCCCACTTTATTTTATTTTTTAAAAATAAAAAAAACTCTAAAGTTAGTAGGGGACCACCTTGCCACATAGACAAGGTGGTGAAAAGTTGTATATTTAGGTGGTAGTGAATCATTACTCTTAAAAAAAATAATCTTCTTCGTCCAATTCAACTCATTTTCTTTGCGCTTTCGCTTTCTCGATTTTCCATTCTCATCTTTTCCAAATTGCACATTTGTTAAGTTATTTAGTTGGTGTAACAATTGATCACCAGATAATTCATTAGGCTTCATTCTATGCTCCTCAGTACCGTCAAAGAGAGATTTTTTTTTGCGCCATATATGCCCCTGAGGTAAGAACCGACGATGACCCATGTAGCACGTCTTAAATCCAAACTTCAACCTTCTAAATATTGTATCCTTGTTACATACTGGACACGCAAGCTTTCCCTTAGTAGACCACCCAGACAAGTTTCCATATGCAGGAAAATCGTTTATAGTCCATAATAATGTTGCATGCAACTTAAAATTCTCATGTGTCGACGCATCATACGTAGGAATGCCTTCAGTCCATAATTCTTGCAAATCATCCACTAACGGTTGCAGATACACATCAATATCATTTCCAGGTGCCTTAGGTCCAGGGATAAGTAAGGACATTATCATATATGGATCTTTCATACACCTCCACGGAGGTAAATTATACGGCACAAGTACTACTGGCCATATGCTATATGATGTACTCATATTACCAAATGGGTTGAAACCATCACTTGCTAAACCAAGTCGCACGTTGCGGGAGTCCTGAGCAAACTGAACATGTTCTTTATCAAACTCTTTCCACAATATTGAATCAGCTGGATGTCTTAGAATTCCATCATCTTGACGCCCATCTTTGTGCCACCTTATATCTTTGGCAATATCTTTCGACATAAACAACCGTTGCAATCTCGGTTTAATTGGGAAATACCGTAAGACCTTATGTGGAATTTTCTTACCTTTACCTTTGACCGTTGCCCATCTTGAAGTTTTGCATGTTGGGCATTCTTCTTTATCAGCGTGATTCTTCCAAAAAAGTATGCAATCATTCTTACATGCATGTATCCTCTCATAACTAAAACCCAAGTCTTGCCTCAACCGGTTTGCTTCATAATATGATCTTGGTAATGCCTCTCCATCTAGGAGAGCTCTCTTTATCAAGTCAATCACCATATCAAACGCCTTGTTACTCATATTGCAAAGTGTTTTTATATGAAGTAGATTCACAGTGAAAGAGAGCTTTGAAAACTTCTTACAGCCTGGATAAAGTTCACATCGGGCATCTTCCAACACTTGGTCAAAAGTTCTCGATTTGTAATCATTGGTTGTTGGACCTGGAGTAGTAGAGGATTCACCTGCATTAGCACCTGGAAATGTCCCCATACCGATGTCATTTAACATTTGTTCAACCTCATCAATATACTCCGAACTTGCATTATCATCATTATGATTGACATGCTCATTTATACGAAACGGGTCTTCTTCCCCATGAAATACCCATTGGGTGTAGTTCATATCAATTCCGTTAATGAACAAATCATCTTCCACCATGTCTATAGGCTTATAATAACGATTCTCACACTTGCGACATGGACACTTGATCCTATTAAGCTCATCCACATGACCACGTGCCATTCTAATGAATTGTTCAACACCTTTGGAATATTTCTCACCAAATCTATGAGTTTCCTGCATCCAACTCTTATCCATCTCGATGTCTGGTTAACTAAAGTCTTTGTACTAGTTTATAAAATAAGCTACAACGGGACTGGGTCAATAAAGGTAAAATTAGTATTAGTTTTAAATAAAGCTATGAATATATACAATGCTTTTATTACACAAAGGATAAAAAGATAAATTGCACAAAATCAACAATATGACAATATAAAGTTATCAAACATCTTTCTTCTTCAATAACAGTCCAAGACAACTTCAAAACTATTATTAAGTAAGCACAATCTAGAACATTAGATTCGCATAGCTTGCTATAGATTTGAATTCACTGTTTTTCCTATAAGTAATATAGATTAATGTTAACCCTAATAGATGAAAGATCAAGTAAATTGCATAGCAAAACATAATAATATGAATTATTAAAAATCTTAAGAAGTCATTTTTTCAAATTTGAAGAGATTCAATATATTGATAAAAAACCAGAAAGCAAACTTTTGAAAATAAAAAATTTCAACTTCAAATTTGCAGTGTTTGTGATTGTGCAATGAATATTGTGTACTTACATTTTTGGCAGCAGTAATAAATGCTTCCCTGTGGCTAATATCCGAATTATTAGCCTTGATCCTTTAGATCTCCTCTCTACATAGGAAAGAAGTTTTGTCTTACATGAGAAATGGGAATGTTATAGTTTGAATATATACAATGTTTTTATTACGCAAAGGATAAAAAGATACCCAAAAGAATCAATGGCAAATTTGTTACTTTATAAACTGATTATATGTAGATGGTACTCGCTGCCTCTTCTTGGGAGTTGAAATGGAAAACAACAGCTCATGATTGGACAACTCAACAACAACCAAAAAAAAACCAAAACATGGGAAGTCACCTAAAAAAAATCTCAATTCATTTGTAAATCCTCAAATTATTTACAAACTATTTACAAACACACTAAAAGCAGCTCACTCTCTATTTTACTTCAACATCAATATTCAAAACAATTATTTATGAACCACCTAAGTGCCTATTGAAAAACTATAAAACTTTTTAAAGAAAAGTGCATCCCAATTAAAAACTAAGGGAATTGAAATCGCGTGATTACTCAGAAAGTAAATATATATTTTTATATAAAAAAAAAAAAAAAGAAAAAAAGAAAAAAGAAAAAAAAGAATGATGATTGTAAATAATACACATTTATTAAACAATACAAGAATATATAACTCTAGCTTTCTGAAACACTTTTCGATTGATTAACATGTTTTATCAAAATTCTAAAACTTTTAAATTAAAAAAAGGCATGACTTCGAGCATTCCTAGAAGCCTCACCAAATTTTACTCACCATTGGGGAAAAAAAAAAAAAAAAAGTTGAATAGTAACATAATTTCTCTTCTTGAATTCAAGAAAGAAAGAAAAGAAAAAAACATTTAGGCTTAATTAAAACTAAAATACACAAAGACTCTTATTCTACACATATGCATGTGAATCTAAATTAGAAGTACATTAAAACAAAATGGTTTTCTTGTGATAATTAAGAGAGATATTAAGCTTAATTGTTCTGCCTGATTGACACATCCAATAAATTAAATGACACATCCAATAAATTAAGCTTAATTTTCTACTTGATTGGCACATCCAATAAATTAAATGACCAATAGAAGCTAAATTTAAAAAGGAGATCGAGCCACAGTACATATTAAAAAAATAATCTAGTAATCCATCAAATTCATTAACAAAATGTAATCATAAAAAAACATAAACATATTCCTTCTTTTTTTGGGATAATTTTGAATCACAATAAGCTGGGAATTGAAGTCCCCAATCCTGTTATTTTTTTAGGGAATTTTTCTGTTTTTTTTTTCTTCAAAATTAGATCGGTAGGGAATTAATTGAACCGGGAACCCTAGAATGTTGAATAAAAATCTTTCAAAATGAAATAAAAAGAGAATGGAATTGAAAAGGTCGGCAAAGAATGGCAGAAATGGCCAATGCAATTAACGGGTATATCAAATTCAGATATAAATAGAATGAAAAAAGAACGCACGCCATTGACAATAGAAAGTTGGATACCCAATTGAGAGAGGCCGCAGAGAAAAGCGAATAGTTAAGAATGGGAAGAAATACACAGAGAGAGAGAGGGAGAGAGAGAGAGAGAGGAGGAACTGACCTGAGAATCTGAGATAGAAAGGGGAAAGGTTTTGCACGGTGTCTTCTTGTCCAACAGATAAAACGAATGAATGAAAGGAAACAGATTCGTCCCTCCTTCCTATAATATTGGAACAAATAACTCTATAAATTTATATTGATCTCTAGCCATTGTATCTTCACAAACAAATCTTCTTTAATTAGTTCATAAATAATCCATATTTTAATCTTTGTATCTAAAATTAATAAAGAATTAAACAATGCAGAATATGATAAATAAATCCCATAATATCCTTATAAAATGTTCCATGGAAAGGAGGAGAGGATACTGGAATGGAGTCTCTGACAGTTGTTACGTATAATGCTCGTGGGCCGTGGCCGCCCATAAAGATTCTGTTCATCTGTTTTGGACTTTTTTTAAATTTAGTTTTAAATGGTGCAGGGATTTGCCAGCTGACCTCTCTTTTTTTTCTTTCTTTTTCTTTTTTTATTATTATTTTTATAAGTACAAGATAAAAAGAGAACGGACATTAAAAAACTAGAAAAGAAAATGATGATGCCTTTCCAAAAAAAAAAAGGGGGGGGGGGGGGGGAAAGGATCCCAATAAAACAGAAGAAATGAGAATGCAGCCAAAATGAAATCTAATTAAAAACACAGACATATATGCAGTACTCTTAGACGTACATGACAACAAAGACGTGGTTTTTGTGTGATAATCTAGTTGGTGTAGGCAATTTAATAATTTTCTAGTTTCAGAAAAAGTAAATTAAAAAAAAAAAAAAAAACCGAATCAGTCTTGACTGCAAGCCTAAAACGATCACCAACCCCACATGAGATAAAACTACAATTAATCCAAGTTGCTCATAAACTATTTTGTGGAAAAGGGGAAAGTTTTAGGTCACATATCGCTATCAATCTATAGGTTTTAGGTGTCACCACACATACTTTCGTCCAAAATTGTCTAACAATAAAATATCCAAATCTCAATTCAAAGGTATCACTGTTTTTACTATTAGCACTAAAATAAAATAAACATAAAATTAACCTCTAAATAATAACAGATTCAAATCCCAATTCAAAGGATTACAATTTTTTTGGGAGTGAAACGTACAGATAAATAAACATAAATTAATCTCTAAACAATAAAATATCCAAATCCCAAATCCCAATTCAGATCAAAACGAGATAGAGAGTGAGAGAGAGACCTGAGAGAAAGAAACTGTTTTGATGGAGCGCTGCTTTTCTTTGCTCTTTTTTTTTTTTTTTTTTTTTTTTTTTTTTTTTTTTTTTATTCTGCTTCTTAAACTATAACAAACAACTTTTGGTTTGTGCGGGAAAGTCTCCCGCGTGCAACTAGTGGAAGTTGTGTTTCTTTTACCTTTTTTTTTTTTTTTTTTGGTAAATAGCCTAGTTAGTCGTGAATGGGAGTACTGCATGCCAGATTCCATTAATTAGAATTGCTTTATGGGTTGGGTGGTTGGCAAACTTTGGCCCTTTTTTTTTTTTTTTTTTTTTTCTTTTCTTTTATATATATATATGCGGTTGACCAACTTTGGCCTCTCTTTCTCTTCTTTTTTTTTTTTTCCTTCATATATATATATATATATATATATTTCTTTATTAATATTTTTTTAAAAAAAAAAAAAGACTAAAGTATTCTTATAAATTCCAAAACAAATAAAAAAAAATTAATTGTTTACAAAAATTTAAAAAATTACAATGAACCCCCTTGGTTTTTCAAACTTTTTTTTTATTTTTTTATTTTGTTATAATTATAATTTCTTTTTTTTTCTTTTTTCTTTTTTCTTTTTTTTTTAAAATTTTATGAAGCATATTTTTGTCATTGAGAGGTTGACATTGACATTTTTTTGTAGTTTAGATAGAACATTGACAATGGATCAATTTGAGGGGGTATGTGTATTTTTTTCTAAAAAATATGTAAGTTTGTTATCAATTAATTATTTGATCGTATCACGATTAATCGGACTAATGCACAAGGATACAACAAAATCCATACATTATTATCATTATTGATCGAACTAATGCATTAGGATAATATATAATTCATATACTCACGATCGATCGGAGTAATGCACTGGGATCGATAAAATTTTCTATCGATTGGAGTAATGCAGTACTAGTAAAACAAAGTGGGCAGCCACCCACCCTCGGCCACCTCTGGGGGTGGCCTAGCAACCCCCACACCGGCAGCCACCCCTTTGTTTTATTCATTTTTATTTTTTTAAAAACAAATATTTATATTTTATTTTTTTCATATTTTTTTTTATTGTAATTGACACGTGTCGACTTTTTATTGGGTATGACGTGATTGACTAACAGAATCTGTTAACATAGTAGATGGAAAATTGGCCTAGGAGTGATTCGTAATTATTGTTTACCACGATGACCTCTCATGAACATTTTGAACCATAAGAAGTGAAAAATAATTATGGCCAACCCCAGGGACCAACGATACAATTATCCATTTTCGCAAAAACCATGCCTACCGTCTGCTATTTCCAGCAACTTGTTCATTGTTCCCTTTTACTTCATTTTCCTCTTTACAGATCAATTAATCTTCATATCAAATGGAATAAAAAAATCAAACAACTTCTTCAACTCAAACCATTCTCTCGTCCAACTCTGTTTCACCTTCAGCTCTATTGCATCGGCAATGGGTTATTTTTATTTTTATTTTATATATATATATATATATATATATATATATATATATATATATATATATATATATATATATATATATATAAAAAAAAAAGAAATTATTAATTTAAGGTGATTTGGCAAAAAAAAAAAAAAAATACTAAACGGTGTCATTTTAACTGATGTGTCAATGCCTGTGGATAAATGGTGACTCTACCTTACAAACGTTGTAAAACTGGACGGAAAAAACACGAAATGACTATTTTTCAAATTCGCGAAATTAAAAACTTAAGGAATGAGTGATATTTTTTTAAAATTAAAAAGTGAATGAGTGATTTCAAATCTTGTGTTATCTCAAGGATTTATGATACATTTACAAAAAAATTAAAAAAAAAAAAAGAAAAAAAGAAAAAGAAAAAGAAAAACTACACTTAACCTCCCAAAGTTTCACTCAAATTGCAATTTTACCTCTAAAGTGAAAAAAGTTGCAATGGACCTTAACCATGTTTCCTAATTTAGTAATGTATCCAAGTCTTCCGGAAAAAATAAATAAATAAAAAAAATAATAATAAAAAAAATTATTATTATTATTATTTTTTAAAATTTTTTATTTAAAAAAAATTATTATTTTTTTAAATTTTTTATTTAAAAAAAGACAAAAATATCCCCAAATGCTCCGGAACCACCCCCAATTTTTTATTTTTTATTTTTAAAAAAAGAAATTGATCTTTTCAGTGGTATTTTCAGAAGAATATGCTACATTGCAAAATTATGAAACTTAGTTGGGGTCCATTGCAACTTTTTTTTTTTTTTTTTTTTTTTTCATTTTGGAGGCAAAATTGCATATTAGATTAAACTTTGGGGGGGGGGGGGGGGTGGGGTAAAGTTTAGTTTTTCCAAAACAAAAAAAATTAAGTTAAATACACGAGATATTAGCAACGATGTGTTGTCGCTAATTTGATTCAAATTAATATATTATTTATGGATCATTTTAGCGACGACTATTATGGTCACTAATAAGATCTGTCATTAGCAACAACATAGTCTGTCGTCACTAATAGTCAAGTATTAGCGACGACTATTATGGTCCCTAATAACATGCGTTATTAGCGACCACAAAGTCGTTGCTAATAAGCTAAATATTGTCGCTAATACTTTCCACGTGGGAAAAAAATTACCGCCACAATAATAACGACGACATATTAGCGACGACAATTTTGTCGTCGCTGATGTTCAAACTTTTTTTGACATTAGCAACGACCCCAAAATGTCGTCGCTGATAAGTGACTATTAGGGACGACTTATGGGTCGTCGCTAAAAAATTGGTCGCTGAAGCCATTTTTCTTGTAGTGTGACCAACGTTAACCACAATGGGAGCACTCTCAACAAGGCATTTCATAAGGAAACCCCAAATCAATTATGTATCTTATTTCCTTTTTCGTAAACAACAAAAGATCAAAGAGTATAAATTCTCTATGAATGAATAAGATCTGTGTACTACAAAATTATTCAAATTGATGAATGAATAAGATCAGATCAATTTGCTGTTGCATAGCCCGCTTGGTTAAGATATATAATTAGTATTGTAACTTTAAAATAAGTGGGTTCATTGATGTAATTGTGTTAAAAAACTTAAAAAGTACTTTCAGTATATAAAAAAGTTGTTCTAAGCAAAACTTAAAAAACTCTAATTATGTCCCCATTAGGCATAAGTGCGTAGGTCTGCTCATCCAGATGTCCTAGGATCCTTCCGACTATCCGCTAACCTATGTAACTATCTGATGTAGGACGGAATTTATTAATATTTTCGATGAAAACGAAAATAGAAAAGATGTTCAAAATAATACTGAAGCAGCACCGTTTAATTAGAAGCTTACCTATTCGCAGACAATGGAAGTACAAAAGGAAAGACTTGATCGTCAAGCCAAGACTTTATGTTTTTTTCTTTACTAGGACTAGATTTGCTAGTAGTTTTATTTCTTTCCTTACTAGGATTGGATTTGTTTTATTTCTTTTCCTTTTAGAATAAGTTTTACTTTTACTACTAGAATAAGGTTTACTATTGCTATTAGGAAAGGTTTACTTTTACTACTAGGGATAGGTTTACTTTTTCCACAAATATTTCTCTTCTATAAATATGCTTGCTTATTATGTAAAACTCAGAATCAATTGAATTGTTATAAAATCAGAGAATTCTCTCTCAAATACTCTGCGGAGTTTTATCTTTCTTTTAGCATGCGGGCTTGTTTTATCTTTTGGGGTAGAAGACGAAGACGCTTCTCCTTGCAGAATCGAAGACACTGTTCTTTGATTAGTTACCTTAGTCTTCCGCTACGTCAGTTGGTATCAGAGCAGGCTTTATCCTGATCATGGCCAATTAGCGCAACGGTGACAAACTTCTCCAACAACGCCGCTTGTAGGGGAGGAGCTCTTTTGAGAGCCGAATCTTTGGGGTATCTGATCCGGCATTATCCGGATTCGATGGCCAACTTATACTACAGTAACATCTTCTATAACGATGTGGATCGTGACAGGGAGGCTCCTTGGAGAGCCGAATTGCAAGAGTTCCGGCAGATGTTGCGACAAGAGATGCACCAGATGCGAGAGATGATGGAGCGCATGTACATGGGTCCTATTCGTAATCATAGGGAAAATCTTGTCCATAATGATGATGGAATTCGAGTGAAGCCTACTTGTCACAAACGACTTGCACCCATAAACCGAGCACCGGTCTGTGAAGATTTTGGTGACAATGATGTAAGTTGCGTTCAACCTATTTCTAACCATATTTATGAATCTCCGAATAAGAAAACCGTATATGAAGAGAATGTTAGTTATAGTAAGAATGTGGAGTTGCCGTTAGAGAAACAACATGTGCAACCACAACCATTGGTTCCAACTACTATACCACTGGAAGAATATCCACTACAAGCACAGCCTATCACGATCACGGCAGAAATAAATGACAAGGGTGATTCTTTTGAAGAAGACAATCAAGTTGAAGGTGACATCAAGAAAAAAATATTTGGAGAAATTATTATGGAAGGAGACGAAAATGAAAAGTCGTGTCTTGGCACGATCTATGTAGATTTCTCCAAATATCTTTCTCCGGAAGTGCCGCACGCTATCTATGTAGATTTTTCCAAATATCTTTCTCCGGAAGAGCCGCGTGTGACATATTGCAAAGAAAACTTGAGGATGAGTTTTTTTCAAGTGGGGGTGCCTGATGTAGGACGGAATTTATTAATATTTTCGATGAAAACGAAAATAGAAAAGATGTTCAAAATAATACTGAAGCAGCACCGTTTAATTAGAAGCTTACCTATTCGCAGACAATGGAAGTACAAAAGGAAAGACTTGATCGTTAAGCCAAGACTTTATGTTTTTTTCTTTACTAGAACTAGATTTGCTAGTAGTTTTATTTCTTTCCTTACTAGGATTGGATTTGTTTTATTTCTTTTCCTTTTAGAATAAGTTTTACTTTTACTACTAGAATAAGGTTTACTATTGCTATTAGGAAAGGTTTAGTTTTACTACTAGGGATAGGTTTACTTTTTCCACAAGTATTTCTCTTCTATAAATATGCTTGCTTATTATGTAAAACTCAGAATCAATTGAATTGTTATAAAATCAGAGAATTCTCTCTCAAATACTCTGCGGAGTTTTATCTTTCTTTTAGCATGCGGGCTTGTTTTATCTTTTGGGGTAGTACTGACGTAGCGGAAGACTAAAGTAACTAATCAAAGAACAGCGTCTTCGATTCTGCAAGGAGAAGCGTCTTCGTCTTCTACCCCAAAAGATAAAACAAGCTCGCATGCTAAAAGAAAGATAAAACTCCGCAGAGTATTTGAGAGAGAATTCTCTGATTTTATAACAATTCAATTGATTCTGAGTTTTACATAATAAGCAAGTCTATTTATAGAAGAGAAATACTTGTGGAAAAAGCAAACGTATCCCTAGTAGTAAAAGTAAACCTTTCATAATAGCAATAGTAAACATTATTCTAGTAGTAAAAGTAAAACTTATTCTAAAAGGAAAAGAAATAAAACAAATCAAATCCTAGTAAGGAAAGAAATAAAGCTACTAGCAAATCTAGTCCTAGTAAAGAAGAAAACATAAAGTCTTGGCTTGACGATCAAGTCTTTCCTTTTGTACTTCCATTATCTGCGAATAGGTAAGCTTCTAATTAAACGGTGCTGCTTCAGTATTATTTTGAATATCTTTTCTATTTTCGTTTTCATCAAAAATATTAATAAATTCCGTCCTACATCACTATCATCTAGGTGTTTTTTAATTTCATTGCCGTTACATGCCTTCTGAATTTTTTAGGGCAATCCATTGGTCATATGATCAGCTATCAACTTTATGGAGGGAATGAATTCAACTTTAATTTCACTCATCTCCATTATATCTCGATTATAATGATAATTCAAAGGGAAAAATGTTAAAAAAGAAAAAGAAAAAGAAAAAAAAGCCCTTCAAGGCCTGAACTAACAACCGTTTTTAGAATAACCACATGAAACGACAAATGTGGCTGAAGAGCTTTCATCCAGATATCCTACTAGGCAGGCCTCACTAGTGTTCCTAGAGTATTTGATCTTTACCACAAAATTATAACCAGCAAAGGTGGAAAGAAAGTCAGGCTATTTATTCATCCAAGCTGGACTAGAACATATAACATTGATATACTTTCAGAACTTTATATAAAGCATTTGGGACCCCCATTTTAGCTTCCCAAGGACATCAAATTATCACTATTGAGTCTAATTTCATTCCAACATCTATGTATTAAAAAACAATCATTACCTACCTAAATTACTAACAATTTGTTTAGATAATGTGAGAGTTCTTATAAACCTAATGCCCAAATAAATTTGGATCGCCGATCGATGACATATACGTGATTTCACATGTGTTTGTCCGGCTATCTGACTACATACTGTCGATGTTTCTCTGAATCTTATGTCTGATGTGAATGTCTTGTTAGTTGTTGCAGGAAGAGAGAGAGAGAGAGAGAGAATTTATCCTCTGGTGGGCTAAACTCTTGGGTCCAGTTTTGAACTAATTGGATGCTGTCTAGTTCAACTGGACCGGAGATGATCAATATCTCAGCAATAATAACAATCACTAAAACGATGTCTTTTGTAATGTTGTTGGATTTCACTACTAGAAAACGCTTCTAATTTGTTCTAATTTAATTGGCTTATACGTTATTCATTTATTATTATTTTTTTTCCCTCCACTTTCTCCGGCCATCACCATTTAGCTTCGGCCACCACAAAGTAGTGCTGACGCCCACCCGACACCCACCATCCGGTAAATCTCCTTGTTTGGTCTTTTAGATTTGTTTGGTGTTTTTTTTTTTTTTTTTTGTTATTTTCCCCCTGTAAGAGCCTCTAGTTTCTTATATTTGTTTACCGTTCAGCTGTGGCCACCACGAAGCAATGCTGACGGCCACCTGATGCCCACCATCCGGTAAATCTCACTGTTTGGTCTTTTAGATCTATTAGTTTTTTTTTTTTTTTTGTGCTATTTTTCCCCCTGTAAGAGCCTCTGGTTTCTTATCTTTGTTTTGTTTTTTTATCCTTTTTTTTTTTTTTTTTTTCTCCTCTTTCTTTCTTTCTTTCTGCTATGTGTTGCTGTAAGAGCCTCTGGTTTCTTAGATCTGTTTTTCTTTTTGGTTCATTTTTTTTTTTTTTTTTTTTACAGAGAGAATGCTACTCCATAGCATTACTCCGAAGTTTCCTAGTCGTTCTTTTGGTTTTGGTCCTTCGAAATTTTCCTGCAGAGATTTTCTATTTGTTTCTTAGGAAAGTTTCTATTCTTGAATTTTATCAGCTACTTGAATTGCAGCTTGTCTGGTATAAACTGAGAATGCCTTCTTTTTTCCCTTGCTTCTTGTTAAATTAATGTTTTGTAGTATGAAATTAAGAGGACTGGCGCGTCTAGTTAAGGCATTAGGAAATAGTCGCAACAGAATGTGGTTAATTGTTAGGCATTTTGTGATCTAGGGTTTTGGGTAATTATTATTAATTTTTTTGTACTCTCTAAATCCATTTTGTGGGTTCGGTAGTAGCATTATTTTTTCTTTAGTTAGAAGTAAAAAAATTGAAACTGTATTTGTTGGACTATTTTCTGTATTTGTTTTCCGTCCACTAAATTTCTAGAATTGGATTCTGTATTTGTTTCTTTTTTGCATTCATATTTGAATGAATCAGATATGTTTGATTTTTTTCTCTATTTTGTATAAACTAATTGTGTATCTAATCGGCCATTTTACCTTAGATTTATTGTTTTTCATGATTTTTTATTTTTCATTTGGGTTGATTAAAGTATTCTAATGAGATTTAAATAAATAAAAAAAAAAATCTTAATGAGATTTAAAAGTTGGCTTGAATTATCTAAAATCTTGCTCATAATTTTGTAGGATATATGGCTACATGACGGGTAAATGGAATTAGTGGGATGGTAGGAATAAAAGTTACAATGTATTTTGTTGTTTTGGCATTTTTTTGTGTTGTATAGACAAGTGAATATCTTTTTATGTTGTAATTTGTAGATTTTCATATGAAATAGTAGCTTGTCCCTTTTTGTTGTTGCAACTAGTAGATTTTCAAGGTGTTGCAACTACCTAGCAGCTCATGTACTAACACTAATTATATTTTGAACAAGTTGATCCCATGTATTTTGTTGTGATGTTGAATATTGTGATAGGATGGGAAGAATGTAATCAATGAAGAAAATATGTTGTTTCTATAACTATATTTTTGTAATTCTCATTGTATTTAAAAGACTACTGCATTTTTGAGATCAAGACAATTTCTGAAGCTCTTTGAGCAATTTCCTTGTGGACGAAATTAAAGAAACTACAAGAATCATTTTATTTCCACTTCTTCTTCTTCTTTCGTCTTTTTGGTGCATCAGTTGTGCACTTTATCTTTTTGGTTCATCAATTTCAATTTTCTTGTAGTTTTAGGGAGGATGACCATCAAAGGCTATGGTGTTTGAAGCATAGGATTTATCTGGTAGAAGCAAATCCAGTAAATTTTGAGATTTTGATGAGCGGATAAACATGCAGTTTTATGTGTACACAATTGCAAGTCTTGCAAAAAGTTTCAAATTTACAATCATTCCAACAAGACATCCATATTGCTTCACAGTGAAGGCTTTCTGTTTTTGCTTCACGTATACGAGTGCAGAATATATGACTTGTATTATCTAAAATCTTGCTTGCAGAATATATGGCCACACGAACTATTGTACGGGTAAATGGAATTAGTGGAATGGAAGGAATGAAGTTACAATGTATTTTGTTGTTTTGTCATTTTTTTTGTATTGTATAGACAGATGAATATATTTTTATGTTGTAATTTGTAGATTTTCATATGAAATAGTAGCTTGTCCCTTTTTGTTGTTGCAACTAGTAGATTTCCAAGGTGTTGCAACTACCTAGCAGCTTATGTACTAACACTAATTATAATTTGAACAAGTAATTAATAACAAACAAGCTAGCCTAAATTTCTACCTGGACAGAACCCACAAAAACGATAAAATCAATCACAATGACTTATAACCTGAAACTATATGAGGAAAGATGAAAAGAAACGAGAAAAAAAAAATTAAATAAAAAAAATTAAAATTTGTCATTTGATGTGACAAATTTATATTTCTTTTATTTAAAAAATCAAAAGAAGATGATGGGGGACAGTTATTTGTCCCCCACTTATCATTTTCCGTAAATGAGTCATGAGTGAATGTGAATCAATGGGCTATTGGGATTCAAAAAACTACTTTTTAATAAATTGATAAATTGTATTTGTTGGAGCAATTGGATGAGTGGTGCTGTTGTGGGACCATAAATCATGCGTGGGGAGGGAATTAATTGAGGAGTAAATATTGTACATTGGGGAGGGAATAAATCACAGTCCTTTTTTTTTATTATTATTAATACGAGAAATAACCAATTAATCAAATTTGCTTTGTTAGTATTTGTCTTTAATTGATAAAATTTTTTATATGTTTTTATTATTTATTTTGTTTTTTCAGTATTTAGTCTAGATTGAATTCTTAAGAAACTTACAAAATAAATACACAAAAAAAGGATTTAGTATGAAGTTAAGTTTAACTTGTTTAAGATTTGTTTTTTATTTTTATTTTTCAAGCGGGCGCACAAATAAAAGGGTTATATATACATATTTATTTATTTAGGTTTGACCACCCACCAACTGATTCCAAGCTCCACCCCTGTGTACAGGTGTCTCATCAAGTGAAATAAAATCGCATGCAAATTGAAACCCTAACCTCATGCAGTTGTATAGGTGTCTCATCAACAAAATATAATAACGTAACATGGCTTACAATCTAATCAAAGGAAACAAGATGAAAAAGATTTGTAGAAAAACACATCGCAATTAATACATATAGTACTATATACAACTATCCGCTCAATTTCAAATGGAATTAATAGTATATCACATTTATTATTATTATAATCTAAAATTAATGCATCTAACAGTGTATATGATATTACATTATTTAAATTTTTTTCAAATATGTGTCCATGATAACATCACCTATACCTATACCGTTAGATATACAAACTTTAAATCTCACCCATAAAAGAAAATAATGAGAATCTTGTACGCTGATCACATTTTTTTTTTTTTCCAAGTTGCTCAATCAGTTCGTCCAACTTGGTAACGGACAACCCACCTGTTTCCACTGCATGCCTAGCCAATCTCCCCAATGCTTGTGTTCTCTCCCTAGCCTCTCTCCTTAAATAATGATTGGACAAATAATTTAGAAAGATTCTGATTCCAACAAATAATTTAAGAGCTTAGATTCATCCGTATGGGGTGGGTTCCTCTATTTAAAGGTATCGATAAAGTCAACTCATACATCTCTTTCCCCATATCTGATCCGAGCAACAAGTGAAACTTGACAAACTCGTCTTCATATCTACTTTTTTTTTTTTTTGACACTTGTATTTTATTTTTTAGATTTTATTTTATTTTATTTTTTTATCCTTTTTCTTGGGCAAGTTATTATTATGGATTAGTGGTGTCATTTGATGGATCTAGCTTGTATGCTCTTAAAAAAATCACAGCAGATCTATCATTAAAAATGAACGCAATGACGGAGAGAGGGGGGGCCGGTGGGGGCCATGGCCCCCCCTCAACTCTTAAGAGAAAAAAATAATAAAAAAAAAAATTAAAAAAATTAAAAAAAAATTAAGGTAAAACAAAAAAAAATAAATTAAGGTTTTTTTTTTTTTAGATGAATCAAATTAAGGTTTTTTTTTTGCCTATTGGCCCCTAGCAAGATTTATTTTTTTTCCTTGCCCCCTTCCCTTTTATCATCTCTTCAACTATTGTCAAAACTTTTTCCTTTAATATTTCACGGGTAGCAAGAGACATGCCTAAGAATCTAACAATGGAAAGATCTTTACAAAGTTGTAAAGACTGTGTTCAAAGTAAACGAAAAGGGTTTAGTAAAGTAGTGCATTGGAAGAAGACATGCGTAGATTTGAGGAGTCACAAGCTTAACCAAGTTCGATTTCCTAAGAATGTGTGGAAAAAATAACTGAGACCTTTTTTATTTTTTATTTTCTGAATCTTTGGACAGTGGTTTTCTTTACTTTTTTTTTTTTTTTTTTTTTTTTTTTTTTTTTTCTAAAAACTCTTTTTACTTTTGCTTATTGATTTTTAATTTGAATGGAATAATAAAAATATCAAAACTAGGTTATGTTTAATTTACTTAAAATTTGCCTTTATACATATACTTCAATCCCTACTTAAGAAAAAAAAATTATTTGGCCCCCCCTCCCATTAAAATGTCTGGCTCCGTCCCTAAATGAACGGACTAGTTTAAAAAGTAGCAAACGACATCATCATCAATTTAAGGAAGAACGTTATGTGTTCAACACTTGACACTGTTTGTTTTTAAAAGATTAAAACCACGGGAGAACTAAAAGTACTACGAGCAGCTTTCCTTAAACTTTTTTTTTTTTCGGGTCCAAAATATTCAACATGAATGTAAAGAGTTTGATCACCTTAAAAAAAGGAATAAAAAAAAAAAAGAAAAGAAAAGAAAAGGAAGAATGTATATATATATATATACATACATATATACATATAGAGTTTCAAATACTAAATAGTTTGGATTTGGAAGATCATGTGCTTATAAGCCTATAGTCTATGGGTGTGGCATGAATGTCAACGTACATGATCACATGATGGGCCATGGCTACCTACCTTCTCGCAAACAAACATCGCATGCGCGCAACAGGGAAACCCTCGAAACAAGCTAGCCCCAAAACAGTGAGATTGGCTTCTGCATGCGCGCGCATGGGGATCAAATGAACTCCAAAAAAAACTTATTCCTTCAAGGAGGGCCATCCTTGTCTGTTTACTCATGCCTGCCCAAGCCTTTTACACCGTACGTACGTACCCACGATGCATGTTTGGGTTCATTTGTAAATGATCAGCATGCATGTGAGCTTAATTGCCAGGCAACATTAATTAATTGAACAAGCCTTTTTTTACTCCTCTTTCATTCATACTAGTGAAGTTTTCTTAATTTGCATATATATATATATGCATGTCGTTTGATCAAATAATCCTCTTGATCAACGTTGATGAGTGAGATTTTTTCACACCGGCCATTATCACCTGAACTGCACATGGGATTAGGAAAAACATATGGCTATTAACGCACTTTATGATCACATGATTGGCCTACAATTCTTTTTTTTCCATTAATTTTCATTCTAAGCAACTGGTTGACGAAGCTGTTAATCGTTGAACATGCATTTGTAGCGTGCCACGATTATCTCATTATTCTTCCTATATATATATGTTGACCTATACATGTATGAACATGAGATTAATTAACTAGTATATACAAAATCTTTCTCAAACTTTGCACGTAAATCAAATGCATGAACTAGAAAGGAAAGACTAAAACAATAGTTAATAATTAAGTTAACCCCTTAAATAATGTGATATATATATATATAGAGGCATACATATATATTATCAGTGGTCTAATTAAATAGTGATAAGTTGATATGGCTATATATATATATAGAAGGTATGATCATTAATTCAATAAATTATTTTCGATTCACATGCCTTTCTCTGATTGATTAGAATTCTATGGAATTCACAAATGGAATTGTGCCACGTAGAAGCTTAAGAATTCACCCCCAAAATCCGGCCCAGAAGTCATGGAAGTAAGCAAGCTAGATGAGGAAAAAGAAGAATATTTTATTTGGGGAAAAAGAAGTCATGGCCTCCATTGATTAATTAATTTCTAGTATGCAGCATTATCTAGTATTTTAATGACTTCATCCTTTGTGCCCTAGTCAATGAGCTTTGTATAGAAAGTTTACACGTTTGAAACAACTCTTGATTGAATTATCCAAACAGCAACCACAAAACAAAAATATTACATAACATGACCCAACAAGTTTTCATTGCTTTAAATCTAGACTTCAAAATATACTGGCTTTGTTGTTGTTGTTGGAATTTTTTTTTTTTTTAATCCATGGTCGCCGTTAGAATATATTCTGAATATAATATTATTTATTTATATTTTTTAGTTTAGGTTGATTTGTGTTTCCTAGTATAAGTCAATTTAAGTTGACTTGTATAAGTTGACTTATTCAACGATAAATAGGGGGTCTATATATTGTAAACAATCAAGTCAATGAGCATAATGTAGCCATTTGGACTTTATTTTGTGGACGTAGGTTATAGACTAAACCATGTAAATTCTCTCTCTTATTTTCGCTATAATTCTATTTTAAATTTGTACACAAGTCTCAACAGTAGCGACTCTTTTACCAACGTTACATGTCTCTTAATATTGTTTTAGCTCTTCTTGAAAATGGCCTCAAATTAAAAATGTTTTGATGCCTGATAAATGATTCGTTTCTTTCTCTTATTTTTCTCTCATCTTTCTACTTTTTTAAATTATCATTTGATATGTGGATCCTGGCTTGAATCTCTTTAAAGAGATTGAAGGCCAAAAATAAGCCACGTGGCTCTCAAAGATTTATCTAAAAAAAAAAGTCCTCTCCCGTTCGATTTGGATTCCACCGAAACGCTCCTCCCTCCCCCAAGTTCAGCCTCCACCACCAGCAACCTCTACCGCCGCCGACAGCCAACCTGACTCACCAAAACCACCACCAGAAGACGACAATCAACTGAACACAATCCTTTTCGATTGGGGTGTTTCTCTAACTGGAGATGATCCCTTCAATGTCACGGTGGGGACTTCCTCCAGCCCTCCGGTCGGCCTGCATCTCCGGTGGCGGAACTCGTGGAGACCCAACTCCGTTATCTCCTCCCTGCTGGCCATATCTGTAGCCTCCATGGCCGGCCGTCTCTCTATCTCTCCAAAACCACAACCACACCCAATAATCCACAAATACTCAGAAACAGACCCAGAATTGGTAGGAATATTCTTTGCATCTGGAAGCAATTCGAAAGGACTATTCACATATGCAGCAATTTCAAACTCAAGCATATCTACGAACCTGTCAACACAGCGATGATACCAGAGTTTATCTTCATGACAAATTCTACAAATACGATAATATTTGTTATAAATTTATCTTAATGAAAAACTCTTTTAGTATTCGGCCACCACCCATGAGATCTGCAGCTCCAGAAAAACCCAGGGTAATGATGGCCGGCCATCTGAAACACCGGCGCAAAAGAGAGAGAGAGAGAGAGAGAGAGAGAGAGAGACGGCCGGCCGGCCCATTTCAGGAAAGAAATAGATATATATATATATATATATATATATATAGTGACGCCGCGTGGCTTATTTTTGGTCTTGGAAAGAGATCCAAGCCGTCAACTGGAGAGGATCCGGATCCTTGATATGTGGGCCTATGTGTAGAATTAAGAATGTCTTGATGCTTGAGAAATGATTATTTCTCTTCTCTTATCCTCCCTCCTGGGCCCAACTCAGCCCACAACTAAACAAAACTTTTCACAGAAACATGGAAACAATACTATTTGTTTGGAATAAATCTTAGTAAAACATCAAATTCTAAATATATTGGTCCACTTTTGTCTCTTTGACATTTGTTGATTACCAACCCAATATAGAGAGGAGTAATGATAAAAAAAAAAAAAAAAAAAAAAAAAAAAAAAAAAAAACTCACATTACACATTTATTATACACCCCATTCACATAGGGTGTGACCCATGTGATAGTAGGTGTAACGACCCACCCCCAATGATATAATATTGTCCGCTTTTGACTCCCCAAACCAGACTTCTCAGGAGGTCACCCATCCTGGAATTACTCTCGCAGAAGCACGCTTAACTGTGAAGTTCTTATAAGTTCATAATCATCACGGCTTTAAAACGCGTTGTGTCATAAATTGTGCATTTATACATATAAACACATCCTCATTCCTAGGCAATGTGGGACGTCACAGTAGGTCTCACCTCATGTGAGTGGGGAGTGTGTAATTTGTGTATAATTAGTGTTTTTGTATTATCTTCCGATTAATTATAAAGATATATATATATATCTAATGTGTGCACAATTATATATCATTAACATCATCTTCAATTTGAAAATGAAACTTCAACCTACACCAATTTAATTACATATATCACCTACGTACATTTATTTTATTTATTTTTATCCGACTCGATCTACCATCACCTACTATTTTGATCTTATATATTATGGATGATAAAAACTAGGACGAGAGAAAGTGACTGGCTGGTGATAAGATTGGAGATAACCAACACTTGGTTAGGTGAGTCAATGCGCCCGCTAAGATATATATGAATTGATCATACTGACCATTGACCATGCATGCCCGGCCGGTCGGGTGAGTCAATTAAGACCCAATCTAATACGTTAGATTGGGAACAATACATTAAACTAGGGAAATCAAAATAAGACTAAGACGAAATAACATGGCTATTGAGAAGCAATACCAAATTAAAACAAAGAAAATAAAATTCAGAGCTTTTGAACAAATTGAAATTTGAATTTCTCTTCAAGCACGAGATGGTCAAAATTTTACAGTAGTCGAAAAAATATTCAGAGCTTTTGAACAAATTGAATTTCTCCTCCCTCTTTTAGATATCTCTCTCTTCAATTTTTTCCTGGAATATTTCATATCTAATTTGGATGTTGACCATAAATATTTATTTTATATATGTAAAATTAAGAAAAAAATTATCTAAAGAAATGTAAAATGATAGTTTTGTTCTTATTTTTACAACGAGGGTTGCTCTGTTAGGTAATAAATATTAATGAAGCAGTTGCAATCTTTGATTAATTTGAGTTATTATCTGTCTCCTGTTGATCTCTTTTTTTGTGGGAAGAAATCCTTGAGACTCTTAGGGTAGTGTAAACTTCACATTTCTTCCCGTAAAAATAATGTCATTTTTTGTGCAAAGACTACTGCAACTAGCTTCAAATCATGAGTATTATAATTGAGCTCGTAATTCTTTAATTGACCGGATACATTGGTCTTAAATTACCATTTTTTTGTTGTTAAAAATTACCAATAGAATCAAAAATCAATAGTGATTTATCTAAAATTTAATAATAATTTTTAGTGCTACGTCAAATAATGTGCATGATTTGAGAATGTGAAAATGTATATTGCATTTCTCTTATCACTTTCCCCCTTACCTTCATATCCATCTTCAATTTTAGGTTTTGGAGGATTAAGCTCTCCTATATATTTCCTCTTCGCATTCACTCTTAGCTCCATCACCTTCAATTGGTCTGATTCCCTTGTTATTAATTGATCACTTATACAACGCTCAGTCCTTTCTTCTTTTTCTTTTTTAGCTTTTAGCGTTTATGCTTAAAAAATCTTCAAATAATATAGAACAATTTTAGAGTGAGCTTAATAAATGATATCACGCCATTTATATAAAAAAATTTAAATAAATAATATCATGTGATAAATATGTTTGCAAATAACACATGTCTAAATGCAATAACATTAAATTATTCCAAATGATCTTGGTCCAAAAATGAAGGCATCATATGAAAGGGAGAGCCTGAGAGGTCAGAAGTCTACTGTGCTTTAATTTCTAAGCACGAGCAGAAAAAAGTGCTACCGTGTTGCAGTTTCAGCCAACGCTCAATCTCTCTTCTTCAAGAAGATGAATATGTAACATTTTTTTTTTTTTCAAAATTATCAACTCTAACATTTTTTTAAAAAAAAAAAAAAAAAAAAAAATCAATCATTGGATATATAAGATTCAAGTGTAGGAAAATAGATCAAATGGTTAGTTGAAAAAAAAAAAAAAAAAAAAAAAAAAAAGTTGTTGGAATTGTACAAGAATTATGTCAAGAATTGTACAACAATCATTTCTCAATGAAAAATGGTAAGATTAACGTTAACTGGTATCCACTTCTGTGTAATGGGATCAAAATCAATTGGGATGTGGCTGAGGATCGAAGGAAGAAGCTTATCGGAATTGGGTTGGTTGCCTATGATCATTTGGGTGGAGTCTGTGGTGTTATGTGTTCGACAGTGGCTTATATTTTGGATTCAGCTTTAGCTGAAGCAATGGCGGCAAGAAAATGAGTTGAGTTTGTGAGGAGGCTGGGTCATCAGTTATTTACGTTGAAGGGTGATTCTATGGTGATTGTGGAGGCATTGAAAAAAAAATGTGATGTTTCATCTGATGTATATGGGGGATTGGTCTGCAATATTATTTCTAAATTCTCTGACTTTGACTTGTATGATTTTATTTTATTTTGTTCGTAGAGGTGGTAATAATGTGGCCCATGAAGTTGCTAACCTTACTGTTTCTATGTCTTTTCACCAACTGTGGATTGACTCTTTTCCTAGTTCTTTATCAGTTTGTATCCAGAAGGACTATTGTAATATTGGCATTTAATGAGACAAGGATTTCTTTTCAAAAAAAAAAAAAATATATATATATATATAACGTATGTAGAAAATGAAATTAAAGATTGGTCCGTTTTTCTGTTGCCGATTTAAGTTTGGTTAAAGTCAATGATAAAAAATGCTATACTTGCCAAATTTTCTTCCTATAGTTTTCAAGTAATATGTCATAATTACTCGTGATTTATAATTTTGATAAATATGTTACCATCTCATAGAACGATGACACACCGGTTAAAAACTAATTCTTAATTAGAATAAAAATTTGGTAAGCGTTGAACTTTTCCAAAATCAATTGGAACAATTTCTGATGAAGTGTCCGTTGAGCTTATCCGGTATACTATATATACGTACGGCCAGTCTTCAGTTGAGGTTTGACGTTGATGACTGACCAATCAGAGAGAGCAGAGAATTGCGATTTTTACCATTGGCTATCTGAAAGGATACGTCACTATCTGGAGTCAGTCGTGCAAATATTCTATTGTTGTTGGAGATTTCCATAGGCTGTTTGTGGATATTTTGTCAAATGCAATTATGCAGAGAATTGCGATTTTTTCCATTGGCTCATTACCCGCTGCCTTCCATAAATGCTATCTGAAAGGATACGTCACTATCTGGAGTCAGTCGTGCAAATATTCTCCTTCACTAATATTATAAATAACCCCAACGGGTGGCAGTGTTGATCGAACGATTAAGTTAATTAGTAGTCATCGCCCATTGAGAGAGAGAGAGATATATATAGCAGATCGAGAGAGAGATATATATAGCAGATCGAGAGAGATATATATATAGCAGATCGAGAGAGAGATATAGCAGAGAGACAGAGAATGAGTAGCGGAGCTGAAGGAAGAACGTTCATGGAGGTTGGAGCTGATGGGGTGGCTCTCATAACCTTCATCAACCCTCCGATTAATTCCCTCTCCTTTGATGGTACTCGATCTTTCTTAATCCCACTTATCCATATCTTTTATTTTATATATATAACCTTTTTATTGTTGTTGTGAGTGTTCTTGGTTTGACCGTCAACATTTGCATGTGTTCTTCATGCTGATGACTTTTGGTGAGACAGAGATGCAGGAGACAGGAAGCGAAAAAAAAGAGAAGAAAAAAAAAAAGGAGAAAAAAGAAAAAAAGAAAAGCAAAAAAAAAGGAGATACATGAATAGGGCAACTTCATACATCACAAATATATTTTGCATTTAATTTGCATAAGTGGATGGAGGGACTCTTTAGTGAATCGATTAGTCATTTTAGCCTAAAGGTAAAAATGTGTTTGGCAAATGAATTTTGGAAACAAAATATAATTTTGATTCTACTTTTTTTTAAAAAAAATAAATCATATTTTATTCAATTTTTTCAAAAACAAATCATATTTTATTTAACTTTTTTCTATAAAGTCAAATCTCAAAATTTACAAAAAAAAAAAAAAAAAAAATTAATTAATTCTGATTTTAAAAATTTAATACTCAATTACACTATAAGCCATTTGAAATGCTCTAACATGCCCGTTTGACATGTACGTAAATTCAAATAAAAACAAAATTAACGAATTATTGAGGCCGGCCAAAAGCTACCCGAACAACATCGTTCGGTAATTATCTTTCCTTTTCTTTTTCTTCTTCTTCTTTTTTTTTTTTTTTCTTAAAAAAAAATAATAATAATATCAAAGAAAAGTTGGTAGGAAGGACCTAGTAGACCTACCACTCTTTTAGTAGCGAAGAGTGGAACGATGCATGGTATCATGCAACATGGAGACAGGGGTGGTAAAAGTTTTGTTTTGGTTGTGAGTTTTTTTTATTTGAATAAAAAAATGATTAATGTCATATAAAAAATAAAAAATAAAAAATAAAAAAAATTTTCTTTTTGTCTTTTTTTTTTAAGAGAAATGAAAATAAGAGGAGGGGAGGAAAATGGGGCTACCAAATATTTATGGCTTGGTTCGGTAAACATTTTTAAGAGTAATTTTTTTTTAATAGTAATAAAATGTGATTTAAAGTTAAAAAAAAAAAAAAAAAAAAAGGTTGTAATTTTTTGAATGAAAAAGTATTGTTTGTTATGACTTTGCTGTCGTCAGCAAAAGACGTATGTGGCCAACTTTTAAGACGTACGTAATAGCAATACGCACTTAATTCTACTGTGCTTTGACATATCTCATTCGCTCGGGTTGAACAATTAAAAGATAAAAAAATTCTTTTTTAAACGTGCTAATGAACACATGTCAATCTTATACATAAATTGAGTGAAACTTTTAACAAACCAATTTTTTCTGTCTAGAAGAAAATATAGAGAAAAGTGATTAGAGGAAAATTATACTTTCTTAATGAAATTTGGGTGTATTAATATTTTTGAGGTTTAAATGGAACTTTTGTTTGTTATTAGTTTGCACTTTATCTTTTATTATCAAAATTATTTTTCTAATTGTGTGTCTCCTCTCAGTGATAGGCAGTTTTAAAACCAACTTTGAGGAGGCCTTACGAAGAGATGATGTGAAGGCAATCGTGCTTACAGGTGAGTGTAATCTCATATATATATATATATATATATATATATAAAAGATATATATGAATTAATCTAAACTCTTATATATATATAACTTCTGTAATTATTGGAGCAGGCGCAAAGGGCAATTTTTCTGGTGGCTTTGATGTTGCAATTCTTCAGGGAATTCAAGAGGGAAAGAGTATGCATGCTGCCTTTATATATTTATATTTTTCTGTAAACTAAAAAAGAATAAGACTGGATACTCATATCACATGATTCACATCCGAGTATTATTTTAATTTTGTTCTCCTTTTTTTTGGAAAAATAAAAAATAAAAATTCTGAAACAAGTTAACGACAGAATCCTCTCCAAAAATTACCCTTCTCTCCGCTATAAATGTAGTAGTATTCCCTTGTTTCCTGAAGTGACGTTTGAGTTATGTATTTCCAGTCGATCCAGAAAAAAGGCCTGGCTCTATTGCCATAGAGTTTATTACTGACATTTTCGAAGGTACGTGTATGTGTGTGTATTTATATATATATATAATTGGATTTTCTTCAAAGAGGATAAATGTTGTGTATTTGACTGCTTGCTTTGTGTTTCAGCTGCGGATAAGCCTTCAGTTGCTGCCATTGATGGCCTTACTAAAGGCGGAGGTTTAGAGATTTCAATGGTATACATGTGTTGCCATTTCTTTTGGACTAGCTTCGATCTCTTTTCATTTTTATTTAATTTACTGTTATATATATATATATATATTCTCATCATTTTGCTATATCAGGCATGCCATGCTAGAATCTCAACCCCCACTGTACAAATAGCGGCGCCTGAGCTGACTGTTGGATTGATTCCTGGATTTGGGGGTATGCCGACTTTGCCTTTTTCTCTCTCTTTTATTTATTTATTTTTTTTTGGTGTGAAAACTTTGTTTGTTTGAGAGTATATTTTTAAAAGCTGATTATTTAAAAATATAAAAAATTCTACATTTCAAATCACAAACAAAGGAATGTGTTTTCTAAATGCACGATTTTAAAAGATAAAGTAGGAGGAAAACCCGGTTAACCGCCGATTACCAGTTTGTACCAAGTTATCTACATAGATAACCGAATATTAAAAAAATTTGGTATTTTGAGACCATTTTGAGTATTGACTCTATTTTTTGGGCTTCATTTAGACACTTTTAGCCTTAAAAAAAAAAAGAAAAAAAAAAAAAAAAGAAAAAGAAAAAAAAAAGACAAACATTTCATCCTATTTTGGCCCAATATGGTCACTTTGTAGTGGTTGTTCCCAAAAAAAAACAAAAAAAAAACAAAAAAAAAAAACAAAAAAAAAATTATTTTTGTACTTGATTTTTTTTTTTTTTTAACCTGAAAATCCAATGTATTTAAATATATAAATGTTTTTTTAAATAAATAAACACATTTATATATATATACTCTTAGGACAAACTGTAATTTTACAAACACTAAACTCTATTTTTTAAAATCGTATGTTTTGGGAATGGGATGATGATGATGCATGATGTTCATATAGCAGAATTAACGAATGGTGTTTCCAGCCCATATGATTTGAGTGTCCATTTTGCAGATAATTTTTTGACACACACTCTTTAATTAATTACGCCTTGATAAGTTGATATAACTCAACGTTCAATGGAGAAAAGAATGATCATGTGAAAAATTAATGTTGTTGATGAAATTCATTGCTCCTGGCATGCCTCTCAGGTACACAGCGGCTTCCACGTCTTGTTGGTCTCCCAAAGGCGCTTGATATGATGCTGGTATATATGCTGTGATTATAATTTTGGCTCCTCATAAATTTCAATAATCTCTCATCTCTAACTCCTCGATCTTGGGGTTTGCTTAAATAGAAGTCAGAAACAGTCAAAGCGGAGGAAGCTCAAAGTCTGGGTCTTGTGGATGCCATCGTTTCAGCTGATGAGTTGGTAAACACAGCACGTCAATGGGCCCTGGATATCTTCCACGGTAGAAGACCATGGGTTGTTACTCTTCACAAGACCGACAAGATAGAGCCCCTCGGGGAAGCTAGGGAAATACTCAAGCTTGCAAGAGCTGAGGCCAAGAAACAGGCTCCCAATGTCCAATACCCAGTCGTTTGCATTGATGTCATAGAAGAGGGTATAGTTTCCGGTCCCCGCGCTGGACTCTGGAAGGTCCGTGCATGTCTGTCTCCCTCTTCTTTTACTTAATCCCCTTCAAACAGCAGTTCCATTCAACTGCTTGATTCTGTATCTCACTCTGGCTGCAGGAGGCAGAAGCTTTTCAGGAACTTCTGTTTTCTGACACTTCCAAGAGTCTAGTCCACCTCCTCTTTGCTCAAAGTGGAACATCTGAGGTTTGAAAAATAATAAATTGTCATTGCCAGAGCATATATTTTCAATATATATATATTCACTTCTGATCATCACTTTAAACAGGTACCTGGGGTTACTGATATGGGTTTAGTGCCAAGACGGGTGAATAAGGTTGGTGTCATTGGTGGAGGACAAATGGCGTCCGAAATAACAACAGCATTGATTCTTGGTAATTATCAAGTTATCCTGAAAGAAGAAAATGACAAGCTCTTGCAAGATGGGATTGGTAGAGTCAGAGGTACGGTGAGGCTAGAATCCTATATTAAGATTATTATAGCGCGCTTCTACTCTAATAGAGACAGAATTCAAATTGGTTCTTGTTTAATCTTCTTTTTGTTTATTCAGCCAATTTGCAAAGCAGTGTGAAGGAAGAGAAAATGTCTGAGAAGGACTTTGAGAAAGCCATATCACTTCTCGAGGGTGTCCTTGACTATGAAAGCTTTAAAGATGTTGACATGGTGATTGAGGTAGTTGAGTTCACAATGCATGTTGATTTTTTTGTCATTGCTGTTTATTCAGAAACTGGAGAAGAAAGTGTTCAGTATTTGTTGTTGATGCTTGGAACAGGCAGCTATTGAGGATGTTTCTCTAAAGCAACAAAGTTTTGCCGATCTTGAAAAGTACTGCCCACCACATTGCATACTTGCGAGTAGCGTCTCCACAGTTGACTTGAATCTGATTGGGGATTTGACAAAGTCCCAAGATCGGATTGTTGGAGTTCATTTCTTTAGGTAGTACTAGATTTACCGTTATTGTTGGAGCATATTTTCCCTGCTGTTTTTCTGTCTGCAATTTGTTTCGCTTAATTAACCATTTTTTTATGCTTTCCATGCAGTCCGACGCAGCCACTTTTGGAAATTGTTCGCACTAGGCAGACGTCTCCCCAAGTGACTGTTGACTTGCTGGATGTTGCGGAAAAGATAAAGAAAACTCCAATCGTGGTTGGAAATTGCCCAGGCTTTGCTGTCAACAGGATGTTCTTCCCGTACGCACAAGCGGCTACTTTGCTCGTCGAGCGTGGCACAGATGCCTATCAGATTGATAGGGCAATTACTGAGTTTGGAATGCCAATGGGCCCTTTCAGGTTTAATTATAGGAGAATCATAACCCAGTCATCTGTATCTCATTGTTGCTTCTTAATATGATCTAATTTCTTGCATTTAACTGGCTTTTATGTTTTGTTTTGTCCATGCAGATTGGCTGACATGGTTGGTTTTGATTTTGCAATCGCAACTGGCACCCCATTTGTTCACAATTTTCCTGAGAGAAGTTATAAATCAATGCTTATCCCACTAATGCAGCAGGAAAAGAGAGCAGGTATAAGTTTGTTGTTAAAAATGATAGCCTATTTATACCAAAAGCTTCTTAAGTTGATAGGAAACTATCTTTCAATAAGTGAGGTTCGACATATTGAATATTTAATTAAAATGGGAGACAAAGTTTGACATATTAAATTACTATCTATCCCAAAAGCTTAAAGTAATAAGAAATAGTAGACTTAATCATTTAAATTTTATTCTAACATCTCCCTCACATGTGGGCTGAAACTCATTTTTATCAAGTGAGACCTAACACGTGAAGTATTTAACTAAAATGGAGGATGAATTGTAGCCTGACTTTGATACCAAGTTAAATTATCACTTATCTAAACTTAATCATTTGAATTATATTATAACAAAGTGGTCAACCTATTGATTTAAGTCTATTCAAATTTAGTATGGATCTTCAAGTCTTTCATGGTTTACCATGCACTCTGTTTCAGGCGAGACTACTCGCAAAGGGTTCTATGTCTATGATGAGAAAATCGAAGCTAGCCCGGATCCTGAATTAGAAAAATATATTGACAAGTCAAGGAGCATTTCTGGTGTAACCATTGACCCTAAGGTCTCTCTCTCTCTCTCTCTCTCTCTCTCTCTCTCTCTCTCTCTCTCTCTCTCTCTCTGTGATTTCTGAACTCTGTTCTGAAGAGTAGTATAGTATTAGTGGTAATACAGAAATCTCTCTCCTCTCTCCAATCTCCTAATCTTTTTGAAAATGAACTTGAACACAGCTAGAGAACTTACCAGAAAAGGAAATTGTGGAAATGATATTCTTTCCTGTGGTGAATGAGGCCTGCCGAATCCTTGATGAAGGTATTGCAGTCAAAGCGGCAGACCTTGACATTGCTGCTGTTATAGGCATGGGTTTCCCACCTTACAGGTTTGCAACTTTTCAGTAGTTTTATGCAATTTCCTGAACCGAACTCCATCCAATTCTTGCTAAATCTTTTGGGGTACATTTGATCAGAGGAGGCATCATGTACTGGGCTGATTCCCTCGGTTCCAAATACATATATTCGAGATTGGAGGAATGGTCAAAGACGTACGGAGATTTCTTCAATCCTTGTGCCTACTTGGCTGAAAGAGCTGCCGAGGGGGCTCCTCTGGTGAGAAATCTGAAACTGTATTTTGTCTATCCTCTAAATATAGTAATGAAACCACATACAAATCCAGAGATATATAAAAAATAATAGTTTCTTTAATGGATCAAAGACTATTATGGCTGATTTGAAGAGTTTAATTACTTGATTTAGATTCAAAGTCACAGTCACTGGTACTGCATCTCTAATGGTTCTTGCACTGTTGCTTTGCAGAGTTCTCCAGTAGAGGAAGCAGATCTCCGTCGTAAGTAATGAACAGACCAACGTTAACCAAAATGGGAGCGCAGAGTTCTCCAGTAGAGGAAGCAGATCTCCGTCGTAAGTAATGAACAGACCAACGTTAACCAAAATGGGAGCACTCTCAACAAGGCAACTCACCCAACGGCTAGTGCATTTCATATGGAAACCCCAAATCAATTATGTATCTTATTTCCTTTTTCGTAAACAATAAAATATCAAAGAGTATAAATTCTCTATGAATGAATAAGATCTGTGTACTACAAAATTATTCAAATTGATGAATGAATAAGATCATATCAATTTGCTGTTGCATAGCCCGCTTGGTTAAGATATATAATTAGTATTGTAACTTTAAAATAAGTGGGTTCATTGATGTAATTGTGTTAAAAAACTTAAAAAGTACTTTCAGTATATAAAAAAGTTGTTCTAAGCAAAACTTAAAAAACACTAATTATGTCCCCATTAGGCATAAGTGCATAGGTCTCCTCATCCAGACGTCCTAGGATCCTTCCGACTATCCGCTAATCTATGTAACTATCTGATGTAGGACGGAATTTATTAATATTTTCGATGAAAACGAAAATAGAAAAGATGTTCAAAATAATACTGAAGCAGCACCGTTTAATTAGAAGCTTACCTATTCGCAAACAATGGAAGTACAAAAGGAAAGACTTGATCGTCAAGCCAAGACTTTATGTTTTTTTTCTTTACTAGGACTAGATTTGCTAGTAGTTTTATTTCTTTCCTTACTAGGATTGGATTTGTTTTATTTCTTTTCCTTTTAGAATAAGTTTTACTTTTACTACTAGAATAAGGTTTACTATTGCTATTAGGAAAGGTTTACTTTTACTACTAGGGATAGGTTTACTTTTTCCACAAGTATTTCTCTTCTATAAATATGCTTGCTTATTATGTAAAACTCAGAATCAATTGAATTGTTATAAAATCAGAGAATTCTCTCTCAAATACTTTGCGGAGTTTTATCTTTCTTTTAGCATGCGGGCTTGTTTTATCTTTTGGGGTAGAAGACGAAGACGCTTCTCCTTACAAAATCGAAGACGCTGTTCTTTGATTAGTTACCTTAGTCTTCCGCTACGTCAATTGGTATCAGAGCAGGCTTTATCCTGATCATGGCCAATTAGCGCAACGGTGACAAACTTCTCCAACAACACCGCTTGTAGGGGAGGGGCTCTTTTGAGAGTCGAATCTTTGGGGTATCCGAGCCGGCATTATCCGGATTCGATGGCCAACTTATACTACAGTAACATCTTCTATAACGATGCGGATCGTGATAGGGAGGCTCCTTGGAGAGCCGAATTGCAAGAGTTCTGGCAGATGTTGCGACAAGAGATGCGCCAGATGCGAGAGATGATGGAGCGCATGTACATGGGTCCTATTCGTAATCGTAGGGAAAATCTTGTCTATAATGATGATGGAATTCGAGTGAAGCCTACTTGTCACCAACGACTTGCACCCATAAACCGAGCACCGGTCTGTGAAGATTTTGGTGACATTGATGTAAGTTGCGTTCAACCTATTTCTAACCATATTTATGAATCTCCGAATAAGAAAACCGTATATGAAGAGAATGTTAGTTACAGTAAGAAAGTGGAGTTGCCGTTAGAGAAACAACATGTGCAACCACAACCATTGGTTCCAACTACTATACCACTGAAAGAATATCCACTACAAGCACAGCCCATCACGATCACGGCAGAAATAAATGACAAGGGTGATTCTTTTGAAGAAGACAATCAAGTTGAAGGTGACATCAAGAAAAAAATATTTGGAGAAATTATTATGGAAGGAGACAAAAATGAAAAATCGTGTCTTGGCACGATCTATGTAGATTTCTCCAAATATCTTTCTCTGGAAGTGCCGCACGCTATCTATGTAGATTTTTCCAAATATCTTTCTCCGGAAGAGCCGCGAGTGACATATCGCAGAGAAAACTCGAGGACGAGTTTTTTTCAAGTGGGGGTGTCTGATGTAGGACGGAATTTATTAATATTTTCGATGAAAACGAAAATAGAAAAGATGTTCAAAATAATACTGAAGCAGCACCATTTAATTAGAAGCTTACCTATTCGCAGACAATGGAAGTACAAAAGGAAAGACTTGATCGTCAAGCCAAGACTTTATGTTTTTTTCTTTACTAGGACTAGATTTGCTAGTAGTTTTATTTCTTTCCTTACTAGGATTGGATTTGTTTTATTTCTTTTCCTTTTAGAATAAGTTTTACTTTTACTACTAGAATAAGGTTTACTATTGCTATTAGGAAAGGTTTACTTTTACTATTAGGGATAGGTTTACTTTTTCCACAAGTATTTCTCTTCTATAAATATGCTTGCTTATTATGTAAAACTCAGAATCAATTGAATTGTTATAAAATCAGAGAATTCTCTCTCAAATACTCTGCGGAGTTTCATCTTTCTTTTAGCATGCGGGCTTGTTTTAAATTTTGGGGTAGAAGACGAAGACGCTTCTCCTTGCAGAATCGAAGACGCTGTTCTTTGATTAGTTACTTTAGTCTTCCGCTACGTCAGTTTCTCTGATTTTATAACAATTCAATTGATTCTGAGTTTTACATAATATGCAAGTCTATTTATAGAAGAGAAATACTTGTGGAAAAAGTAAACGTATCCCTAGTAGTAAAAGTAAACCTTTCATAATAGCAATAGTAAACATTATTCTAGTAGTAAAAGTAAAACTTATTCTAAAAGGAAAAGAAATAAAATAAATCCAATCCTAGTAAGGAAAGAAATAAAGCTACTAGCAAATCTAGTCCTAGTAAAGAAGAAAACATAAAGTCTTGGCTTGACGATCAAGTCTTTCCTTTTGTACTTCCATTGTCTGCGAATAGGTAAGCTTCTAATTAAACGGTGCTGCTTCAGTATTATTTTGAACATCTTTTCTATTTTCGTTTTCATCAAAAATATTAATAAATTCCGTCCTACATCAGACACCCCCACTTGAAAAAACTCGTCCTCGAGTTTTCTTTGCGATGTGTCACACGCGGCTCTTCTAGAGAAAGATATTTAGAAAAATCTTCATAGATAGCGCACGACTCTTCCGAAGAAAGATATTTGGAAAAATCTTCATAGATAGCGCGCGGCTCTTCTGGAGAAAGATATTTGGAAAAATCTTCATAGATAGTGCCAAGACACAACTTTTCCTTTTCATCTCCTTCCATAATAATTTCTCCAAATATTTTTTTCTTAATGTCACCTTTAACTTGATTGTCTTCTTCAAAAGAATCACCATTGTCATTTATTTCTGCCGTGATCGTGATGGACTGCGCTTGTGGTGGATATTCTTCCAGTGGTATAGTAGTTGGAACCAATGGTTGTGGTTACACATGTTGTCTCTCTAACGGCAACTCCACTTTTTTACTGTAACTAACAGTCTCTTCATATACGGTTTTCTTATTCGGAGATTCATAAATATGGTTAGAAATAGGTTGAACGCAACTTACATCATTGTCACCAAAATCTTCATAGACCGGTGCTCGGTTTATGGGTGCAAGTCGTTGGTGACAAGTAGGCTTCACTCGAATCCCATCATCATTATGGACAAGATTTTCCCTACGATTACGAATAGGACCCATGTACATGCGCTCCATCATCTCTCGCATCTGGCACATCTCTTGTCGCAACATCTGCCGGAACTCTTGCAATTCGGCTCTCCAAGGAGCCTCCTTGTCATGATCCACATCGTTATAGAAGATGTTACTGTAGTATAAGTTGGCCATCAAATCCGGATAATGCCGGCTCGGATACCCCAAAGATTCGGCTCTCAAAAGAGCCCCTTCCCTACAAGCAGCGTTGTTGGAGAAGTTTGTCACCGTTGCGCTAATTGGCCATGATTAGGATAAAGCCTGCTTTGATACCAACTGACGTAGCGGTAGACTAAAGTAACTAATCAAAGAACAGCGTCTTCGATTCTGCAAGGAGAAGCGTCTTCGTCTTCTACCCTAAAAGATAAAACAAGCCCGCAGGTTAAAAGAAAGATAAAATTCCGCAGAGTATTTGAGAGAGAATTCTTTGATTTTATAACAATTTAATTGATTCTGAGTTTTACATAATAAGCAAGCATATTTATAGAAGAGAAATACTTGTGGAAAAAGTAAACGTATCCCTAGTAGTAAAAGTAAACCTTTCATAATAGCAACAGTAAACATTATTCTAATAGTAAAAGTAAAACTTATTCTAAAAGGAAAAGAAATAAAACAAATCCAATCCTAGTAAGGAAAGAAATAAAGCTACTAGCAAATCTAGTCCTAGTAAAGAAGAAAACATAAAGTCTTGGCTTGACGATCAAGTCTTTCCTTTTGTACTTCCATTGTCTGCGAATAGGTAAGCTTCTAATTAAATGGTGCTGCTTCAGTATTATTTTGAACATCTTTTCTATTTTCGTTTTCATCAAAAATATTAATAAATTCCGTCCTACATCACTATCATCTAGGTGTTTTTTAATTTCATTGCCGTTACATGCCCTCTGAATTTTTTAGGGCAATCCATTGGTCATATGATCAGCTATCAACTTTATGGAGGGAATGAATTCAACTTTAATTTCACTCATCTCCATTATATCTCGATTATAATGATAATTCAAAGGGAAAAATGTAAAAAAAAAAAAAAAAAAAAAAAAAAAAAAAAAAAAAAAAAAAAAAGAAGAAGAAGAAAAAAAAGCACTTCAAGGCCTGAACTAACAACCGCTTTTAGAATAACCACATGAAACGACAAATGTGGCTGAAGAGCTTTCATCCAGATATCCTACTAGGCAGGCCTCACTAGTGTTCCTAGAGTATTTGATCTTTACCACAAAATTATAACCAGCAAAGGTGGAAAGAAAGTCAGGCTATTTATTCATCCAAGCTGGACTAGAACATATAACATTGATATACTTTCAGAACTTTATATAAAGCATTTGGGACCCCCATTTTAGCTTCCCAAGGACATCAAATTATCACTATTGAGTCTAATTTCATTCCAACATCTATGTATTAAAAAACAATCATTACCTACCTAAATTACTAACAATTTGTTTAGATAATGTGAGAGTTCTTATAAACCTAATGCCCAAATAAATTTGGATCGCCGATCGATGACATGTACGTGATTTCACATGTGTTTGTTCGGCTATCTGACTACATACTGTCGATGTTTCTCTGAATCTTATGTCTGATGTGAATGTCTTGTTAGTTGTTGCAGGAAGAGAGAGAGAGAGAATTTATCCTCTGGTGGGCTAAACTCTTGGGTCCAGTTTTGAACTAATTGGATGCTGTCCAGTTCAACTGGACCGGAAAGGATCAATATCTCAGCAATAATAACAATCACTAAAACGATGTCTTTTGTAATGTTGTTGGATTTCACTACTAGAAAACGCTTCTAATTTGTTCTAATTTATTTGGCTTATACGTTATTCATTTATTATTATTACTTTTTCAAATATTTATTTCTCTTTACCAATTATAAATAGATGATGGAAGAAGCTAAATAATATATGAGATGAAAATTTCGTGACAAAATGATTAGCAAGTGTGATTTAAATAACTATAAACAATGTATTTTTGTATTTACTAAAAGCATGAACTAAAAGTAATCACATGATACGAATGTGAATACCTAAAAGTAATATTCACATTATGCAAATACAGATATTACTAATAATTGCATTCGTATTTTTACTCATAATTTTACATACTGTCGTCTGTCACACTGTGAATTTTTGCTTTAAAACTTGGGGCTTTTCTATGAACAAAAAGAAGAAGAAGAGAGTGTAGAGAAAACTAGAGAAGAGAGGAAGATAAGAGGGGATGAGGAGACGGAGGATGGGAGGAGTGAAACTAAAGATTGTGATTGTGATTCTGTAAAGGCTTGATTCGCTTGAAGCACTTGTGCCATTGTGCATTGACAATGAGTTGGGGAGACAAAAAATATTAAAGGCAGAAGCTGAGAAGGTCCTAGAAACTAAGAAATTAGAAGTGAATGAGTAATGCTATGGAGTAGCATTATGTCCGCACACTATGTGCATTTTCAGTGGTTAACCCAACTCGGGTTAACCACCTTTTATTAAAAAAAAAAAAAAAGTGTGTGCTATGCATATCATTTTCAATCATTTTCAGTTTCCCTCTTTCACTCTCTCCCCCAAATTTTTTTCCCTCCACTTTCTCCGGCCACTACCATTTAGCTCCGGCCACCGCAAAGTAGTGCTGACGCCCACCCGACACCCACCATCCGGTAAATCTCCTTGTTTGGTCTTTTTTTTTTTTTTTTGTTATTTTCCCCCTGTAAGAGCCTCTAGTTTCTTATATTTGTTTACCGTTCAGCTCCGGCCACCACGAAGCAGTGCTGACGGCCACCTGATGCCCACCATCCGGTAAATCTCACTGTTTGGTCTTTTAGATCTATTAGGTTTTTTTTTTTTTTTTTTTTTTTGGTGCAATTTTTCCCCCTGTAAGAGCCTCTGGTTTCATATATTTGTTTTTTTTTTTTTATCCTTTTTTTTTTCCTCTTTCTTTCTTTCTGCTATGTGTTGCTGTTAGATCTGTTTTTCTTTTTGGTTCATTTTTTTTTTTTTTTTAACGGAGAGAATGCTACTCCATAGCATTACTCCGAAGTTTCCTAGTCGTTCTTTTGGTTTTGGTCCTTCGAAATTTTCCTGCAAAGATTTTCTATTTGTTTCTTAGGAAAGTTTCTATTCTTGAATTTTATCAGCTACTTGAATTGCAGCTTGTCTGGTATAAACTGAGAATGCCTTCTTTTTTCCCTTGCTTCTTGTTAAATTAATGTTTTGTAGTATGAAATTAAGAGGACTGGCGCGTCTAGTTTAGGCATTAGGACATAGTCGCAACAGAATGTGGTTAATTGTTAGGCATTTTGTGATCTAAGGTTTTGGGTAGTTATTATTAATTTTTTTTGTACTCTCTAAATCCATTTTGTGGGTTCGGTAGTAGAATTATTTTTTCTTTAGTTAGAAGTAAAAAAATTGAAACTGTATTTGTTGGGCTATTTTCTGTATTTGTTTTCCATCCACTAAATTTCTAGAATTGGATTCTGTATTTGTTTCTTTTTTGTATTCATATTTGAATGAATCAGATATGTTTGATTTTTTTTCTCTATTTTGTATAAACTAATTGTGTATCTAATCGGCCATTTTACCTTAGATTTATTGTTTTTCATGATTTTTTATTTTTCATTTGGGTTGATTAAAGTATTCTAATGAGATTTAAATAAATAAATAAAAAAATCTTAATGAGATTTAAAAGTTGGCTTGAATTATCTAAAATCTTGCTCATAATTTTGTAGGATATATGGCTACATGACGGGTAAATGGAATTAGTGGGATGGTAGGAATAAAAGTTACAATGTATTTTGTTGTTTTGGCATTTTTTTGTGTTGTATAGACAAATGAATATCTTTTTATGTTGTAATTTGTAGATTTTCATATGAAATAGTAGCTTGTCCCTTTTTGTTGTTGCAACTAGTAGATTTCCAAGGTGTTGCAACTACCTAGCAACTCATGTACTAACACTAATTATAATTTGAACAAGTTGATCCCATGTATTTTGTTGTGATGTTGAATATTGTGATAGGATGGGAAGAATGTAATCAATGAAGAAAATATGTTGTTCCTATAACTATATTTTTGTAATTCTCATTGTATTTAAAAGACTACTATACTGCATTTTTGAGATCAAGACAATTTCTGAAGGTCTTTGAGCAATTTCCTTGTGGACGAAATTAAAGAAACTACAAGAATCATTTTATTTCCACTTCTTCTTTTTTCGTCTTTTTGGTGCATCAGTTGTGCACTTTATCTTTTTGGTTCATCAATTTTAATTTTCTTGTAGTTTTAGGGAGGATGACCATCAAAGGCTATGGTGTTTGAAGCATAGGATTTATCTGGTAGAAGCAAATCTAGTAAATTTTGAGATTTTGATGAGCGGATAAACATGCAGTTTTATGTATACACAATTGCAAGTCTTGCAAAAAGTTTCAAATTTACAATCATTCCAACAAAACATCCATATTGCTTCACAGTGAAGGCTTTCTGTTTTTGCTTCACGTATACGAGTGCAGAATATATGACTTGTATTATCTAAAATTTTGCTTGCAAAATATATGGCCACACGAACTATTGTACGGGTAAATGGAATTAGTGGAATGGAAGGAATGAAGTTACAATGTATTTTGTTGTTTTGTCATTTTTTTTGTGTTGTATAGACAGATGAATATATTTTTATGTTGTAATTTGTAGATTTTCATATGAAATAGTAGCTTGTCCCTTTTTGTTGTTGCAACTAGTAGATTTCCAAGGTGTTGCAACTACCTAGCAGCTCATGTACTAACACTAATTATAATTTGAACAAGTAATTAATAACAAACAAGCTAGCCTAAATTTCTACAAGGACAGAACTCACAAAAACGATAAAATCAATCACAATAACTTATAACCTGAAACTATATGAGGAAGATGAATAGAAAGGAGAAAAAAAAAAAATCAAAAAATCAAAAAATCAAAAAAATCAAAAAATCAAAAAATCAATAAAACAAAAAATCAAAAAATTAAATAAAAAAAATTAAAATTTGTCATTTGATGTGACAAATTTATATTTCTTTTCTTTAAAAAATCAAAAGAAGATGATGGGGGACAGTTGTTTGTCCCCCACTTATCATTTTCCGTAAATGAGTCATGAGTGAATGTGAATCAATGGGCTATTGGGATTCAAAAAACTACTTTTTAATAAATTGATAAATTGTATTTGTTGGAGCAATTGGATGAGTGGTGCTGTTGTGGGACCATAAATCATGGGTGGGGGGGAATTAATTGAGGAGTAAATATTGTACATTGGGGAGGGAATAAATCACTGACCTTTTTTTTTTTTTTTTTTTTTATTAATACGAGAAATAACCAATTAATCAAATTTGCTTTGTTAGTATTTGTCTTCGATTGATAAAATTTTTTATATGTTTTTATTATTTATTTTGTTTTTTCAGTATTTAGTCTAGATTGAATTCTTAAGAAACTTACAAAATAAATACACAAAAAAGGGATTTAGTATGAAGTTAAGTTTAACTTGTTTAAGATTTGTTTTCTTTTATTTTTCAAGCGGGCGCACAAATAAAAGGGTTATATATACATATTTATTTATTTAGGTTTGGCCACCCACCAACTGATTCCAAGCTCCACCCCTGTGTACAGGTGTCTCATCAAGTGAAATAAAATCGCATGCAAATTGAAACTCTAACCTCATGCAGTTGTATAGGTGTCTCATCAACAAAATATAATAACGTAACATAGCTTACAATCTACTCAAAGGAAACAAGATGAAAATGATTTGTAGAAAAACACATCGCAATTAATACATATAGTACTATATACAACTATCCGCTCAATTTCAAATGGAATTAATAGTATATCACATTTATTATTATTATAATCTAAAATTAATGCATCTAACAGTGTATATGATATTACATTATTTAAATTTTTTTCAAATATGTGTCCACAGTAACATCACCTATACCTATACCGTTAGATATACAAACTTTAAATCTCACCCATAAAAAAAAATAATGAGAATCTTGTACCCTGATCACATTTTTTTTTTTTTTTTCCAAGTTGCTCAATCAGTTCGTCCAACTTGGTAACGGACAACCCACCTGTTTCCACTGCATGCCTAGCCAATCTCCCCAATGCTTGTGTTCTCTCCCTAGCCTCTCTCCCTAAATAATGATTGGACAAATAATTTAGAAAGATTCTGATTCCAACAAATAATTTAAGAGCTTAGATTCATCCGTATGGGGTGGGTTCCTCTATTTAAAGGTATCGATAAAGTCAACTCATACATCTCTTTCCGCATATCTGATCCGAGCAACAAGTGAAACTTGACAAACTCAACTTCATATCGACTTTTTTTTTTTTTTTTTTTTTGACACTTGTATTTTATTTTTTAGATTTTATTTTATTTTATTTTTTATTTTTTTTCTTGGGCAAGTTATTATTATGGATTAGTGGTGTCATTTGATGGATCTAGCTTGTATGCTCTTAAAAAAATCACAGCAGATCTATCATTAAAAATGAACGCAATGACGGAGAGAGGGGAGGCCGGTGGGGGCCATGGCCCCCCCTCAACTCTTAAGAGAAAAAAATAATAAAAAAAAATTAAAAAAAATTAAGGTAAAACAAAAAAAATTAAATTAAGGTTTTTTTTTTTTTTTAGATGAATCAAATTAAGGTTTTTTTTTGCCTATTGGCCCCTAGCAAGATTTATTTTTTTTCCTTGCCCCCTTCCCTTTTATCATCTCTTCAACTATTGTCAAAACTTTTTCCTTTAATATTTCACGGGTAGCAAGGGACATGCCTAAGAATCTAACAATGGAAAGATCTTTACAAAGTTATAAAGACTGTGTTCAAAGTAAACGAAAAGGGTTTAGTAAAGTAGTGCATTGGAAGAAGACATGTGTAGATTTGAGGAGTCACAAGCTTAACCAAACTCGATTTCCTAAGAATGTGTGGAAAAAATAACTGAGACCTTTTTTATTTTTATTTTTATTTTTTATTTTCTGAATCTTTGGATAGTGATTTTCTATACTTTTTTTTTTTTTTTTTTCTAAAAACTCTTTTTACTTTTGCTTATTGATTTTTAATTTGAATGGAATAATAAAAATATCAAAACTAGGTTATGTTTAATTTACTTAAAATTTGCCTTTATACATATACTTTAATCCCTACTTAAGAAAAAAAAAATTATTTGGGACCCCCCTCCCATTAAAATGTCTGGCTCCGTCCCTAAATGAACGGACTAGTTTAAAAAGTAGCAAACGACATCATCATCAATTTAAGGAAAAACGTTATGTGTTCAACACTTGACACTGTTTGTTTTTAAAAGATTAAAACCACGGGAGAACTAAAAGCACTACGAGCAGCTTTCCTTAAACTTTTTTTTTTTTTTTTTTTTTTTAATTTAGGGAATTAAACTACTTTTTTATTCTCTATTTAAATGCATTCCATTATACATTCCCTTATCATTGTTGAAAATTATTTTATGAAAATTTAAGTTTCCCTCTAATTTTAATATTTCAACTTTCCCTATATTTTTTCAATTACTATTTGTTCCACATTAAAAAGTTATGAGTATTTTGTGTGCTTTATAAGTATTTATCTTACTCTTATACTATATTGAATTTTGAGTACACACGTGCCAATTATGTCACCCAATGCAAAGCACTAGCCGTTGCACGCGTGCGTGTTGCATAGACGCACTTAGAACATGTGCATCGTTGCATACCAGCGATGAGCTTATTATTTAAACGTCTTCAGCTAGTATGCAGCATTATCTAGTATTTTAATGACTTCATCCTTTGTGCCCTAGTCATTGAGCTTTGTATAGAAAGTTTACACGTTTGAAACAACTCTTGATTGAATTATCCAAACAGCAACCACAAAACAAAAATATTACATCACATGACCTAACAAGTTTTCATTGCTTTAAATCTAGACTTCAAAATATACTGGCTTTGTTGTTGTTGTTGGAATTTTATTTTTTTTAATCCATGGTCGCCGTTAGAATATATTCTGAATATAATATTATTTATTTATATTTTTTAGTTTAGGTTGATTTGTGTTTCCTAGTATAAGTCAATTTAAGTTGACTTGTATAAGTTGACTTATTCAACGATAAATAGGGGGTCTATATATTGTAAACAATCAAGTCAATGAGCATAATGTAGCCATTTGGACTTTATTTTGTGGATGTAGGTTATAGACTAAACCATGTAAATTCTCTTTCTTATTTTCGCTATAATTCTATTTTAAATTTGTACACAAGTCTCAACAGTAGCGACTCTTTTACCAACGTTACATGTCTCTTAATATTGTTTTAGCTCTTCTTGAAAATGGCCTCAAATTAAAAATGTTTTGATGCCTGATAAATGATTCGTTTCTTTCTCTTATTTTTCTCTCATCTTTCTACTTTTTTAAATTATCATTTGATATGTGGATCCTGGCTTGAATCTCTTTAAAGAGATTGAAGGCCAAAAATAAGCCACGTGGCTCTCAAAGATTTATCTAAAAAAAAAAAGTCCTCTCCCGTTCGATCTGGATTCCACCGAAACCCTCCTCCCTCCCCCAAGTTCAGCCTCCACCACCAGCAACCTCTGCCGCCGCCGACAGCCAACCTGACTCACCAAAACCACCACCAGAAGACGACAGTCAACTGAACACGATCCTTTTCGATTGGGGTGTTTCTCTAACTGGAGATGATCCCTTCAATGTCACGGTGGGGACTTCCTCCAGCCCTCCGGTCGGCCTGCATCTCCGGTGGCGGAACTCGTGGAGACCCAACTCCGTTATCTCCTCCCTGCTGGCCATATCTATAGCCTCCATGGCCGGCCGTCTCTCTATCTCTCCAAAACCACAACCACACCCAATAATCCACAAATACTCAGAAACAAACCCAGAATTGGTAGGAATATTCTTTGCATCTGGAAGCAATTCGAAAGGACTATTCACATATGCAGCAATTTCAAACTCAAGCATATCTACGAGCCTGTCAACACAGCGATGATACCAGAGTTTATCTTCATGACAAACTCTACAAATACGATAATATTTGTTATAAATTTATCTTAATGAAAAACTCTTTTAGTATTCGGCCACCACCCATGAGATCTGCAGCTCCAGAAAAACCCAGGGTAATGATGGCCGGCCATCTGAAACACCGGCGCAAGAGAGAGAGAGAGAGAGAGAGACGGCCGGCCGGCCCATTTCAGGAAAGAAATAGATATATATATATATATATATATATAAAGTGACGCCGCGTGGCTTATTTTTGGTCTTGGAAAGAGATCCAAGCCGTCAACTGGAGAGGATCCGGATCCTTGATATGTGGGCCTATGTGTAGAATTAAGAATGTCTTGATGCTTGAGAAATGATTAATTCTCTTCTCTTATCCTCCCTCCTGGGCCCAACTCAGCCCACAACTAAACAAAACTTTTCACAGAAACATGGAAACAATACTATTTGTTTGGAATAAATCTTAGTAAAACATCAAATTCTAAATATATTGGTCCACTTTTGTCTCTTTGACATTTGTTGATTACCAACCCAATATAGAGAGGAGTAATGATAAAAAAAAAAAAAAAAAAAAAAAAAAAAAAAAAAAAAACTCACATTACACATTTATTATACACCCCATTCACGTAAGGTGTGACCCATGTGATAGTAGGTGTAACGACCCACCCCCAATGATATAATATTGTCCGCTTTTGACTCCCCAAACCAGACTTCTCAGGAGGTCACCCATCCTAGAATTACTCTCGCAGAAGCACGCTTAACTGTGGAGTTCTTATAAGTTCATAATCATCACGGCTTTAAAACGCGTTGTGTCATAAATTGTGCATTTATACATATAAGCACATCCTCATTCCTAGGCAATGTGGGACGTCATAGTAGGTCTCACCTCATGTGAGTGGGGAGTGTGTAATTTGTGTATAATTAGTGTTTTTGTATTATCTTCCGATTAATTATAAAGATATATATATATATATATATATATATATATATATATATATATATATATCTAATGTGTGCACAATTATATATCATTAACATCATCTTCAATTTGAAAATGAAACTTCAACCTACACCAATTTAATTACATATATCACCTACGTACATTTATTTTATTTATTTTTATCCGACTCGATCTACCATCACCTACTATTTTGATCTTATATATTATGGATGATAAAAACTAGGACGAGAGAAAGTGACTGGCTGGTGATAAGATTGGAGATAACCAACACTTGGTTAGGTGAGTCAATGCGCCCGCTAAGATATATATGAATTGATCATACTGACCATTGACCATGCATGCCCGGCCGGTCGGGTGAGTCAATTAAGACCCAATCTAATACGTTAGATTGGGAACAATACATTAAACTAGGGAAATCAAAATAAGACTAAGACGAAATAACATGGCTATTGAGAAGCAATACCAAATTAAAACAAAGAAAATAAAATTCAGAGCTTTTGAACAAATTGAAATTTGAATTTCTCTTCAAGCACGAGATGGTCAAAATTTTACAGTAGTCGAAAAAATATTCAGAGCTTTTGAACAAATTGAATTTCTCCTCCCTCTTTTAGATATCTCTCTCTTCAATTTTTTCCTGGAATATTTCATATCTAATTTGGATGTTGACCATAAATATTTATTTTATATATGTAAAATTAAGAAAAAATTTATCT